>NC_058132.1:146366510-146683104 GCF_016433145.1 Gracilinanus agilis
AATCAATCTAACAAAACAAACACAGCTATTATATGAAAACAACTACAAAACACTTTCCAAACAAATAAAACTGGACCTCAACAATTGGAAAGCCATTAACTGTTCATGGGTAGGATGAGCTAACATAATAAAAATGAACATCCTACCCAAATTAATTTACCTATTTAGTGCCATACCTATCAAATTACCAAAAAACTTCTTTACTGAATTAGGAAAAACTATAACAAATTTCATTTGGAATAACAAAAGATCAAGAATATCAAAGGAAATAATGAAAAAAAAATGTGAAGGAAGGGGGCCTAGCAGTACCAGGTATCAAACTATACTATAAAGCAGCAGTCATTAAATCAATATGGTACTGGCTAAGAGACAGAGAGGAGGATCAATGGAATAGACTTGGAGTAAATGACATCAGCAAGACAGTGTATGATAAACCCAAAGAGCCCAACTTTTGTGACATGAACCCACTATTTGACAAAAACTGCTGGGAAATTTGGAAAACAATATGGGAGAGATTAGGTTTAGATCAACATCTCACACCCTACACCAAGATAAATTCAGAATGGGTGAATGACTTGAATATAAAGAGGGAAACTATAAATAAGTTAAGTGAACACAGAATAGTATACTTGTCAGATCTCTGGGAAAGGAAAGATTTAAAACCAAGCAAGAGTTAGAGAAAATTACAAAAAGTAAATTTAATGGTTTTGATTATATTAAGCTAAAAAGCTTTTGTACAAACAAAAACAATGTAGTCAAAATCAGAAGGGAAACAAAAAATTGGGAAAAAATCTTTAGAACGAAAAACTCTGACAGGGGTCTAATCACTCAAATATACAAGGAGTTAAAGCAATTGTATAAAAAATCAAGCCATTTCCCAATTGATAAATGGGCAAGAGACATGAATAGGCAATTTTCAGATAAAGAAATCAAAAGTATCAAAAAGCACATAAAAAGTGTTCTAAATCTCTAATAATTAGAGAAATGCAAATCAAAACAACTCTGAGGTATCACCTCATACCTAGCAGATTGGCTAAAATGAAAGAAGGGGAGAGTAATGAATGTTGGAGGGGATGTGGCAAAATCGGGACATTGATGCATTGCTGGTGGAGTTGTGAAATAATCCAGCCATTCTGGCTGTCAATTTGGAACTATGCCCAAAGGGCTATAAAAGACTGCCTGCCCTTTGATCCAGGCATACCATTGCTGGGTTTGTACCCCAAACAGATCATAGATAAACAGACTTGTATGAAAATATTTATAGCTGCGCTTTTTGTAGTGGCAAAAAACTGGAAAATGAGGGGATGTCCTTCAATTGAGGAATGGCTGAACAAATTGTGGTATATGCGGGTGATGGAATACTATTGTGCTAAAAGGAATAATAAACTGGAGGAATTACATGCAAATTGGAGAGACCTCCAGGAAGTGATGCAGAGCGAAAGGAGCAGAGCCAGAAGAACATTGTACACAGAGACTGATATACTATGGTAAAATCAAATATAATGGGCTCCTGTACCAGCAGTACTGCAATGACACAGGACAGCTCTGAGGGATTTATGGTAAAGATGCTACCCACATTCAGAGGAAGGACTGAAGGAGAGGAAACATATAAGATAAACAATTGCTTGAATGCATGGGCTGAGGCGGACATGAATGAGAAATAGACCCTGAACAAGGACACATGTTACAACCAGTGGAAATGTGCATTGGCCATGGGTGGGGGGAGAGTGGGGGGTGAAGGGGAAAGTAGGGGCATAAAGTATGTAAACAGATTAAAAACGAATATTAATAAATGTCTAAAAAAATAATCAATAGTTCATAATCATAGCTCACTCACAGACAACAAACACAGTAGGTATTAAAGACTTTTATTCAATTATTGTCTCCTGTTGAATGTCTATCTATCTACCTACCTATATTTCAATCTATCATCTATATCTATATTATATATCTCTAGGTATTTTCTGGGCAATCAAGCCCATAACAATTATATTTTAGAGTATATTTATGAAGGGTCCAAAAAGTTAAGTCTAAGTGAATAAATCCTAGTATTTAGAAAAGCATTAAAAAAGAGAAATCCAGCATTCTTCATGAGGCCTAGGCTCTCTATGTGGGTGGGACTTAAATTTCTCCATTGCTGAAAATTCTTCATTCAGAAGAGTGATTTGAAAGATATTTTTTGATTACAGGTTCTAATATGACATGAAAGGGATGACATTCCTAGACAAGAAAGGTCTTTGGTTACATTTCTTGGCATATACTACAGAGGGCATTGCAGAGATCAGAGCTAGAGATTAAACACACTGTATTGGTGACATAAGCCAGAAAAAATACACTTTAAAAATTTAAGTTGTACCCTTGTCTATAATTCTATGATCTAAATGGGCTAAATCACAGAGAGAACACATATAAATAACTGAAATAACTATGACAAAACTAAGTCATGAATTTTAGCCAAAAGTCTCAAATAGGTCAACACCAATTCCAACCGTGAATGTCTGGGGGCATTGCCAACCTAATGTCATAAAGTGAACCGATCTGTTATTGATTTGCTATTCCCAACTATCTTATTGATTAAAAAATGCTACAACTATCCATCTGACCACATAGCCATCTGCATCAATCTTCAAAGGAGCTGAGCCAACCAGATGTTATGTGAAACAATATTGGTCTGCCCACAATAGGCGTCACTGAATCAGAATTGTGTGGATCTCCCTGGTCATCTAGTCTAATCAGTTCCTGAAAATGCACCCCTTCTACATCATATCTGAAAAGTCATTTTCTGGCTTTTTTCTTAAAGAGCTCTAATTATTGAGAATCTAATAGCATCTCATTCTTCTCATTCTGCTATTGGATAACTGATTATTATAAGTTTTTTCCTTACATCAAGCCTGAATTTGTTTCTCAGGTTAATTCTCAGTATTCTTTTCTGTTCTCTTAGGAAAAAATAGAATAATTCAAATCACTCTCCTATATAACAATTCTTCAAAATACTTAAAAACAATTATTTTCTCTATCTTCTCTTCTTCAGATACTTATCTTTATTTCCACCAATTCATCTTCATATTTCTTTCTGTCTTTTATAAATATATTTTTAAAACATTTAAACCCTTACCTCCTATCTTAGAATAAATACTAAGTATCAGTTCCAAGGAAAAAGAGCAGTAAGGGCTAGACAATTGAGGCTAAGTATCCTGCCAGTGGTCTCACAGCTCGGAAATGCTCGAGATAAGATTTGAACCCAGGACTCTCATCTCCAGACCTGGCTCTCTATCCACTGAGCTACCGAGCTGCCCCTTAAATATATTTTAAAATATAATTAAAATGAGCTTCATTGTCATGAAAATACCTAAAAGCATACTGAAACAGGTCTAAAAAATTAAATGTACATCAACAAATCCTAGTATTTAGGAAAATACTGAAAAGAAAAATCAGGCATCTTTCATGGCAACAGGAAATGCTAATTCTGCAACACCTGAATTTAAGGTCCCCACACATCAACCCTTTATCATCCTGATTGCTTTTCTGCAGATGTCAGTCAATAAACATTTTTTAGATACTTACCATATGTCAGCCTAAAAGCTGGATTTACAAGGAAAGGTACAAATAGCTCAAGCCTTTAAGGAACTCATTTTCTTGTAGTTAATCTAAGTTTTTCTTGTCTCAACTCTAAATTTGCTTCTCTTGACCATTAAATGGCATAAGGATACACACAAATAGATCTCGGCTCTTCAGTGGAGGTCTCCTTCCTACTTTACACTGAATTATTAATAACTACTCTTTGAATTCAATCAGGACAAAATCTAATTTTGCTATTATCTAGACTTCATCTTTCCATTTTACCTAAAAGGATAGTGTTAGAGCTGTTTGTTTTTTTAATGTTTGTTTAAATCTAGATAAATTACCTATACCATCCTGCTCATCTACAAGCTTAGGGACCCTATACAGGAAAAAGAAATGAGGTTAATGCAACAAGTTGTGTTCTTGATAAAGCCTTCCTGGACCAATGTGACAACTGCTTCCTTTTCTAGATATTCACTAACAATTTTTTAATAATACATTCTTTGTTATAATCATGGGTTGAAGTTTGTAGCTAGAAGATTCTATTTTCTTTTCCTTTTTAAAAATCAGGATAACACCTGCCCTTCTCCAGATCTGAAATGCTTATACACATTCCAATCTTTGAAGTCTCTCCAGTTTCAAGATGACACAGAAAGACATTATATGCATGTATCTTCTTAATAGATAATGTTAATCCTTATTCCCACACCCAAACTTTTATATATTCTGTTCATTTTGATCATGATATGCTTTTACAGAGACAAATTCCAGTTATGGGTCCCATCTCATCAGCTTTCAATGATAGCTCTTAGGTCAAATTAGCCTTAGGATATCTGAAGTAAGATATCTGGATTTATACATTTGCATTTACTGATAAAATAATAAACACTTGCATTTGTGTATATTAATATGTGACATTTATCTACTGCTTTAAAGTTAAGAAAGCATTTACACACATATTTATATATGTGTTCATGCATTTACATATATGAAATATATATGTATCAAACCTTACAGCAACATTGAATCATCAGTTGATTTCACATTTTTTCCACATTTGTTGAAGGGACATACGATGAGGGGAGAAGAATCAGGGATTCTAGTTTCAGCTTCACTTCACAGTTCCTGAAGAACATCAACTGAGTCATTTCCCTTCTCTAAACTTCAATTCCTTCAACATTAAAAAGAGGATAATGTCATTTTCCTTATAAAACTTATAGATGTGTTGTGAAGATCACACTGGATTTGAAAGCACTTTAGAATGTACAAAGCATACCGTATAGTAATTATTCCAATTAAAAATAATCTAAATTTCTATGATGTTTGAATTTTGTCAAGTTCTTTCCTCACATTGGCCTGTGGTATAACCATTATTCTAATTTTATAAATAAGAAAATTGAAGCTCTTTAAGATTAATCTCTTGATGAAAAAGGAAGTAGGTGCCTGAAATTGGGAGTTGAAATATCCTGGTGCTCTCTGCCGGGCTGTCTCTCATTATTATCATTGGATAGGAACTGAAGCTGAGATTTCACTGGTAGAGGCAATTTCTGATAAGGCATACTTCTACCTGTGCAGGTAGGCAAATTCTCTTCATCTCATAATTACTTAGAACACTGAAAAGTTAAGTGATTTTCCTGGAGTCACATAGCCATGATATTTCAGGTAGGTATTTCTAGCCAGGTCCCCCTCTATTGTGATGCAGCTTCTATATTGTCATAGTACATAACACCATTATTAAAGAAAAATACATTTAAAATTTTCATGTAAACGCCATAGCACCATCCAGAAAAGATTCCATACCTTCCTTGAAGCTGATTTAGTATCTGTGTGCAACACTAAGGGTTGTACCTCACAGCGCCCTAACTGCAGAGTGAGCATCCTTACTCTGCCTTGTACCTGAGAGTTCCTCACAGGGATTCACTTTTTCCCCCTTTTGAATTTCTATTTGATGCAGCCATTCCCAAACTCAGCTAACGTCCCGGAGTATCTCCTGGGGAGTCATTGCACCAATATAAGTCCTCCCATTGGCATGCAGAACACAAAGGAAATAGCCAGAAATGCGCCCATTTGGTTGACTGATTCACAACATTGGAGTTGCACACATTTATAAGAAATCATCACCTAGCTGAGCTCCCCCCTACGCCCCCCCAGGTTTCAGGTTGCTTTATGGCACTCCTACATATCCCCACAGTCTAGCCAGGGTCAGAAATCTTTTGTGTATTCAGTGACAATTATAAACGCCACTCATCTCTAGGAATGCCTCCAGCGACAATGGAGCCAGAAGAGTTCTTCCGCCCAGCACAAAACTACCTGTCTAACAGGAAACCCTGATGCCACTTCTCGGGAAAAGGTTCCCACAGAGCCCCCGAACTCCCCCTACGGAGATCAATCTCCTGGTGTCAGTGTGGGGTTGGGGGGGGGGAGGGGAAGCTGTGTATACAAACATGGCAGTCTGTCAGACACAATCGAAGCAAACTCCCATCTGCTGGGGCAACGCGGCTTTCTCGGTGGGTCCGAGCCTCTGATTATTTATATGGCACTTCCTATTGGGATGCAGAGGCAGAAAAAAATATGGGACAGATTACAAAAAGCCCCAAAGGGTGTAATAAGATCACTCACAGGGAGTTTGTAAACAACGTATATAAAAATATCCAGTTCAAGACTACTTTAATCGCTGATGGAGAAGAGAACATAAATGAGTATTGAATTGGTTAGACTGCCTAAGTGGGTAGGAAGTGGAGAAGAATTGCAAAAGGGGATCTGGAAGTTACCGGCAGGCTCTCTGGGCAGACAAGAGCCAGTTTCAGATAGCCTTGCAAACATTTCCCATTGTTTTGACCAAAGCCAAAATTACTTAACTATATCTGACACAGGCTAATGATTTGCTTCTGAAAGCTATTTAAATGTTGATTGGGTTGTATAATCTTGTGGGCTTTGATTTAGAGCTGGATGGGATCCTATAGACTGGGG
Organism: Gracilinanus agilis; assembly: GCF_016433145.1. Lineage (NCBI taxonomy): Eukaryota > Metazoa > Chordata > Mammalia > Didelphimorphia > Didelphidae > Gracilinanus > Gracilinanus agilis. Next base: position 146,373,042 of record NC_058132.1, read on the forward strand.
GGTATTACCATGTGTTATATACCCCTTTGGCAATCTGGTTACGCCTTCGGGTCCCTTCTCACAAGAATGTTTTAAATGCAAAAATTAAAATACATGCAGAGGAAAGATATTTTATTGAATATTTACCAAAATGTATACATTTAAAAAAAAATACAGGTTTATACAAAGTTGTCTAAGAACCCCTCTTGTAGGTAATCTTGCCCAACTCATTCAGTTTTATAAATGAGGAGATGGAGACGCAGAGAAGGCAAGAGACCTGCTCTGGCTGGCATGACTGGTTTAGGAACAAGGTCCTACTCCATACTGCCTCAACTGAGCCCTCCACTCAAAGTAGTGTAGTTTTGCTGGCAATCATAGCTTCACTGGGGATGGTAGTTTTTAGGGTAACAGATTTAACCCCTTACATTCTGCCTCTTACAGTAGGAAGGTACCCTCTCAGCCTGTGAGTCCCACTGATCCACTCTAAGGCAATGTTGACTTAGAGATAAAAGCTGGATAGTCTCATTTTCATGTTGGAAAGGACCTGAGGAGACATCTTCATGTATTCCTCCTCCTGATATTCATCCTTTTCTCTACAATGACATTTTCTGAAAAGTGGAAGCCAGGAAGGTATTTTCTGCAAAAGACCCTCAAATGTACATCATTCTGTGTTGCTTCTCAGACAGTCAGGAGAAAAGATAAATCTGCTCTTTATAAATGGGTGACACAGTGAATAAAGCACTCAGCCTGAAATCAGAAAGACCTGATCTTAGGTATTCTACGAGCTGCAAAACTATGGACAAGTCACTTAACAGTTGCCTGCCTTAGTTTCTTCAGGTATAATATGGGGATAATAATAGTACCAGCTTCCTAGGGTTCTTGTGAGGATCAAATGAGATAATATTTGTTAAATGTTTAGCATAGTTCTTGGCACATGGTAGATATTTAATAAATACTTGTTTCCTGACTTCCTTCCTCCGCAAAGAGAAGACTGAGATTTTAAGGCTGACTTTAATAAAACATAAGAGCTTACTTTGTTACTGTATTTATTGTTAGCAATGGGCACATATTATATAGCAGTTAATGTTTTGCTTTGGCTAATTATCCCCTAAGGTTATTTTTAAAAGCTAAAATTTTAAATGATGGAAAAATGAATGGATAAATGAATAATCTACTTCAAGTCTCCCTTCACCCTCTCATACCACTTTATTTTATGGAACAACTGTTTTTTTGTGTTTTTTTTTTAATATCCCTGAAACTTTGAGATGATCTGAGAAATGCAGGGAGGACATAGACAGGTAAATAAATTCTTGAGCAGAATATAAAAGGAGGAAGTGCCTCCAACTGAACTCCTCTCCTCTTGAAAGTCATCCCAACAAAGAGCAGATGGGAAGAAGTGTAGCAACAGCTACAAGCTTAGATATCTACAAGCAAGTTCCTTTGAGGAACCTGTTTATCTCTTCCTACTGATGGGTGATGCTTGCTATTGCCCTCTTGAAGTACTGAATTTTATTGATAGCATAATATATGTAGAGATGGAAGGGATATCAGAAGTCATCTAGTCCAAAATTCTCATTAAAAAATTGAAATATTTTGTTTTAACATCATCTAAATAGTTACTCAATGTGTATATTTCAAGCTTTCACAAAAAATAAATACTTTAAAACAAATAATAAGAGAGCAGCAAAAGAATTTTGCATAACTAATCAAAATCTAAAAGAAATTCCTATATTCATAGACTTTCTACTTCTTCAAAGAAGTGGGAGTGGTACCTTCTCATATATCTTGGAGAACAAGCTTAGCCATAATAATTTTGCTAAATATTTTAATAATTTAAATTTAGATTTGGTTTAGCTGTTGTTTCCATTTGCATTAACATAGTCATTAAGAACATTGTTTTCTTGGTTCTAATTCAATTTGCTTCAGTTGAAAAAATAGTCTTTCATTGCTTTTCTGCATCAATCACACATCATTTCTTATGGCACAGCAATATTGACATATTGATTTGTCATAATTTATTTAAGTCATTTTGCCTTGTCTGAGTATCTATGTAGTTTCAAGTTATTTGCTATTTGTACTACAAAGAGCGCTGCTGTGGTATTTGATAACTTCTTTTTTCATTGGTATCTTTGGAGTATCTTTGTGTGGGAGGGTATGGACATTTCAGTCACTTTCCTCTGATTAATCCTTGCCTTTTAAAGAGGATGAAGTTGAATAGCAGAGATATTAATTGACTTGATCAAATTCACCTAATTAAGTGAATATCTGAGTCTGAATTTGAACCTGGGTTTTTGAATCCAGAACAGGCATTCTTTCCACTGTACTCAGTATAGAAATGGAAAAATGTTGCCCACATTTGTCCATTTCCCAGCGGATAGATCCACTGAGGGCTATTCAGGTGACAGGCAACAAAAATAGTCTCCCCTTGCTTCAAAGAATCTGTGTGATGCTAGTGATGTGCCACCTGTAGTGATTTCAACCCATTCATGTGTTTTTATTCTTTGTGAATTCTGTATCATCCCTTTCATGTATCTACCACAAGTGGATCTTCCACTCTGCTAGCCACAATTCTCTAGGGAAAATATGGTAGTACTAATATAATGGACGTGTAATAGACAATGGACATTGGTAATGAACATTACCAACCCTTTATAGGATCATATATCTGGAGCTGGAAGGGCTACCAAAGCTATTTAGTCTAATACCCTTCTTTTACAGATAAAGAAATGGAGATCTAAGGAAGCTTGTTGGATTACTCAGGGTCATACAGTTGATATCAGAGTCAAAAATTGATCTTGTCCTCTGAAACTAGAAGAAATGATTTTTTTTTCATTTTTTCTCCTGTATCCTGAGTTATTTATAAGTATCACTATGTGAATAACTTACTTCCTTTTCCAGTATATATTTCTTGGATGATATCTTTTATACCACTTTGAATCTATAATTATTTCTGTGTAATACTATAAGCTGAACGCTATGCATGGAAACCATGCTTTTCTTCATTATTCTTGTGATACCCAAAGTTTTAATACATTAACCAGCATAGTATTTCATGATAATTACAAATAGCCTCTCTGGAAGAATATTGACATTCAAGGTAGGCATTTATTTTAGGAGGAACCTTAAGGATGATGGAAAGTGTTACAAATTTCTGCAATTAAATCCAGGTTATTTTTTTCTTCCTGTCCAATTTTGAGCCCATCTCATTGTCCATTACATATCTATCCAACAGATGTGTTATTTATGAACCAGTTCTATAAGCAGTCAATGCAAATGGATATGATCTTCTAGATAATCATCAAAATAGTGAGCAATTATGACTTTAGAAAACTGATGAAAGTAGTAGCTCCCTCTTCCCCCATTCCCTCTCCACCTAATTTTGGCAGGGAAGTCATACATTAGAGTAGACTAGAGGTATAGAAAAATAAATTTATTTTTAGGCATAGCCAAAGTAATGATTTATATTGCTTTACTATTCTTTTATGTTGGTCCTTTTTTGGGGAGAGGGGGATATAGAATTGTAAAAAAACCATTTTTTTAAGAAATTCACACAGGAACTACAAAAAAGGATATTTTGTTACTATATGTAAATTTGACTAACAAAAAAAATCTGCTTGACATGCCCATGATTTCATGATAATTCTTCTTTTTTTATTTTCCGTATATGTTGAAATAATAAAAATAGCTAGCATTATTTATTCTATGTCCAGCACTGTGCTAAGTGCTTTCTTTACAAATATTTTCTCATGAAATCCAAACTGAAGAATTATGTGTTGATGATTGAGCTAATAATTAAATATTAGAAATTTCTGAAAATTGCAACTTAAGTTTATGTAAATAAATATATCATATTATTTCTCACTCAAAGTAGTGACAAAAGTGCATCTTTCCTATATGCCAAAGTCAAGATTTTAAAATTTTATTCATGCTGTTCTAAGTTCTCAATTGAGCAAATGTGTTTGAATTGTTTATGAAATATTTTAACTTCTAAAGAAAAATTGAAAACACTTAAATCTTAATTGCCTTTTTAAGTAGAATTTTAAAAAAAACTAACAATTTGGTCTGGAAATTTGGAATATCAAAATTATAAACAATTTCCTCCTATGAACAATTTATAAAATTTTATAAGCAATATAAACAAATTACTTTATTACCAGATTTAGATTTGAAAGGAACCTCAATGATTATCTAATCTAATTATACTTATTTTATTAATAAGGAAACTGAAACCTAGAGGTGATGAATAACATTGTTATGAACACAAAGGTAGTACATAGATTTGGGATAAGAAGGTATTTGAAGAATATACCTAACAAAAAGTGTTCTTGGCTACTTTGTTGGGAAGGTCTGGTTGGCATAGACCAAGCAGAAAAGGTATCATCTGTCCATTAAAGAATTTTAGAAGACTAAACTCCATCAAGTCACATTAGCTAGCATTTTTTAAGCACTTACTATGTGCCAGTCATTGTATTAAGTTCGAAGGATACAAAGAGTCAAAGAAAAAAGAAAAAACAATCCTGATTTCAAGGAGTTCATAGACTAATGAGTAAAGCATAATACAAAAAACTATGTATAAACAAAATGCATACAGGATAAATTGGGGATAGTCTCAGAATCATAGTTAAAATTTTCTTCTTCCAAAGTCTACTACAACTCGGAGAGGAATCTGCAGTGTTTGGAATTTGGCTGTACTGTGGACTTTTGTGAGACCTTGAATATACAGACATTGGCTATCATAAACCCCGCTTTTAACTATACCATGTTCTATACTTGACTGATGATCATGAATCATCTAGAATACTACAGACAATACTGTAATGGTAGAGGCCATATGATCAAACTGTTGACTCAAGACTCTTGGTATAATGTTGAGCTTGAAGTCAGTCACTGAGTTCAAAAACTCAGTCTTTCATTACTTTGTGTGGCTTTACAGAATAGTGTAACCTCTTTAGGCCTCAGTTTCCTACTCTTTAAAATGAGAAACAGTAGCTGACCTCTAGGGTCCCTTCTAGCCCTAAACCAATCTAATCCTCAAACATTCAAAAAAAAAAAAAAAACAACCCAGAAAGTCTCTGTATGTACCAGGAACTATGCTATTGGTGGCAAGATGAAATAACAAAATAATCCCTACCCTCTAAGGAATGGGAAAAATTATACATTTCCAGCTCCATCATCCCAAGAGCTCCAAAGAAGGCTGGGTTTGGAGAACTTTTCAGAGTCAAAAGAAGGATGTACAAAATTGATAGAACCCTAGCTGAAGGCCAGTAAAAATGTCTTCTGCTCAAGTCCTTTTCCCACCGTAAAAGAAATATTCTTTTTTTTTAGCTCTTGATTGATTTTTACATCATTCATAAACATATATAATATCATACATATCATTCCACATCATCATATTTGCATATATAGCATATCATAATCAGCTTACTTCTCCACCCTCTTTCTGAATAAATTCGTTCTATCTTCTCTACTACTGAGGGTAATTTTTGAGAATTACAGAAATCATCTTTCTATGTAGACTTACAAACATACTTCTCCATCCTCTTTCTGAATAAATTCCTTCTATCTTCTCTACTACTGAGGGTAATTTTTGAGAATTACAGAAATCATCTTTCTATGTAGACTTACAAACATTTTGACCTTAATGAGTCCCTTAAATTTTCACTTTCTTATTTACCTTTTTGGGCTTCTCTTGTGCTTGGAAATCTTCCATCTTATTGAATGTCCATTTCTTTCCCCAGAAAGAATATATTCAGTTTTTCTGGATAGGTGACTATGGGTTGTAAACTCAAATCTTTTGCCTTCCTGAATATCATATTCAATGCCTTTCGATCCTTTAAAGTAAACACTGCTAGGTCCTGTGTAACCCTATTTGTAGCTCCATGGTATTCGAATGCTTAAAAGAAACATTCTACAAGAGCCCTAGCCCTTGCACTTTTCCCAAGAGGAGGACAAGTGGGTTTCATGAAAATAGCATACTATAGAAGGAGCCAACAACCCCGGGGACCTTGCTTCTTTTGTACTGGGTGACAGTTTTGTGTGTCCTAAGGAGCTTGCTTCAGGTTGGCCTCATTGACCATTTTAAACAGGAAAGAGATCAGAACCTACAAACAAGAAGGAGATAGCAAAGTAATTTGCACCCATCACTTAATTTTGGCAAAAATCCCTTGAGTATAAAATTAAAATTGATTTTATTATTTATTTCCATCCCATCCCTGTCATTCCCCAACGACACCTACAAATACACAGAGAGGAGGGAGCATGGCTGTCACAGAGCATGCATGCAGGAGATGCAACAAATTCACAAAATAGACTATAATCTTTTTTTGGCTTTCTCGCCTGGCCCCCTTTGCCTCTGGGGTCACCAGAAGGCCACTTCTCTACTTCATCTTAAATAAGAATGTCGAGGCAGGCACTGAAAAACTTCAAATAGCGCGTCTGTTCTGGGTCTCCATGAAGACATTAATTAGAAAACAACTGGAACTGTGGCTCTGCTCCTCATGTCATTCCTTCAGTACTTTAAAGGGTGGGGGAAAGAGTGACACCAAGACTGTAAGACTGAAGGCTGGTCATTCCCTCCCTGTGCTCAGAAGGGGTGGAGGGGAGGCGGGAAGGGAGGGAGGAATGTCAAGTTGTTAAGATTTATATAAATGAGGGCATTGTGTGTTCAAACGGAGATTGGTATGTTTGATCTTAGCTGTTATTGATTTACCTTTTCCACATGATAACATTCATTAAGTAGGATAAGTAAATGTTGATGTGTTCCTTTTCAGATGTCAACAGGTAAAAAACACAGTCAGACATCACACAGGGTGCAGCTTCAAACCATTATCAATGGGCTGAGACAGGAAGAATTTCCTTATGGCACTCACCGTTGCCCAAGAGGACTTACAGCTTCTCCAGCAGAAATCTTTTCTCGTTTTGTAACTCAGTGGTGTATTTTTCTGGATATTTGCATTGTGGGTCAAGGGAGAAAAAAAAAGTCACAGAGTCAGTGGAAGCCACTCTGGGAGTGAGCTTCCCTCCAAGGTTGAGTGCCTTGAGTCTAGTACCTAATTAAAATCTGCACTTATCCACAGCTGGATTTCTTTTAGACCCCACCTAATTTCTTGCAGGCCTTAGGCCTGTGGGCCCATATTAAGTTGTAGAATCAGTGCCTCTTTAAAAGAATCCACCTCTTAAAGTAATCTAATTTTGATTGAATAGTTGATGATTCAGCTCAGTTGAATTCCCATCTAGTGATTTTTTTTTTTAATCAAGCTGAGATGTTTTAACGAGTCACTGCCATTTTCCATTAAGTACACAAGTAACGGAGACCCTGCTGAGTTAAATTGCTGCAGCTGCTTCCTTACGATAGAGCAGAGCCATACCTGTAAATAATCAAGGATCGCCATCATTCTGAGGCGAGCTCTCCTACCCGGGCACTACAGCAGTGAGGTGTAGCCGCAGCTGGAAGCAGAGGAAGGATGACAACCGCTCATTCATGTTCCAGTGGCTTTTTAGGCTTTTCCAAGTTCTTTCTGATCCATTTCACTTGGTCTTCCCAACTATCTTGTATGAGATGGGATGGAGAGAAGATTATTATCATCCTCATCTGGGGGGATTGTTATGGAAACACAAGAGACACTTCTAAAAGAGAACTCAGACTAATTTAATCCTAACTCAGATAAATAACTCTACTTCAATATAACTGAAAGAGAAGTATTATTCTAAAGAAGAGAAGCAATTCAAAGCGGTAGGTATTCTCAAATTCTATGATTCTCAGGCTATGGATTATGCACCCTTGGTAGTCTACAGGATTAATGAAGGATGACTAACTGTAGTTGTGTATTTTCTAAAGGGTAGGAGACTAATAATATAATTACCCTCATGGAGTTGGAGGGAGACAGAAAGAAACATTTTTTGATATTAAAATGGAGCCCTCAGATACCAAACAAAAAAAAAAAAACAAAAAAAAACACCATTCTAAACTATTACTTAGTGTACAGAGGAGAAGAAAATACTAGCAACTGCCTTTTCTAAATGAATCATTTATCTAGTTCAACTCTTTCATTTTGCTGATGAGGAAATTCAGGCCAGCAGGTTTAAATGACTTGCTCTGGTTCACAAAGATATTAAGTGGCAAAGCCAGGATTCTACATAAAGAACATAGGTGTATCTTGGGGAAGGAACAAATAGATTATAGCCTGCTCTTTATTTCTTTTCTCCCTACTTATTGAGATTGACAGGGGACAAGCTATTAAGAAGGAGAGGGATGGAGAAGGACATGAGAGCAAAAGTGACTGAGCACAAAGAGTTGAGCTCCAATCAATCCACTCATTACTTACATTACTTAGAGTTTTCACATGAAAAGGATTGTGGGACAATGAAACAACTTTATTCTTGTCTTCAGATCTCAAAATTATGGGATAAGGTCAAAGAAATGAAATTCAGTGCTGGTTTTCAAAAGAATAAACAAACCCCAAACAGTCAGAAGATGTGGATTTGAATTCTGACTCTTACAGTAGTAAGTAGTACTAGAAATAACAATACTCAATGCACACATTCTCATATATTCTTTATTTTTTAATAAAAATCCTTACCTTTCATCTTATACTTCCACCTTATACAATATTCCATCTTACACAATGCTGTGTTGTATATTGGTTCCAAGGCAGAAGAGTGGCCATAGGCTGGTCAATGGAAGTTAAGTGATTTGCCCTGCATCTTACAACTAGAAAATGTCTGAAGACAGATTTGAAGACAGGACCTCCTGTCTCTAGACCTGGCTCTCAATCTACCTAACTGCTTCCTCTCATACACTTCTATAGGACTTTAGCATTTACTTCAGGGTTTACTTTGCTCAGCACAACTCTATCAGGAAGACAGGTATAATAATAATATTTTAACATTATAATAATATTATAAGAATATAATAGTATTCTTATAATAATATTATAATAACATAATAATAACATCCTTATAATAATATTATAATAACATAATAATAATATTCTTTTAACAGATGAGAAAATTAAGATTAAGACTTACATGACCTTCCCAAGGTCACACAAATAAGTCCAGAATTTGGACCTGTAAACCCTAAGTCTATTTCCAATTATGTTTTCACAAAACTAAATTGTAGTATGATCATAATTCTTGAGCTTTAAATGACCTCAAGGGCCATCTAGTCCAAACCCCTCATTTTACAGGTGAGGAAACTAAAGTCAAACGGTTCCCTAAGGTTACACAAGTAGCAAGCATTAGAAGCAAAATTTAAACTCAAATTCTCTGACCACAACCAATTTTTATTTCTACTGTACTGCATTCTCTCAGTTTGAAATGTCACTTATCTTCTCTGAGACTCAGTTTCTTTTTTAGAAAGAGAGAGATAAACAGTCTCCCTACATCCCAGTATGGGAGGAGGACTATTGTCCAATGAGAGTGAGAACATCGATTTAGTCCACTCGGGACTCATTGAAGTTAATGGAAGGGAGATATTTCCTTGTAAGATTAGCCCTTAAGGAAGATCATTGACAGTTATGTGGTGAGTGAACTAGAGTGGGAAAAGACTCGAGAAAGGGAAAACAATTGGGGGAGCAGTTTGCAATTATCTAAGCAAAATGTGAAGGGAATTAACTAATGTGATAGTCCTATGAGAGAGAAAAGGGGTCAAATGCAAAATGTTTTAGGCGTAGGATTCAAAATTTGCAACTGATTGGATAGGAGAGGGAGAGAAAGAAAGATGGAGGGGAGTCGAAGATAATGTTGAGGTAATGAAAATGGAAGACCAAAAAATAGTGGTACTATTAACAGAAATTGGGAAGTCTGGAAGAGGTAACAGTTTTTTTGGGGGGAGAGGGGGAATACTGAGATTAATTTTGAGATGTTTCCAGAAATCCAGTTTGATATTTCCAATAGACAATTATAATGAGGGAATGAAGGCTTCAGAGGGCAGACTCGAACTGGATATGTACATCTAAGAGTCATATGAATAGAAAGGATATTTAAAGCCTTCTGAGCTAATGAGTTTTTCAAGAGTCTAGAGCAGTGATTCCCAAAATGGGCACCACCGCCCCCTGGTGGGTGCTGCAGCAAACCAGGGAAGTGGTGATGGCCACAGGTGAATTTATCTTTCCTATTAATTGCTATTAAAATTTTTTAAAAAAATTAATTTCCAGGGGGCTAAGTAATACTTTTTTCTGGAAAGGGGGCTGTAGGCCAAAAAAGTTTGGGAACCACTGGTTTAAAGAGAAAAGAGAAGAGAACACAGAACAAAGATTTGGGGAATGCACTATTAAAAGGTGTAGTATTGATTGTGAGTCAGCAAAAGAGATGAAGGAGCAGTCATATATAAAGACAATAAGAGTAGTATTATATATATACCATTCTCTACTTTATTTCCTCAATGAATTTTTGTCTAGTAATGATATACATCTTCTTTCACAGTATGATGAACATGGAAATATGTATTGCATGATAACACATGTTCAACTTATATCATAGTACTTATAATCTTGGGGATGGAGAAAGGGGTAGAGTGGAGGGAGAGAGAGAGATCCCAAATTTTTAGAAAATTATTTTTGAAACTTGTATTAACTTTTAATCTGGAAAAATGTGTAGTGTTACACACACACATACATACACACACACACACACACACAGCCAGAGAGGAAAGTATATACAGGAGGAGAGAGAGTGACCAAGAGTACAAAGGTAGCAGAGAGAGCAAGACAGATGATTTTCATATCTCCTTATCTGGCCCTTACTGCTCATTTAACTTCCAATCTCAGGCTTCCAACTGAATGAGTATAGACATCTTAAATTCAATACCTCAAAAACTAAACTTATCTTTCCCCCTAAGCTCTCCCCTCCACTTTCTTAACTTGTTGAGGGCACCACCATCCTTCCATCCTTGGTATACAACCTAGGCATCATCTTTGATTCCTCACTTTCACCCCTAATCCAATTAGTTGTCCATCATTCTGTATTTTGATATTCTGAGATCCCATGTCACTGGCCTCCTGGCTCCTTCTACATAACACTCTCTCTCCTCACTACATCTCCACGAACCCCAGATTTTCACTGGCTTACTGCATGCTTGGAATTCTCTGTTTTCTTTCAAATCCCAAATACATTTTTCTAATAAGAAGCATTTCTAAATCACCTTTAATACTGCTGCTTTCACTCTGCTGATTAACACCAACTTAATGCCTATATATTTTGTGCATAGATAATTGTCTGTATGATGATTTCCCCATAAGACTGTGAGCTCTTTAAAAGCAGGGCCTGCTTTTTTTCCTTTTTCATGTATTCTTAGTGCTTAGCAAAGTGCTGGGAACATAGCCCATGCTTGATAAATGCTTGTTGACTTGACCATCAGATTTGGTAATTAACAGATCTTTGGTAACTGGAGAGGACAGCTGAGTGATGAAATTGGAAACCACATTGTAAAGCATTTTAAAGTGTCAAATTCAAAAAGAACTAAACTATACTAAGGGGCAACTAAACTATGCTAACAATCCCTACAGCTTACATATTGACTTAGAATAATGCATATTAACATTATCTATGTTTTATTGTATTTTATTTATTTTGTTAAATATTGCCCAATTATATTTTAATCTGACTCTAGGCATGCTTGGGAATGTTGCCCAGTTATTCATGCTTCTTGTAAAAAGGATTAAGGGGTAAGAGGAAAAGAAGTTGGAGAAATGGATGTAGACATCTTTTTCAAGGTCTTTTGGTCGAAAAAGGGAAGAAAATGTAGAATAAAAGATGGTAAGTACAGTGATGGTTTTTAAAAGATAGAGTTAGCTTGGAATGTTTTAAGGAAATAACCAGTCCAGTAGATAGGGAAAGCAAAATGATTTAAGAAAGGATTGGATGATAGAGTTTGAAATCTACTGGAAAATATTGCAAACTCAATCACTAGGGTGAATAAAGTTTACATTTACAAGGGTTGGCCTTTGCAAAGAGAAAGGCCATTTCTTTGTCAGAAACTGGGAGAAAGAAAAATATAGTGGGAAGATGCTATCAAGAAATTTTGACACAAATAGAAAGAGAAAAGATATAGCTTGTATAGAATGCCCTTAATCCTTGTGGATGGTAAGTTTCTTCAAATGCCCCTGTTAGAAGACTAATTTGACCAAACTTCAAAATATTGTAGAGCCTCCTAGAAGAGACCTCTAATCATTTGAAGGAGTTTGACTTTTCACATATGAAAGTCCAAGTAGATGAAGAATATTTACTACCCAAATTTCAAAATGCATTTCAATGGACATCCTATAAAGTCTGTCTATCAGTATGTAAAATTTGAGCTACAATACAAATGGAAGATTTTGGTCCAAAGTTTAACAGGAAGAAGAAGGCAGCTTGAATTATTTTTAGGAAACTGAAATGGTCCTTGCTGACCCAAAACTTCCCATAAAAATATAAGTCCATATTTTTAATAATAGCAATCTACCAGTGTTATATAGTGGCAATCCATCAAATAGAAATGCCTCCAGAGAACTACTATGCACTACAAATGAGTACTAATTATAGAGAGGTCTTCGGAGAGGTAATGATGATGGTAAATAAACTTTAATATTTTTCCAGTGAGTAATTCTGAAGAGGAATAAGAGCAAAGGATGTCAGCAATGAAGTATATGATAGAAAGGAAGGATGTGGTAACAATGAAAAATGATAGTTGGACAATCAGAGTGATCCATTATTATCTTCATAACATCAGGAGAAATCAAGGTAGTCCTCTAAGATATTTGGGTAGATCTTTTGTGGCATAAGAGAAAATCTGAAGAAGAATCACAGGTAGAGATAGGTAAGCATGGATTGACCATAATTAGAATTATTGGAGAGAATTTCTAAATCAATGAGATCCTAGTTCCACTTAAGAATGAATAGAAGGAGACATCAAAGAAAAGAGAAGTGATACCTGGACAGCCTGAGAACAAGAAACAGAAAGCACTACTTTTTCTGGTAATAAAAAATTGGAAATTAAGTAAATGCCCATTGATTGGAGAATAGTCAAATATATTTTGATACATTATGTAATGGAATATTACTATTCTATAAGAAATGACAAATAATGAATAGAGAGAAGCAGGAGAAGACTTACATAAACTGATGCCAAATACAGTAAGCAGAGATAGGAAGAATATATACCCAATAACTAGAAAAATGCAAGTTTAACAACCACCATAAAGAATATGGAAAAGAACATTGTAAAATTATGAAGAATAAGTTTGTTTCCCCCCAAAAAAATTCAGAGAAGATACTTCTGCTTCTCTGTAGAGGTAACTTAGAAAATACAAAGAGAATGCTATGCAGGTGTGAAACATTAAATATGTTTTTTGTTCATTTATTGGATGAAGTGATCAGTTTTGAATTATATCCTCTTTCAAGAAAATATTTGTTAAAAAGTATGATTCTTGGAGGGAATCCATTGTGAAAAACAGGTGACAGTAAAACAAAATACTTTAATTAAAATCTTTTTTTAAAAAGAAACTATAAAAATGAGGACACAAGATCTTAAAAAAAAAGCATAGCAACCATTTGTAGAGCCATTTGGTATAAGGATAAATTACAAAAATTAATGTTCAAAATGATACCTCTGAGTTATTGCTGTTATTCAGTTTTTTCAGTGCTATCTGATTCATCATGACCCCATTTGGGATTCTCTGTGCAAAGATACCGAAGTGTTTTGTCATTTCCTTCTCCAGATAATTTTACAGATGAGGAAACTGAGGCAAACAAGTTTAACTGACTTGCTCAGGATCACATTGCTACTCAATGTTAGAGGATGGATTTAAACCCAGGTCTTCTTGCCTCCACATTGGGTACTCTGTCTACTGTACCATCTAGTTGCCTTGAGTCATTAAGAAAAATAATAATAATTATACATACATATACATATATATATATATATTTCTTCCTTTACTCTTTTAAGAAGAAAGACTATTAGACTATTATGTTGTTGTTTTTTTTGTCAACTCAACTGACGGGTATGAAAATGATTTATTTTCTGCCTATGATCCCAAACTAATGCTATGTTTAATAGTACAGTATTTTATATATTGAATTCAAGGCATTCCTGTATATTAAACTGTAGATACACATACTGACAAGCAGATATCTTTGATATTCATTTCTGCTTGTGAAGGGACTGTAACTGATTAGTTTGACTAAAAGTTATAGTGATAAGTTTTTCCTAATGATAGTGCTGACAAGCATTTAATCCTGCATTAACCAGGATTATTCAGGTTGTCAAGATAAAACACTAAGTTGCTAATTACCTATGGTGAGGGGTGGGAGACAGGGAGATTTACATGTTAGAAGGGTTGCCATGGAAAATGGAAAATGTCTAAAATTTCTAGTAAATTTTAACAGAATTGCCACCTCCTTTTTTTTGAGAGCTAAAAGATATAAGCTTCATTAATCTGGATATTTACTTTTATAGGATATCTAATTCTTTTTCAGTAACTCATTACCAAGGTAGTATTATTTTATTAGCTCCAGCTAGGGAGTACCTAAAAGATATATTTCTTATTAAGTAAAGGTTGGTTTTCATAGGATTCTTGTCTTCCTCAGGAAAAAAAAATATAAAAGTCTTTCTTTTTCCTTCTTCTGTGTAGATGATTACCTTACAGGAGCAAAGAGACTGGTAGCCTGGAAGGATGCATGATATGATGAAAAGAATGAAACTGGAGATGGATATCTGGTTCAGGTCCCAACTCTAACATGTAAACCAGGATTTTGAGCAAGCAAGTTTATCTCTCTAAACCTATTTTCTTTTCTAAAATATGGAATAAACAGGGCACTAATCATCTGGCAGGACTGTTGTGAGGAAATAAAAATAATGACATATAATATTTTAGATTTTGCAAAGGGATCATTACTTCTTAACTCATCGCTTCTTAACAATACTTTAAGGTAGATAGGATGGATGTTCTTATATTGCTTTTCAGGTGAGGAACTCATGTTCCTGGAGGCTAATTCATCCATATCACCATCCTACCTTTCAAGTGTCTTGTAAACTTCAGAGCTTTATATAATAATTATTGTTGTTGTCTTTCATTTTCTATGATGACCAATGATATCACAGGGTAATGTCTTGACTTGTACTTGAATTGGATTTGAGGGAGAACTTTAACATGAATTCATTAGCCTTAATCTCTTCCAGAATTGTGTGTGTGTGTGTGTGTGAGTGTGTGCGTGTGTGTGTGTGCAATTGTGTGACAATGATTATATAATAATTTTATTATTGACATTATCTCATTCTTATTTTTTTAAGTTAGAGCTAAAATAGGGACACATTTCTATTTTATTACTCTTTCATATTTAATGCTAAAAAGTTTAAAGAGGTTAATTTAATAACTACTATTCATATTTGAATAAAGATTTTGGGAATTAAGCTCATATTTAGGATCAAGGCAGCTAGGTTCCTCAGTGGATAGAACACAGAGTCAGGTATACCTGAGTGCAAGTTGAACCTTAAACTAGCTATGTGACCCTGGAGAAGTCATTTAACTTGTATTTGCCTTAATCCCTAGATGAAGAAAATGGTAAACCACTCCAGTATCTTTGCCAAGAAACCCCATACAAGGTCACAAAGAGTTGGACACAGCTAAGCAGCAAATGTTTAGGCTCACTGAAAGCTTCCTCAGTATAACTCTTCATAACCTCCAGGACAACTAGGAAGATATACATCTCATTTTGTTACTACATGATGTTGGTCTCTATATTTTGAATGTTTTTTATTCCATGTACTTTAGAGATTATGAATACTCGATATTGTGACATCTATTAAAATAGTCTCAGGAAAAATATTCTCAAGTTTTTAGGATCAATGTTACGTTTGGGAGGAATAGTTTGGTCTGATAATATTCCATTTCTGATACAGTTTATTTATTGAGTTGTCCTGGACATTTTGAGGTCTATATTATTTATAGTTGTCTGTAAGTTCATATAAGATAATAAGCTTTTCACAAATAATTGTAACCACCAGATCAAGTCTTGCTGGGTTTTTGGTAGGTTCTAAATTTCTTGCAGTTTGTGGTGATATGTCATGAAGTTTCTATTATTTCCTTGGATGCTACATTTATTTCTTAATCTGTGCTCTTTAGGTGATAAGGATCTGATCTTTAACTGCCAAGATGGACCCCTTGGTTTTCACAGACAAATCCATAGTACTCAGTCATATATTGATGGCTGATTTCATGCAGATATTGTCCATGGAAGGCCTTTTGGTTTTGTTCATGATGTAACCTGTTCCACAGGTTTGGAGGTTAACTACTTTCATTTATATTCCACGTATCTGATGGCATGTGTCTGTTATCATATTGTTCAATTAAATGATGTTTAATTATTTTAAATGTATTTCTCTAGGCCTTTAATATGTTTAGCACATGTTCTAAGAATGTTTGCCAATCTCTTCCTCTTTTTTTTTATTTTAAACCCTTAACTTCTGTGTATTGACTTACAGAGTGGTAAGGGTAGGCAATAGGGGTCAAGTGACTTGCCCAGGGTCACACAGCTGGGAAGTGTCTGAGGTCGGATTTGAACCTAGGACCTCCTGTCTCTAGGCCTGGCTCTCAATCCACTAAGCTACCCAGCTGCCCCCACTTCCTCTTTTTTGACAAAGAAATGTTTCTCTTTCCATAATAGCTTTAGGATGTTAGGACTAGTGTTTTATGAGCCCATTTCATAGCTGAGAAAACTGGAGCTCATGTAGTTTAAATGACATGGACACAACTAATAAGTATTTCAGTCAAAATCACTTCCCTTTAAGTTTAGGAGATAGACTCTTGTTAAAATCTATTAGCATAAACATAGTTTGCAAATTTTCTGACTCTAAATTCTAAATTTAGCAATAGCTCAAGACTTAAAAATCTATTGTGAACTATTATGTTTCTTCTTAACTTATAGCTTCAAATAATAAAATACAAATGTCTCAGAATCAATGGACAATGGAAATGCACAGGAAGGGTATAAGTAGGCTGGTGTTAAAGACTATGTACTTTATTCTTGTCTTTGCAAAGAATTTATAGAAGCCTCGATTTATATCTGGAAGGCTTTAAAGGAAATTTAGTCCAACCCCTCGTTTTACAGATGAGGAAACTGAGACTCATCTATCTTAAGTGACTTTCTTTAAATTACACACTTTATTCATAATAAGAACAGAATCCAAACTTGGGTCTTGGATTCTTAACTCAAAATCCTGTACTTTTCCCAGTACACCATATTTTGACAAATAATAACTTGATTTAAATAAGATTTATTAATTCCACACCCAGAAATTCTGCCATGTCAATTTGATCACAGTTTTAACATCAGTCTCATTCTCTATATTGACATGACTACCACCCTAGTTCTGACCCTTCAGTATTCTCTATGCTTCCAGTCTCATTGCTTTCCAACCTACCCTGCACACAGCTGTCAAAATAATATTTCTGAAGCATGTCTGACTATATTAGACTTCTATTGAAAATTCTTCAGTAATTCCCCATTGTCTATAGTATAAAATACAAAGTCCTTCTCCTGACATTTAAAATCCCCTTTATAGGCTGACTCCAGTCTACCCTTTCAAGTTGATTTCATTTTTATTCTCTTTCAAACAGGCTAATTCTAATGTTGTTCATTTTTTTAGGCTTGTCAACTCTTTATATTCCATTTACAGTTTTCTTGGCAAAGATGCTGGAGCCATTTTCCATTTCCAGGCCATTTTAAAGATGATAAAACTGAAGCAAACAGGGTTAGGTGATTTGTCCTGTGTCACAAAACTAGTAAATGTCTAAGGACAGATTTGAACTAAGGAAGATCCCTCTTTCTGATTCCAGGCCTAGCACTCTATCTACTGCTTCACCTAGCTGTCTTATCAAATTCAACATTTAATCTCTTTGGCTCTATGTTTTTTTCATAGATTACCCCATGCCTGAAACTTCCTATCTTCATCTTTACCTCTTTGAATCCTAAGCTTCCTCCAAAGTCAAAATCATGTTTTACCTCCTATTTAAATCAGTTTTTAGATCCTCTTTATGTCAATGTTTTTCTCAAACTTTTTTATACATATCTATTTACATGTTATATCTCCTAGTAGGAAATAAGCTCCCTGAAAGCGAGAATTTTTGGTCTGAAAAATATGTTTTGAACCTACTAGGCACTTAATAAATAGTTAATACAATCCATTTTAATTTAACATGAGAAAAAGCATAAAAACATGTATGAATTGAAAAGAATGTGGGCTGGTATTAATAAGATTAATCTATGGGAAACCCAAGTTTTGAACTACTGTGTATAGAAGGGTTAAAAAAGAGGAAGGAGTATCAGGACTTTAAGATTTTAGATCCTTTGTACATTTAGATTACAGATTTTATAGATTTATAGATTCAGATTCTTTTTGGAATCCTTTAGATTTAGATCATTTATAGGGAAATTTTAGAAACACATAGCCAGGTATTATAGAAGATGAGATGGTATGGAGGGAATGTGTGATCTTTACCTTTGGAGAGTACCCACATGATCACATATTTAAGGAATAATATGATTTTAGACTAGAGTAATTAAAGCAGAAGTTAGGAGACCTTAAACTAGTGTTGTGGCTATGTGAATGATAAAAAGAGGACTAACATGATGTGGAGATTAAATTGACATAACAGGAGTTTAGGGTGTGAAATCACTGTCATGTTTAAGTCAAGTTATTGTGGCCCATACGCAATGCAGTGAACAGAGTGCAGGATTGGAGTTCTAACATGGAGGCCAGACCACCTATGGAATTAAAATTAGAGTCAGGTCTGAATGCTTTATTTTAGGTTACTGATAAACTGGCAAATATTTGGAGAAGGACAAAACATGGTGAAGAAGGACTGATTAAAGGAATTGGGGATGTTTAGCCTGGAGAAATGAAGACTTAAGCTGTCTCCAAGAATTTGCAGGGCTGTCATGGGAAAGAGAAGTATGACTTGTTCTGTTCTGCTTGTCCCCAGAGGGCAAAACTAGGAACAATGGATGAAAGTGATAGAGAGACATATTTCAACTTGATATAAGGAAAATGTGCTAATAAATTGGAATTAGCTTCCTTGGGAGATAGGGGCTCTTCCCTGATGAGGTCTTAGATCAAAAGTTGGATGACCATATGCAGGATTTTCTATAAAGGGACTCCTTAACTTAGGTGGATGTTGGAACTGATAGCCTCTGAATGACTACCTGACTGGGATTCTGTGAAGTCTGTCTTGTGAATTTATTAAAATTATATAAGTGAACTTAATTAGGGATTGTAGTATGTAATCAACAAAAATATTCATTTTTTCCTCCCCAAAAAAATCACTATTCTACTTTCTATTGCATTACTATTTCCTTCTCACTCACTGTACAATATATATCATTAAGAAGGGCAAAAGAAAGTGCTAGAAGGCCATGATCTAGTCATGCTAACATGGGAGATAACCAAATATAAAATTTATTCCTCATCACACTATTTTACATTATAAAATTACATTTTATAATATAAACCTTAGTCCTTTGCCATAGCTCCCATGAGAAGTGGAAGGGTTTCTGAAAGTAAAACTATCTATATCAGCAAACAGTAAATGCTAAATACATGGTGCTAAAGGAATGTATAACCACAAGGCATTATTGTGGAGAATCAAATTGGCTCACTGGTACTCCTCACTTCCTACTTCCTCCATGAAAAGAGTGGAGCAGAATCCTTCAAGGCCACATATATATCTGCCCTCTTGGGTTTGATTTGTGACAGCAGCTCCCTTTTAGTTCTCATCTTCTTCAACTCCATTTTTCTCTTCCTTCCTTGGGGAGCAAAGATGTCTTAATCTCATCATCCTGCTGACTATAGCATCATGTTCATTTATGTTCATACATCATTCTGTTAATTGGGGAAGTTAAAAACAGATATTCTTAACATAAGTATCAATAAAATTAAAACATAGTTTATCAGTCCTTAAGGCAATACCTAGATGCCAGGAGAGAAAAGAACTTCCAAACAAAATCAGTTCTGTAAAGCTAAAAAAATTAAAAGTTATTTTTTTCCATTCCAGTCTTTAAATACACTCAGAGTTCATATAAGCAATATAGAATAGAATAGAAAAGAACATAATATAATATATACATACATATATCTTTCTTTCTTTATCAACCATAACCTTTTATGTAAAAAGGAAAATATATTCAGAAAAAATGTGATGGGGAAATATGGGAATACAAAGCATATGAAATGCCTGATAATCAAAATAAAAACATGTGGAAGAAGAATAGAGAGAGAGGCAAAAAGAAAGAGAGAAACAGACAGATAGATGGAGAGAGAACTTGTTGATACTCCTCAGATCCCAGGAGGACAGCTTAGATCATTCACCTTCCCCATAAAAGTATTCTCTCACTATCAGATCAGACCACAAAGAACTAGTGTCTGTGATGAAGATGTCTTTACCTCTCTGCTCGCCATTAGTCTTCCCTTTCTTTTCTTCTGAAAAACTGGAAGTGATAACAGAGCAATAGCAGCTACTTCACTCCACTCCTGATTTTCACAAGCACAGTGGAACAGAGATAGATACACAGAATAGATATATAGATAAAGAATGATGATTAAGCATTTACTATGTTCCAGGCACTATGCTCAGTACTAGGGATCCAAGTCCTTGTCCTTAAGGAATTTATGATAATGGGGAAGACAAAAAATAAAATGGAGGTAAAAAAAAGAGAACTGGGGAGGAAAGCTGTTGGTGAGAAGGAAGAGAAGACCTACAAAGTTCAGTTGGGAATTAAGTCATTATTGCTTACATCACCCCAGAGAATGCATTCTAAATAGAAAGATACCTGTGTTAAGAAGACTGCACTACAAATGCCAAATTCCTAGCTCGGGGATATTTCCTAAAAAAGAATTGGATTTATTCAGAAATGGGATTATGAGTAAATTAACAGTGATTTCAATGATGTCAGGAGGATTCCTAGTAACACCATAGTTTTCACATTTTGTTCAGGATAGAAAGCAGCAGTAATAATAATAATCTTAAAAGTATAATACATAGGATTTTAAGGTCAATAAAACAACCTAATTTAATGATAAAATAATTTGCAGCATTTACTTTAGCACTTAAAGGTTAAGAGAAAACTTTACTTATGTTATCTCATTTGATTCTCCCAATAATCCTGTAAAAGAGTTGTCATTATTAGCTGCATTTTTTTGGATGAGGAAGTTGCAGCTGAGAGATATTAAATGACTTGCCCAGAGTCACACTGCTAAGACTGAAAGGTCAAATCTGAACTCAGGTGTTTCAAACTCTTGGTATAATATTCTACCCACCATACCACCTAACTGACTCAGAGTCATGATGGGACTTAACATTTTTTTTTGTTTAATGAAGGAATGCTATAAGTTTGACTGAGAAACAAAAAGGCAAACAAACAAAAACCAAAGCAAGAAGCCAAAAGAATGGGTTTTTACCATGAATGTTGACATTATCTCCTACCATTCCCCATTTTATACATTTTATTCCCCATTTTATACATCCACTTTATTCAGGACTATATCTAAACAGGATTTACATATATACATATACATATATGTACACATATATGTATGTATAACAAAATATATAACACATATAAACATTTCTATATATACATATATATATATATACATATACATATATATTTCCAATCCACCTTTACTGCCAGTTTTCCTGTCCTCCCTGACTATGACTCCTTTCCCATCAATTAAGAATTCACCATACTTTCTTACAGTCATATTGTCGTCTAGAGTTACCTATTATATTGGAGGTGACTCATAGCATCACAGCCTCCTAAATTATGTTCTTTTTGTCCTCTCCCATCAAAACTTTCATCCCATCATTTAGATATTCTCAGTTTGCTTTGAAGTAGAGCTTCTGGCTAAAGTAGTTGATATCAAGGATAGGGTCCACTTCTGGCAATTCTTATGCCACAAATGTGACCAACAGGGATATGACCCATGATATTTGCCCAGCTCCACTGAACTTATGGTAGTCCAAAATACTGAGAGGCTTTTGATCATTCTAGTTTCAAGTGGAATTTTAAAAAAGCATTTGTGAAAAAAGTATAATTAATTTCTTATGGTAGAATTTTGGATTGGGACACAAAATAAAATGAAAAAATTCAGGTATTGTATGGTTTGGAGATTATAAAAAAAAAGATTTATAGATAGAACTGTTGTCAGGAGCCATCTAGTCCAATGTCTTCAGTTATTTTAGAGATCAGGAAAATTCAATAATTTGCTCAGGTTTACACAATTTGTAAGCATCAGAGGTAAAACTGGAACTCAGATTATCTGACTCAAACTAGCAAGTATTTTTACTCACTCTGTATTTTATCTTCCATTAGGTTTCTTTTTCCTTTTTTTTTTTTTTTTTTTTTTGGCCACTCCTTAGGTTACACCATATAAAAGATCACCTACTTCTATGACCCTGAGTTGGTCTAACCACTAAGCTTGCTCTTCTCAATCTCCTCTGCCACCACCCACAGGACCACCACTACTCCTACCAAACAAAGAAGCTAACAGAATTAGAGAAGGATCTGGGAAGTTCACCTAGAAGTCTATAAAAATGTAACTTAGGTGCTTAGAAGATAAAAGTTAATGTAACCTAACAAGGATAAAAGTGGTCTTTTACTAAGCTGTTATTGGACTTTGCTTCTTAAAGGGGCAAAATACCATGTTTTCTGCTGCCACCCATCCCCCAAATAAAATCTGGGTCAGGTTTTCAATTCATTGTGTGGCAATCTAATACGGAAAGCAGAGAAATAGGTTAACAATTATTCTCTCCCCCTCCTTGGCAGTTGTAGGCCCAGAAGTGACTGAAGTTTTGCTCCAACTGCTGGCACATTTTTTTTTTGTCTTCTCTCAAGATGAAAAATAATAGGATTAGTCCTGGAAAAAAAATAACACTCTGGTGTTTGAGGTATTTTGGCAGAGGTATCTTTCCCCTGCCCCACTTTTAAGCTAAGCCTCCAGCCTGACTGGATTGCTTCTGTTGATTTCTGTGCTGATGCTCTAGTATAGGTCTGCCTCTGCCCCAGCTAGGAATGCTTGGGGAGGGGTTGGAGGGGAAGTGAACGGAGCCTGTGTCCTTAGTATAACCTGGCCTGGTGTTAATCACACTGAAGTGACATCCTTTCTGCATACTTACTGTGGACATCATCTATCTCTGCCGCCACCCTGCACACATCCCACTCTATCTGAGACCTTGGCATCACTGATAGCCCTAACAATGTCTCCTAGTGTTAGGGCCTCCGGGCCTCCCTGGCAAAATGAGTATCCTGGCTCCTTTGGACTGGCTCAGATTAATGCAGCCATCACCTAGTTGGGTGAGCAGAAAATTAAAGGGTTTTTTTCTTTTTTCTTTTCTTTTTCTTTCTTTCTTTTTTTTTTTTTAAAGTTGAGAAGAGGAAGGGGGGGAAGAATGAGCTCAGTAACATGATCCTTTTCTAAACTCCACCCTGCTCTGAGAGCAATCAGGTAAAATCCATTACACAAAGAATTTCAAAGGTTCCTTTTCTAAAGCTATCAGCAACAATGCTGCCCATTGTTTACACTTTAATTAACTTCTGTTTTACTGATTTATTAAAAAAAAGATGAATTAGCCTTATGCTTTGGGTTGAATTATTGCAATTTGAAACTATTCATACCTTTCTTAAGAACTTCAAAGCTAGCAAAGGTTGTTTATGTGCAGGAAATCAAATTAGCAATACTATTACAG
Source organism: Gracilinanus agilis (assembly GCF_016433145.1). Classification (NCBI taxonomy): domain Eukaryota; kingdom Metazoa; phylum Chordata; class Mammalia; order Didelphimorphia; family Didelphidae; genus Gracilinanus; species Gracilinanus agilis. The sequence goes on from NC_058132.1 coordinate 146,396,738, forward strand.
TGGCTTTAATAGTTTAGGGTGGTCAGAGTGATGAGAAATGGTAATTGGTGTGACTGCCTTCTCCACTCAACTTCTAGACTTTCATAGCCACTTCTTAAACTAATTCTTAACTGTAAATGGGTTAAGATCCTACATTTAGAACAGCTAGAACAATCTTACAGATTATTGTGCCAACTCCCTTATTTTACAGGTGAGGAAACTGAGGTCCAGAGAAATGAAATGAATCGACCAAGGTCAGACAAGTAAGTGCTAAAGGAGAAATTCTTAATCCAAGTTGTTGGCCACCATTTCAACTGTATCATCTAGCCCACCACATTGGAGATTGTCCTAACTCTCTAATAGGTGAGGAAATTAATGCCTTAAAATAATTATAATATAGGCACATTAGAGAGCAAAGCTTCAAACTCAGATCCTACAACTGTAAATCTAGCACCTTTTCCCACTAACTATACCTTCCTACTTACCTCCCACCATGGAGATCATCTAATTTCTAGAAACTAAAGTCTACAAATATTAATTGACTTGCCCAAAGTCTTACATGGAAAGTGACAGAACCAAAATTCAAAGCCAGATCCTCAGACTTCGAATCAAGCACATTTTTCAATATCGCACATTGGTTGCTGACTTTTGAGTAGATTGATGAGACCTAGACACAGTACAGTTTTCACATATAAAATTCCCCATTTGTAGAAACAAAATGGTCTCAAGGTGGGGGAGGGTTGAAAGCAATGAAGTCCTGGGTTAATTTAGTCAGGGGAAATAGCAACAAGACTTCGAATAAAGACAAAAGCTTGGGAAATGAGAAACATATTTGAGAGTGTGAGAAAAAAAGCATTCTAAATTCAACAGAAACAAAAACAAACTCTAGACTCATTCAGAAATACTGCTGCATGTCAGGTATGTCCTGGAGAGCTAAAGAAGGCTGGTTGACCACATTTCAAGGCAACCCAAGAGAGAAAACTAATTATATTGTAGTGTCGGCACATCCTCCTTCCTCAGTGATCACACATTCACACAAAAAGGGAAATCAGTTATTTTTGACTTGACACAGAAATGGAGAAAAATGTGAGTCCCAAATCTTGCTAATCCTGGTGGAAACTGGGCCCAGAATCAATAGATCTGCCGAAGAGTTTGCCTCAACACGTGTGGAGAAGAAAGGGGCACCTGGATGTTTGTAAGGACATGAAGCAATAGTGGACTCTGGTAAGGATTCTAGAATGTTCTTAAGAATATGACAACAGATTTCCATTCTTGTGATCAGAAGGAAAATGGTCTTAAATCATCTATGAATGAAGCCATAATACTGTACTTACTTAAGTCAACCCAGAAGTTTTTAAAGAATGTGCCAAACCAAAGCTTAAAAAAAAAATCCACACAACACTCTCAGGTGGCTAGCTGTAAAAGTGAGTAAACCAGAACAGAAAATAAACTCTGTAAGCACCAAAGTATAAATTACTGAGCTGTTAAAATGATCTGATGTTCCGGAACAAACCTTTTATTGTGTATGTCCACTAAAATGGTCCATTCATGATGGTCTTACACTTCCATAAAGAGTGACCCAAATGGAAGTCTTAGTAAAGTACCCAGTAATCATAGCTGACATTCATATAGGGCTTGAAGGCATTCCTTCCTCATAGCAATCTTATGAAATAGATAATATATTGCTATTATTATTCCCAGATAAGAACACTAAGGCCAAGAGCAATTTTAGTGGCTTGTCCAGGATCTCACTGCTAGTAGGTGCTAAAGGCAAGGAACACAGAACTTTCATGGTTGTTTCTCTTTCTCTTATATGCCATCACCTTCTAAACAAATTAAATTGTACAGAGGCTCAGTAGACTTGAAAGGAAGGAATTAAAATGTAGAACTGATAATTAACTATATATGATAGTCAAAAGTAGCCTTGCAAATAAGAATTATGCCAGGAATCAGGGGTACCCTAAAGAAATATGAATTAACAAGTTATAGGGAAGAAGTGGGAGATGTGTGTGTTAAACATGGTTTCTTTGGAGGTTAGAACATTATGGAAATATGCTTTGGTAAGGATGGTCTTTAGGTAGCTGAATGACAGACAATAAAACATTGGACTTGAAATCAGGAAATCATACTTTTAAATATAACCTCAGGCACTTATGAGCAATGTGGAATTGAAAGGAAAAAGCATTTTGTCAAGTGACTTATTATGGTTTAGGCACTCTACTAAGTATTTGTTCCTCACAATAACCCTCAGATGTGGATGCAAGTATGGTTATCCCTTCCACATCCAAGGAATTAGGGGCATGGTACCCCCACAATCTGGAAAATCTATGTAAAATTTTTTTGCCCCCTTTTTATACCAGAGAAGAAATCAGAATGTCTTCTTCTTCTTCTTTTTTTATGGGGTATTTATAGTACCTTATGGTCAATTTTGGGTTAAGTATGCCTTTCTGAGTTTCTAAACTTTTTCTGTTGTCTGCTGTCCTTAACATATCATCTGTGGCTTCTGCGAAACTCCCTCAAAATTCTCATTTAATTTCTTATGCTCATCCACAAAATACTGAAACCACAATGGGGAAAATTGTGATGTGGAAGGAATAACTGTATTACCCCTGTTTTAGAATTGATGAAACTGAGGCAAACAGAGGTGAAATAAGATGTGTGTAGTCAAATGGTGTTTTTTCTTGCCCTTTCTGGGTCTCAATTTCTAGGTTTGGAAACCAGTATCTTTGGTTTAGAGGTGAAAGAAATACTTTAAACTATTCTAGTCTAACCTTTTTTTTTACAGATGAGGAAACTAAGACTGTTCTTTGTTCAGTGACTTGTCTAAGGTTAAATATGGTAAATAGCAGAGCTGGGACTGTAAACAAGTCTTCTACTGATAGACTGAAGATTTTTTTTCCATTATACACCTTATCTGGGTTTAGTGCTAACATCTCTGATCCATATGAATGCTTTTGTAAGAAGGCTCCCTGGACTGCTAGTTGCTCATTTTCTATGTTCCAATACAGATTTTGCTCAGATAATTTTAGAAGGAATAAATTTAGAATATAACATAGCAATTTCATAATTGTCTATTTGATTTGGAATACTCTAAAAAGCAGTTTCAGAACTTAAAGTAGTGAGTATGATTGTTTATTTAATTAGCATAGAACTCAAAAAAACAATCAACCCTCAGGAAGAGACGTAACACTTGGTTCATCCACAAATTAGTATATATATATATATATAATCAGACCCACCAAAATGAAAAACTTAATTTGAAACTTTAAGAGCAGTGAATTTTTTCACAAAGTATGTGACAGTTTTAAAAAGTGTGTTGGAAAATAAATTAATTAAAAAATCTAATTTTAAGACAAAAATCCTTCTGAGGTATTTGCTATATCAGAATGTTGTGTGTGTGCTTTTGCTACATGTGTGTGAGAGAGAGAGACAGAGAAAAAAGAGATAAAGTGGTAGAGGAAAATGTTCTTATTCCAACAAGAAAAAGGTGTTATCCTTCCTATTTAATTGAAAGGGCAATTGAAGCACACTGTGGCTAAATGAATAGCTCTGAGTCATATGATGTTCTTTCTGGTAAGCTCCTCCTCCATCCCATTCATAGGGGTCCATTTAAGAATATTAGCAATTCCTTGTGTAACTTGGCATCTGGTCTTCTTTCCATTTTTCCACACATGTTTTAATGAGGAATCAATTGGTAAAATATTTTGAGCCAAAATTAAAAAGGGCACATACAAGGCATCTGAGGAACATATGAAACATCATAATACAGACAGAGAGATAATGGACAGGTATAGATAAGAGTGTGGTGTGCATACACAGGCACACATAGATGGATGGATATATACAATCAAGACAGGTGGATGGCAGGTCTCTCAAAGGGCAGAGAGAAACAGAGCAGGTCCTAGAATCTTAGGGAATGAAGTTGCCCCCTTGCCAGCCTCACTCCCCAAACCCAATACTCTCCTGGTGCTCTTCTCGTGAATCTCTGCCACCACTTGATTCGGTTGATGATTGATTGATTGACTGATTGATAACTTTGCTGATCTCTTCTGTATGTATATTAAGCACATGCATTATGATTGAAAAGATTAATTAGTAAACAGGGAAGTAGAAGCCTCCTCTCTGGCATCTCCAAGGGAGAGACCAAAAGAAGAGTAAGGGAGCAGGAGGGGTGGCAAGTGGGGCTTGGTGTGTGGCAGAGAGAACATGAGATCAAAGGGGAGACCAGGTGCCCTACAGCAGGCCAAGGACAGCGAGAGAAAAGTAAATGCCTTCAATAGTGTAGAAGCTGGGTACCAGATGAGAGATAGTATTAAAGCAACTAGGAAAAGGAGCTCAGCCTGGCCTGAGAGCAAAGCAGATGGAGACTAAAGAGATCCCAACTTTTGGAGCTGAGAAGTAAAGGCACAGAGCAGGGAATCCACTGGACCTAGGTGCCTAGACTGGGTTGTCTACAATCAAGGGAACTCAGGCACTCCGGCATCTACTCAGCAGGATCCTGTATGGACTCTTAAAAATAAAGATAAAAACAAATATTGACCAAACATTGACAAATATTGACCAAATCTTGACCAAACAGCAGAGTTATCAAACTGTGCCAGGCCCAGGGGGAGATCGGAGATTTAGATAAGTAATAGTATCTGTTCTCCAAGAACTTATGGTTAAGTAGGAGGGTGAGAGGACAACAGATAATTATTGTAGGTAGGCCTATACAAACTTTTTATGAGTAAAATTAGGAAAATAATGCACAAAAAACACACACTAGCTACCACAAAGATAAATGGAAAGAACAGAAACAAAATAATCTAAACTTAATAATGTAAAATCATAACAACCAGGTTGGCCCTGCATAAAAGATATGAGGATCTACTTTCCTCCTTTCTTCATAGAGGTGAGAGGCAATGAAAGTAGAACATGGCAAGATGGCTGGAATTGATAGCTATGTTAGTAAATATTTCTCAGTTGTTTTTGTTGTTGTTGTTGTTTCTTTGTTTTTACTTTGGCTTCCTTGTGCTTTTATCTGAGTGTTTTGATTTTATGAGTATTATCTTATAACAGTGACCAATATGGAAGTATGTTTTGCAGGATAATATATGTATAACACAAATCAAATTGCTTAACATCTCTGGGAGGAGGTAGGGAAGAAAGAGAGGGAGATAATTTAGCTCTTATAATTTCAAAAAAAATTGTTCTCAGTTGTTTTGCTTTTCATTTTCATTGTTTTCTCTGTTATAAGAGGTATCTCTTTGGGTGAAAGGAGAAAATATATTGAGGAGCAAAAGTCATCAATAAAAACAAAAATGGTTACAAAATTCAAAATGTTATGTTAAATGTACTAGAAGGTTACAAAATAAGGTTTTTTTTTAGACCCTTACCTTCCATCTTAGAATCAATACTAACTATTGGTTCCAAAGCAGAATAATGATAAGGGCTAGACAATGGGAGTTAAGTGACTTGCCCAGGGTCACGCAGCTAGGAAGTGTCTGAGGCCACATTTGAAACTAGGACTGTCTCTAGGCCTGGCTCTCAATCCACTGAAGCACCCAGTTGCCCCCTACAAAATAAAGTTCTATGTGATTTAGGGAAATCAAGATGGGGGAATGATATTGAGAGAGGTTTATAGAGAATGTGTCATTTGTCTTAAACTTTAGAAGAAATCAATAAGCACAAAAAAGCATATCCTAGATCAAGCAATACAAGCAAAGATAGATAAATGATAGGACTTAGTGCAAATTTGAAGAACTAAGAGTAGGGTCATAGGTTTAAAACTAAAAGAGCTTTCAGATATCATCTAATCTAACCTAGTTACTTTAGAGATCAGGAAACTTAAGCCTAGTAAAGTTTAATGACTGACCCACTATCACACAGATGTGGGGGGAGAGGCATTTAGGATTCCAATCCAAGTACTCTGACTTGAGAACCAACATTCTTCTGTTCCACAAAGCAAGAGGAAATAAAAGGAAATAAAACTGAAAAGGTAGACATGTGTCAAATCGTGAAGGACCTTGAAGATCAAGCAAAAGAATTTAAATTTTAATAAATGGGTAATAAGGAGCAACTGACATATTAAGTATAAAATTTATATGGTCGTCTGTGGTTTTTTTTTAAACCCAATCTATGACTTCATCCATACAAGTAACTTTCCATTGATGTTTCTTCAATTCATCAAGCACATGCTTTGGGAAGAATAGTCTTAGAGAGTTGGGGAAGGAAGTTGTGGAGAAATTAAATGATATGACTAAGGATACACAATTCCTTTGTTTTTTAGGAAAAATGTGAACCTACATCTCTCTGAACCCAAGGCAAGCTCTCTATTCTGATTCATGATTCTCCTAAGCTCTATGTATATGAAATAATATGTTGGCAGTGTTATCAAGGACAAATTGGAGCAGGAGAGAGCAGAGGTAAGAAAGACTAGAGGAGATTACTACTATAAGTGTTTAGGCTGTTGATGTTAGGACTTGTCATAGTGTGGTGGTAGTAGGAGAGTTAAATTTTAGAAATTAAATGTTAAGAAAGTATAGAGAGAAGAGAAAAAACCAAAGACAGAACGTTAGGGAGCATCTTCATTTTATGGGGTCAATGAAGTGATAAAAAGTTAGTGGAAAGAGAGAAGTAATGAATAGAAAGGTACTATAGATGGAAAAATGATCTTTCTCTGATGATGGGTAGGGAAGAATATGCATAAAGAGGGGTGATCAGTAGCATACAAAGCTTTTGAGACAAAAAAAGTTAAAAAAGAGAAAATGTAGGATTTAGATCATTAGGTCTTTGAACACCTTTGAGAGGTTAGTTTCAGGTCAAAGTTGGAGGCAGATTCTTACTAAAAGGGGCTAGAGACAGGATGTTGGTAGTGAGAAATGGAACAAATTATTGTAGATTCCCTTTTTCAAAAGTTTAGCAGTGAAGATTATAAAAATAATGGAATTATAGCTAGATAGGCTAGATGGGTAAAGGGAAGACTTTTTTTAATGATTTGGCTACCCTTTGCAAATGAGAAAAAACAGTGGAGAATAGCAGATTGAAAATGGAAAGAAAAAAGGTGAAGTCCTGCAAAAGATAAAAGAGAATGGAATTCAGGGCAGAGATTGGAAGGGAGGAAGAGAGAGTGATCATATTGAGCTTTAAACAATGGATAAATGAGGTATGATACATGGAAAACTTGGTCTTCTTCAATAAAGTAGGAGATTCAGTTGTCTGCTGTTGGTAAAGTAGGGTAGCATGTCAGAATAAAGAAGAGAGAAAAATATTTGGAATCTCCAGTATTGGGAATGAAGTAAAGAGATGAAATTAGGGTGGTAGAAGTAATTTTAAGCAACAGCAAGAATCCAACTACATTTAATCACTCCACAATTATACCTGAAACAAAAGTTTTGCTTTATTACACCAGGATCCTTCCAGTAATGCTGCATAGCTAAGTCATACAGTAGAATAATCTATGAAAAAATTAGAATCAAAAAACATTCAAAAGGCATTGAGAAGTACATGATAAGTGGAAAGGCTACAACATAATGTGTGTTGTGGAGAATTGAATAGAGAATTATGTGACCAAATTATAGATGTATCAATTAGACAAAGAGAATAAAGGAAAACTAATGGATGGTCTAGGGTCCATTCATAGCAAACAATATCAAAAGCTCTAAGAGGTATACCACCCCTCTTCTCTAGCAAACTGAGTGGATGGACATGTAGAAGTCATATTATGGACTATCTTAAGTTGTTTGTAATTTGCGTCCTTTAAGGGAATTTCCAACTTTTATGAAAATAGAGATCCACTGAACCATCATTATTATAAGGAAGAGGTTACAATGGATAAAATCACTTTGATTTCATTATTTTTATCAGTGGTGCTTTTTCCCATCAGAGTTCAAATTATAACTCAAATGAAGCCTTGATGACTATTCTAGGACATGCTGATCTTTCCTTCCTCAATAGTTATCACAAAATCACAATATTTCTGGTTTTAAAGAAACTATAAAGATCTTCCTTCTTATCTAATGAGTTCTTGTAAAAGATTCCATCTACAAAATATCTGACAAGTAGTTATGCAGCTTTTCCTTAAAGACTTCAAACAAAAACACACTATTTCCAGAAGCAAACCATTTTGTCTGAAGATAGTTTCAATTCCTAGGAAATTTTTTATCCATTACATCAAGTCTAGATTTACTATTTTGTACCTTCCAACCATTGCTCTAAGTCTAAATCCTCTTTCACAAAATAGTAATTAATATACTTGAAGACAGAAGTCTTCTCAAATATATAAAACCATATTTTCTCTGAGCTAAATATTCCCATCTCTTTCAACCCCTTTTTCTAGTCATTAAATAAAACATATTTTCCTATACTGATTGTCCTCCTTTCCAGCTTATCAAGGCCCTTACTAAAATGTGGTCCTCAGAATTTAATACCATATTATTACTGGGGCTGGTCCATAGCAGAAAAATGGATAAACATTATTACATTTTTGTTTCTAGAGACTAGACATTTTAACCAAGGATGAATGCATATATTTAAAATAGATTGGATGATATATTTCTGAGAGGCTGTGAACTTTAATGGAGAAAGAAAATATATGTTTACCCTATTACTTTATTTTGTGCAATTGAAAATAATATTCTGAGAATGGGACCAAAGGCTTCACTAGACTGTCAAAGGGATCCATTTCTCGTGAAAGGTTAAGAACTCCTTCTAGACACTATGCTCATTTTTATGCAGCATAAATTCATATGAGCTATTTGGATATGATTATATATCTAGTTCATAATCCATTAAAATCCTCAGGCATCTTTCATAATTCCTATTGTAGCTAGCCAGTTCTATGCCATCTTATAATTATGAAGTTGATTTTTGAATTCAAATAAAATATACTATATTTTTTTCTATTAAATTTTATCTTAAATTTGGCCTAAGGTTCTAGCCTATTGATATCTATTAAAGTTGTGTCTGTTTTTGTGTGTTAATAAACCTTCCTATCTTTGTGCCATCTGCAAATATGAGAAGCATGACATCTCTACTTTAATCCGATTCGCTGATTAAAAAAAAAAAGTATTAAACAGTACAAAGTCAAGCTCAGTTCTCTGGTACAAGTACCACTACTTCTAAGATGACATCATGATTCATCTACTTCTGAATCATACTAATCATGCTTTTTTGTAGCCAACATCTTTCAAAAATTTCCACAATCCGTGTATGAGAGACTAGGTAAATTACATGTGTAGTATTTACCTGACATACCTGGGAATTATTTAACCTTGTCAAAAAAAGGAAATAAAGTTTTTCTTGCATGCCCTATTCTTAATGAAGACAAGATTGCTCTTGGAGATCTCTCCTTTCTTTTTGAGATGATTGCAAACCAACCCTTTAATTACAAATGTCTATTTTTATTTTTTCCAGGAAAGGAAATCCAGCTCACTGACTTATAGTTTGGAGATGCATTTTCTTTCTCTTTTTTTTAAAATTGGGAATCTGCCCATCTCCATTCTTATGGTACCTCTCCCATTTTCTGTGATCTTTAGAAGATTACTGGAGGTGCCTCAGCGATCACATCTGCCATTTCTTTCCATACCATAGGATTCACTTCATCAAGTCCAAATAACTTGAACTTATTAAGGGCAGTTAGATGTTCTTAGTATAGAACTTAATGTCCATATCAATCATTTTGGCACTTTACCATATGATATTTTGTAGACAGCATGGAGAAGGAAAAAATCCTGAATCAGAAAACCTGAATGTAAGTCCAGGCACCATTCCCAACTTGGTAGCCATATGAAGGAAATCTATCCTCTAAGAGCTCAGGTTCTTCATGTGAAAATCCTGCTAAATATATTTCTATAATCTATACATTATTGCATTTTTGTTGGTGATGTGTTTTGTAAATCAAAGTATTCTATGACAATTCAGAAAGCATCAGGATAGGAATAGAGAATTGGATATAAATGAATTATTACTTTTAAGGCAATGATGTAGTAAAAATTCACATTTATGTAGCATTTAAAAATTTTTAGAGCTCTGACCACACAGCAATACTAAGAAGTTGTGAGATAGATGGAGTTATATTATCTGTCTCCTTTTATAAATGGGGACTAAGAGGATCAGAAAATTTAAGGGACTTGCCCTTCCTTATAAAGCTATTTATTGTCTCCTGACTCCAACAAGATTACTGGGGCTCCCAGTTGTAGGGCAGACAATATCTATTATTTCTTTTTTATTTACATCACTGTCAGACACACAATAGTGTTAATAAATGATTGTTGAGTTGAACTGACTCTGCATTTACTACAGTGCTTGAGGTTTGAGAGCAATGGGCAGTGTTTCAGTTAATTTGACAACTTTAGTTTAATTAGCTTCTTGAAGTCATGTTCTGTGCCTTACTCATTTTTGCATCCCTCTCAGCTTCTAGCTTAATGATTTAATATAATATTGATTCAATAAATATTTGTTGAATAAATGGATGGATGGATGGATGGATGGATAGATAGGCTTTAATTTTGCCTTCCCACAATTAAGTAATTGCAAACTATTCCAAAGTCATGTGCCCTATTCTTTTTGGACCCTTTTCTTTTTTTTTTCCTCATCTCTCAAATTCTATTTTATCACCACAAATTCCATATCAGAAAAGGGATGAAATGAGGGAGGAAATGGGTTGATATAAATAGAAAAGATAGCAGGGGTGGAGAGAAATGGAAAGCATAGAGAGTATTCTAATTCTCCCTCTTTGACTACTCTTCTACTTCATATAAATGTTTAATGATAGCTTCTTTGCCATGTCAAAGCATAACAAAGCCAGAGAATCTAAGGCTGGATTTGAATTCAGATCTTGCAAAATCCAGTTCTAGTTCTCTATCCATTATATCAGTAACCTACCTCCTGACAATTTCTGGTCTTCCACTGGTCTTCCTAGCCCTGTATAAATCTCTTTCCCAGTGCCTTTCTCTCTTAATTGATTATTATGTTCCCAGATAATATGACATGAGATATTTGTAACTTGGCTCTCTGACCTTCTCCCCTTCCTTTCTCACTTTTTCCTTTCCTCTTCTTCTTCTACTTTCTATTCTTTCCTATATCCCCTATTTCTTCCCCCTTCTCCTTTCCAATAACCTTGTCAAGTTTACTTGCTTATTTCAAGCTAACCTTTAGATGCTATCTTCCTTTATTATAATGCAAATCTATTTGAGGACATAAATTGTCTTGCTTTCTAGTACTTGAAACCTTCATAGTTAGTATAGTGGCTGACACATAGTAAATGCTGAATATATTATCTGCCTTCTACTGTCTATCTATCATCTGAAGAAGAAACCCCAAAGACCATCTATTCTATTATCCTTATTTTATATAATTAATGCATTTCCACAAATGTATTAAACATTTACTGCCATATGTACAAAGATAAGGAAACTAAAGATGAGAGAAGGGACACGATTTGCCCAAGTTACATCAGGTAGTAAACTGCACAGATGAGATTCCAATCCAAGTCATCTGACTCCAATTCCTCTCTCTTTCCATTATTCCATGCTGATAAAGAGATAGATTCTGTAGGGGGGGAAAATGAGGTCTTGATATCATGGTGAGTAGGGCCTTTGATTTTTCACAGAGCTGAAAGAAACTCAGAATGATCATTTTAGGCATATTATTACCGAAAGACAAAATGACAGTAAGTAGGACTATCTAATGGAAAGAAATAGGAAGGAAAATTACCCCCACCCCCATACATGCATATACCCAAAGCACAGTGATAAGAATTTTCCCTCCATGTTCCTTCAAACAACCCCTCTTGAAATGAGACCATATAAAACAAGAAACTCTGAAGAACCAAAATAATAACAGATGTACTCTAAGTGTTCCCAGACCTAAACACCTTGGAACATGGAGGTCGCATTCATTAAAATTGATCCCTATCTTAAACAGTTTTGACACATAGTCTCAGCCTTCATGGTAAGCAACAGAGTTCTTTGAAGAAATCCATACCAGCTCAGCTAAGCTCTGTCATACAGGGTTTTCCTGACCTTCTATTTTCACATCAGTTGTTTGAATTTTGGTAAAAATCATGGAGGTTTTTCAAATGATGGTTCATTATGATGACATTTTAACAGAAAACTAAGCCTGTATGCACACGTGTACAATGTCGGGCATTTAAGTAAATCCTGACTGTTTTATCTAAGATCAAGCTAGGTGAGAGCAGTATTTTAAAATAACTATGCACTCATTTATAAGTAAATTGAACTAAAGAACTCCATCTCCTCCCAAGAGGCACTTCTATTTCATTAAATTTATGGTTTATCCAAAGACAAAAGTATTGAAATATTAAAGTTATTTTAGCTCATTCTTACATCATATGGACTAGCTATGACCAAGTTCTGTGTAGGGAATAGAGCTTCTTTCATATTGGCACCTTTCAAAAGCAGAAGGGGTATGACTGGATTGTCTATGCAAAGATGCTATTTTTATCAAGGTCAAACATTTCAGGAGATAAACCTATTCCTGGTCTGATAAGGATTTTCCCTTTTGCTCATCCTGAAGCTTATTAACCCCTCGTTCAGTTTCTATACCCAGTTGCAAATACCACCCAGCCTACATTCACTGATTTCCACTATTGCCATCTGACTCAAATTATATAGATACTTTCTAAAAGTTATTGACGATTGCCCACTTTAGGTTTTAGTCAGTTTATTATTCTTCATATTAACATGTAATTGACTAGTTATCCCAAATATACAAACATTAAAAACACATCTTGGAAGACTAGTAATTTGCTTCAAATGAGCAGGGGTGGATTTTTCAGCTATGATTCCCGAAATCTCACCTCGTTGACGGAAAGAAAGATTTCTAAAGGCCTCTTTTTTGGATATGGTTTCCATCTTAAGGAGCAAGGATGACTTTCTAATGTAATCTTAAATATAAGAGTCTAACTCACAGAGTGGGGAAAGTTTACCCCCAAATTGAATAAGAGCTTGCTAGATTTTAGAACCTAATTAAATTGTTAGCCTCTTACAGCATGGGGACCATAGTACATTATTTTTCTTCTTTTATGACTTGGTATCCAAACATGGTCTTCTGCTTACAGTAGATAATAAATAATGAATGACTGAATATTATGTTATTGACATATGTCTTATTGTATGAAATATATTAATTCCTTAAAATAGTTTTTATGTGAATTAAAGATTTCATAAAATGTATCACAGTTTAAAATAAAATTTAGCTGTGTATTTAAATGCATGGTTTTGCTAATTTTGCAAATCAAAGAATCATTCTGCAAATTCCTTTTTTTGGCCTTGATCTGGATTTTCATATAGGGAACTTGCTAAACCTATTTAAACTCAAAGAAATTTGGAAATTCTAATATAGTAGCATTATGTCAGGTGTTGTCCAATTCAAAGTAAAGTGGAGATAGAACTACAAGGTAATATTATTCAACCATTTATCAATTGAGTATTGGTTTTTATTTTTACACACTTGACTCAGTACCCTATATATTTGAGAAATGCCTTGATCAGAAATACTTGCTATACATTTTTTATACAGACTCATTATCTATGGTACTTTTTAGCAAAATGTAGTGTTCCTGATTATCTCTTGTAATTCAGACTGTTTTTGCCTTTGCTTTGTTCAAGATCATGATTGATTACTCTGCGTTTTTTTACTTCAGATGAAGTAAAATGATAAATTCTGCTCTGGCTCTTTATTTAATCTGTATATACCTCTCTGTTTAAAGTGTATCTTTTATAAACAATACATTGTTGGATTCTGGTTTCTAATCCATTTTTCTAACTGCTTCCATCTTATAGGTGAACTCAAATCCAGTTAGTTTACAGTTAGATTTACTGTGTATATCACTCTATCCTAGTTTCTCCTTCTCTCTTTTTATTTTTTTCCTCCTAAATTGGTTGTTTTGCTTCTGATCACATCCTTCCTTAATCTGCCTTCTCTTTTATCACCTCCTCATAGCTTTTATCCCCTTCTCCTTTCTCCTTACTGAGTAAAGTAGATTTCAAAACAAATTAGTAGATGGATAGATAGATAGATAGATAGATAGATAGATAGATAGATAGATAGATAGATAGATAGATAGATAATTTGGCTCCACAATACTCAAACCATTTCTTTCTGGCTGTCTGAAGTATTTTCATCTTGATCCAGAAGCTCTGGAATGGCTATACTGTTCCTCGAAGTCTGCATTTTTGATGCCTCATTCAAGAGGTGATCAGTGCAGTGGATCCTTTCAATTTTTTTTGTCATAGCTTTCACATAACGGAGTAATTTTTAAATTGTGCTTCCTCAATCTATTTTCTAGGTCAATTGTTTTTCCAATGAAATATTTCATATTTTCTTCTTTTTTTCTTCTTTTGCTTTTGTTTTATTTTTTTCTTGATGTCTAATAGAGTAATTAGTTTCCACCTGGCCAGAATTCTAATGTTTATGCAATTTTTTGATTCAGTGATTTTTTTTTTACTTTTTAGTTTATCATTAGTCCAATTCAATTTTTAATATATTATTTTCTTCAGTATTTTCGGTGTCTTATTTAACAAGCTATTAATTTCCTTTTTATAATTTTCTTGCACCACTCTAAATTCTTTACCCATTTTCACTCTACCACCCTTATATCTTTATTTGATTCTTCTAGAAATTCTTTTAGCACTTAGATCTAATTAACATTTTTCTTTGATACTTTGCTTGTATCTGTTTTTATGATATTGTCTTCTGAGTATATATGTTGGTCTTTTATGCCACAACAATAATTTTTTATTGTCGTCCTTTTTTGTTATTTTTATTTCCTCATTTTCACAGTCTATTCCTTAATTTAAAACTTTGTATTCAAGTTGGGGCATACTAACCTGTGGGTGGAAAGTTACTACTGTCCTAAGCTTCAGACTTTTTCATGCTGCTATTTTCAAAGCTAGTTCTGACAATCCATCAGTTTTTGGTACTTTTAAGGTGGTGTGATCCAAAGAGAAGTGTGGTCACTGTTCTCTTGGTCTGCACTCTTAGAAGGACTTTTGTTCCCCTGCATCCATGAGTGTTAGTACACCTCTTAGCTCTAGAACTGTGACCATGTCCCTTACCCTCCTTTAACCACAATCCCTACTGCTCATCTCCATCCTGGAAATGCAACTGAGAACTGCATATGGGTAACAGAGTTGTCTATCAGTACCAGCTTCACCTACTGCTAATAAAGAGTTGACTGTAATCTCTTTCTGACCAGTTGTTCAGTCCTTTTACTTTCTCTTGCTTGAGAGCTCCCAAAGTTTCTGGGGCTGTTACTGCTGCTATTGTGACTGTCTCCAATGACCATTTCTGGTGCTACTGTCATATTCTGGGCTGACCTGCACCTTGGCATCACAGATCTCTCTTGTCAGCCCCCTCTGTTGTCTTAAAATAGAAAAATATCTCACCATGACTTTCTGTATACTCTATCACTCCAAAATTTGATCTGAGTGATTACTTTAAAGTTGTTTGTACAATAATATTGGGAGAATTCAACTGGTTACAGCCCTCATGGAAGTATTTCTTTCTCCTATTTCTTTCCAATGAACCAATGAATTTTAAGTTCCTACATGGAGCAAGTTAGACACTGTTTGACAGTGGAGGTACATAGATGAAAAACAATAAAGTTCCTGCCTTAAAATATTTAAAAAAGTAGTAATGTGACTTGTACACAAATATTTATTTGGATAAAATGTTATAATGTGAAGTATGCATGTGAGATGGACAAAGAAATCCAGATAAAGTGCTATAGAATAGTTTCAGAAGGAGAAGATCAAGAAAGACTTCATGGCAGAAGAGTATCTCAAATGAGTCTTAAAGTAAGATTTTTAGTGGTTTGAGGAGGGCATTCCAAGTATGAGGCATGTCCTTCACAAGTCAACAGAGATGGGAGATAACTTCAAAAGATCAAAGAACAATGGGGTCGACTACTGCTAAGGGGTAAGAGAGGATAGTCTATGATTCACTTGAAAGTAATCAATAAAATGTCAAAAGAGAAGAATACATGTGTAAACTAATAGCATGCACCTCTACGTCCTCTGTATATATCTAACACAAACAGCAGAGAATAAACTGAAGTAAGAAGGGACATCCCTGGGAGGAAATTCTGCCATCTGCCCCAATTCTTCTCCTGATTTGGCAGCCTAATGTAAGAACAGAGACTTAGCTGAAAATCCTTGGCTGAAAAATAAATTCTAGGCTTTTTCTAATGGGGAATTCCCAACAAACAAGAGATTCTACTCTGCTAATAGCTAGTACTTAGTAGTTAGTTTGGTTTAGAAGTAGAGGTGAATCTCTAAAAAAAAAACAAAATTCCTTTTCAGTTTCCATTTTAGAACACTGTGTTCAACAGGAAGAAGGGTGGGACTGTAGTGGATAGAGACTTGACCTCCTGAAGAAGTTAGTTCAGATCTCAGCTCAGGTACATACTCCCATGTACCCATTAATAAAACACTTCATCTCCCCCAGTATCGTTTTCTTAACTGGGAAAATGGGGGTGATGAGGTTAATTACAGTTCCTAACTAACTTTCACTAGTTATTTTGAGGTTCAAATGGGATAATGTAAGTAAAGCACTTTGCAAAACTTGTGGCACTCTCTACCTGCCAACTATTATCTTGGTAATTGGAGTAATTGGCAATTTCCTACTGAGTTGTGATTTTCCAAGATTTCTGCATAGAAATTTTAAGCGGAAAGACTATGACATCATCCAAAGGCACCCCACTTCTCCACATACTAAATGTTTCTGACAAAAGGATTAGATAAATTTCTTAAGAGGAGTCACTCCTATAATACTGCAGTTTTCTGCCTGATCAGAATCCCTGATCCATTTTTCTAAACATCCTACCCACCCTGAAACCCCACCAAACCTGCCTATTTCACTGCTTCTCTTATAGTGTGAAATTAACTTCTCACTCACAGCCTAGGTCATGAGAGCTCCAGGGGCCTATTCGCAGCACCCTTTGCCAACTTTCCCTAGGAAGAAATGCCCTTTCTTTGGGGCGTTGGTTCTGAAGGAGTTAAAAGACCTTTGTGTTAATCCCACTCTTAAGGGAGAGAGAAGACTGGCAGTCTATTCTCTTGCCAGGTGCTATTTTATCCATTTATTTCTTTTCCTTAATCCTGCCTCTGCTTCAGTTTATTAACAAACAGATTTGTGTGACAAATAGCACTTTATGTCCATTCATCACGTCCCATTGCTCTGCCATGTGCCAGGGCTACTTCTAAGTAGGCACCTGTAAGAGCCCCATTTCTGCTTGCCAGTCTTCTGTTGTTCATTATTTCCTAGTCAAGGGAATTAATGTACTTTACAAGGCTAGAAAAAATCTCTGGCACACTTTCTCATTATTAGAAATGAGTTATTTTTAGGATTTAATCCCAGGCACCTTCAGCCCACTTAGCAATTGGGCAAGACAATAATGGATGTGCATGTGTACACTTAAGATAAGGGCTCGAACCTCATGGCTTTTTGACTTGGGCATCATTTTAGAGGCTTCTTTTCCCTTCAGTGCTTCTATGTAATTGCATTTAATATTAATGGAAGTGATTTGCCAGACAACCTACTGTTAGCCAGAAATACAGTCACATTATTTATAGGTTGGTACTTTGCAATGTGGGTCCTCATTTTCTTGCCCACTCCCAATGGTGCACACTGAGAACTGGCTGGCAGAGAATCAAGGACAGCAGATAAAAATGGGGCATTGATTTATCCAGAAAAGGGAGGAAAAAGAGGGGGAAAAAATATATATATATATATATATATATATATATATATCACTGACTATGTGCCAAGCTCTGTGCTAAGCATTTTTAAATAAATATTATTTCATTTAATCCTCACAACAATCCTGGGAGATATTACTATTATTATCCCCATTTTACAGTTGAGGAAACTGAGTCCAACAGTGGTTAAGTGACTTGCCCAGGGCTGCACAGCTAGAATTATCTGGATCTAAATTAGAACTCAGGTTTTCCAAATTCACAATGCTTGTGAATGAATCATTTTATCATAGGATCATAAATTTAGAGACCAGCAAGTCCAACTCTACTCATTTTCCATGTCAGGAAACTGAGGCATGGAAAATTTAAGTCCCTTAAGCAGGATTAGAAATATTAAGTTCTTAAGGATAATTGTAAATTCAAGTCTTCCTGATTCTAGGCTTTTCTCCAATGGATAATCATTTTTCATTAGGCATATGTACTTCCTACACTTTTAAAGGGATAGTTGTAAATTTCCAAGAAATGACTAGGAAATTCATTTCCTTCCATTAAACTGTTTTCTGATAATAATATCTGTTTTTCACTTCCAAGTAAAATTTTGGCTGTATTTTTTGTGATGGTCACTGTACATTCAGTTAGTTTAACAAGAACCACTCATTATCCTCTGAGCCTCTATAGTTACCCTCCTTTGTGTAAGAAAGGGCAGCATAAGACAAAACAGCATTTTTCCAAAATGTGCATAAAATGTAGATAAATATATGGCCCCATTACTAATATTTACATGTATGTGTATGCAGATATTTTAATGTCTCTATTATCAACACAAAGTAATTTGGAGGGAAGATGAGTCCTGAGAATAATTAAGAAGAATTGCCTATTTTTCAAAAAGTAAAATAAATGTGTCCAAACTTGGCTAAACATGGGAATAGGGGGTAGGGAGAAGGGTGAGCCAAGGGTGGAAAGGTTATATGCTATCTGCCAAAAGTATTTAAAGGGTGTAAATACCGTTGAGAAAAGAAGAAATTGTTTAGTGTGGTACCAGGAGGGTAAAACTAGGAGTAAAGAGGTGGGATTATATGTTTAAAGGAAAGGTAAACCCTCTGAACAGCTGAGAAACTTTCTTTTAAAAAAATACATCCTTTAAAGAATGGGGTTGGGGGAAAGAAGTTTTCAAAGGAAGCATATTCACTGCCCTGTGAACAGGGATGGCATGGGGAATGTACTTTTTTTCTTAATAAATGGAGTTGTCCAGCAAATTGTTCCATTTAATGTTTCCTTTTTTTTTTTAACTATGAGGGCTTGAATATGATCCTTCTTGTATAGAAAGAAATATATTTTTTTCTCTTTCTCTTATTTTGGAGCAACTGAGCTTTCTTCATGTTATGGTCAAAGAACCAAGCAACTCCTATCACCGATTTCTCTCAGCCCCACTTAGAGGAATATATTGTTCTATGGGATAGAGCATGGAGAATTGGAGTCTGATCTGTGTTCAAATCTTCTTTCAGGCACTTACTAGCTATGGAAACCTAGTCAAGTAACAACTTTTCGCTAAGCCTTAGTTTAATACATTATAATGCAGATGATTTTAACTATATTAGAAATTACTTTCTGTATTTTTCATTTACTTATACTTGTGGATATTATTTTTCTGCTAGAATAGAAGCTCCTTGAGATTAGGGACTTTTTCAGGTTTGGCTCTACCCCCAAGCACCTACCATAATACCTGGAAGATAAGAGGTGTTTAATTTATGCTTACTGACTGTCAGGCAACTAGGTTGGTCAATGGGTAGAGTATTGGATCTAGTTAGTTAAAATCCCATCACAAGCACCTACTAAGTATATGACCCTGGGCGAGTCAATTGACCTCTGTTTTGCTCAGTTATCTTAAAGATAAAACTGAGGTAATAATAATACTTTCTTCCCAGTGTTGTGAGGATCAAATAAGATGGTATCTATAAAGTATTTAGCATGTAGTAGGAATTTAATGAATGTTAGCTATTATTATCTTGCTCTTAGCAGAGTTTCTGGCATATAGAAGATGCTTATTAAATGTTTATGGACTGATTAATTAATAACCCCCTTCCTTTGATCTTTCATCACTGTATAAGTCATATTATCCATGAATGAGTGCAGAAATAACAGTCCGGAAAGCCCTGCTTTAAGTTGTGCCCCATATTGTAAAAGTATCTTTTCTTCCTCTGCTCATTGCCATGGAGACCAACATTCCTTCAAAACCTGATGTCAACTACTTATTAGGAGAAAAATATCTACAGAATCTAATCACTCTAAGGTACAGTCCACATAAAGTGCACAAACTCCATGGGCACCATGCCCTTCTAGTGATTTCTGTTCAATAATCAATTTCTTTCATTTATCAGATACTTATTTGAGTATTTTACTCTGCCAGAGGCCAAAAGCGATACAAAGATGAGATAAAAATGTTGAATCTTTCTTCATGGAACTCATTATCGTAAGTGCTTGACATTTGTATACTTTGAGCTGACTTTATGATAACTCATAATTTTATTGTACTTTTTGGTTTAAAGAGCAACTTTACTTTCAACAGAGCTATTGGGGTTGATGGTGCAATAAATATTATCTCCATTTCACATTTAAGCAAATCAGAGAGAGAAAGAAAAATGATTTTCTTAGAATCCTATAGGTTGGTAAGGCAAGGAACTTTGAGGGAGAGACAAGCAAGTCAGACCACTAACACTACTTTGACTGTTATCTCCCTTTCAGCCCTCTTGGAGAGAAGCCAGGACCTTGAAGCCAAGAGACTTGGAAATACTGCTATTTTCCAAGCCACCAGACCTGTTTCTCATCCAACCCCCTTTGCCATTATTGAGGGAAGACTGTGCCCACTTTCATCACCATCAGTAATAAGTGTTGACCAGCTGCCACTAACAGGCTCATAAGAACAGGAGTCCCAAGGGTGGCAGCAATGACTCCTTCTCCCTCATACGCACACGGAGATCTACCTTCAGCTCAACCCTTCCAGCCATCATCTAGGGAAGCAATATATGATAAGAAAGGGCCAGCCATCCCCATCAACCATCAATTAAATACAACTCCCAGGGCAGGTAAGCCAACTTAAAGCAAGTAATGTTCTGTAGGGAAATATAGGAGGCATCAAAACTCTACCTGAATAAAACTGAGAAATGTTTTTCTCTAATCATATCACACCTTTACTGAAAAAAAAAAACTCATTAGCCCCTCATTGTCTTCTAAATAACATATAAACCATTTTGGTATTCAAGGCTCTCTATTATCTGTTTAGGTAGCATAGTTGATAGAGCACTAGACTAGGAATCAGGAAACCCTTAATTCCAATGTCGGTTGGGTGACCCTGAACAAGTCAATTAAATTCACCTCAATTTTCTTATATGTAAAGTGGAAATATAAATTACCTACTTTTTAAGATTGTTGAGAAGATCAAATGAAATGATAATTGTAAAGTGTCTGGAACAAAGTGTTATATATATGCATATATATTATTATTATTATCATTACTATTATCTCATATTTCTTCCTTTATGAATTCCACATTCTATAGAAATCAGAAGGTCCCTTCTCACATGCACATGCCTTGTTTCATAAAATCTTCTGGAATGGAACTCCCAATTTTTCTCTCTCCTTCTCTGCCCATTAAATCTCCTTCCTTCCTTCATAGCCTCAAAGCTAAATGCTTTCTACTTCATGACACTTTCTCTGATCCATACTCTTCCAGCTAAAAATAAACTTTCCTTCCACAAAACTTTCATGGTACTGTACCTGAACCTCTTCTTATACTTATCATATTTTCCTTATTTTATGATTTCTTGTCTTTGACCTTGCTCCTGTTGGTAAGATCTATATTTTAATCTATCTTTCTATACTCAAGAACATGATTTACTCAGAGAGGGTGAGTAACAAATAGTTGCTTTCATTGAAATCTATTTCTCTTAGCTTTATTATTTATCAGAAGGGATGTCAAACTCAAATAAAAACTGGACCACTAAACCATACATTGCATATCCTTGCATATTGACATTATTGCATAATGCCCCATACGGATGTAGAAAACCACATATTAGCATCATATTTGTTTTATTTTATTTTTATTAAATATTCCTAATTACAGGTTTCTCTGGTTCTGGTCTCATTGGTGAGTGCTCTGGGCCATATATGGTATGAGGACTGGGTGTTTGACACTTCTTGATTAGATAACATCTAAGTTCTCTTATAGGCAAAGAGCCTATACTCTTGGGTAAAGCACTCAGAGATAAGAAGTAGCCATCATCCAATTGGGCTTGGAATTCTGGACTTGGTTGGAGATGTTTCACCAAAGGCAAATCATGAAGTCTCTAGGGACCTCTTTTCCCCTCATCTATAAAACAGGAATAATGATAGTGCATAATGATGGCCATGAAGCAAGAGTTCACCAAAACTTACTTAGACAACTTTTAGTTCTTTATAGCATTAAGAATGAATGACTACTACAAAAGCTTCAGAAATTTGTTCTCTTAAATAAAAATCAGGTATTACACACACACACACACACACACACACACACACACACACACACACACACACATCACAGTCTCCATCTACACAATGATTACAAGTGAACTTCAGAATCCTACCTATAAGACTTTATGCTTCCCTTCTCAATGTGAAAATAAAAATAATAATCCTTATTTCTTCCTACCTCACTAAGCCTCTGGGAGAATAATAGGATAACATATATGAAGTTCTTTGATCCTTGAAAAGGCCCTGAAAAAACTCCAAGGTACTCTCTATTAAATTATCTAGCAAATAGACATGATGTGCTCTTTTAATTCCCACAGAATTAAAAGCCTTTGTGTTTTCTGTTCCGATAAGGCCAAATTTCAAAATAAGGTGAATTTTTGTTCATGAGTCATAACCTGGTAAAAATAAAGAGTTTTGTTTTGTTTTTAATGGAAAGGTTGACACAATCTTAGTCCCATCAGCCCAGACAGCATTGCTCTAATTCTTGTAAAGAAAACTACTCATTGAGATGCAGTGATGACAAGAGCTTATTTTTCATGAGCTTTATAAAGCTTAGTTCAAACAACTAGTGATATCAGATGATTTGAGAGATGGAATGCAAGAAAGGTGGTTTTTTTCCCCCTGTTTAATACGTTTTCTTCATATTTGAAGTGGTTGCATGGTTCATCAGCCCACTCAATAGTTCCCTCTTGCTAGTTCTCTTTTTAATTAATAGACTTGTGAATAACCACAACTGCCTTGTGGGACATAGAAAACACCAAACAGATGACTAACTTGCAGTAAGCAATCTGCTCAATGCAGTGCGCCTTAATTTAAGCCATACGGGGCCCCCCAAAAACAAAGGCATGGCAAGTATGCAGCCCTAATGTTTGGTTTTTCATCTGTTTCAAGTTAAAATAAGTCCCTGGTGTGTAGAAAGTAACATTCGTAAAAGTGAAAGCAATGGCTCTGATTTATTGCCACCTGTTAGCGTAAGTTTGACCTGACTAAGCTCAGGATCCCCGTGATCCTCAGGAGCCCCACAATGAGTTGGGGACAAGCTGGAAGTCACTCTGAGGCATCAAAGTGAGAGCTAATGCCAAGGAGCAAATAGTCCTCTGCTGCTTGCCCCAGGTCACCCAGGCTATTCCCCATCTTGAGCATGGGCAGCACTGTACCCATGTTGCCACAGTCATCTGGCCCAGTTTATGGACGGGAGCATTCTCCTGGGGTTTGGGGAGGGGAAGACCCGGGAGGTGGGTGGTTCATTAGAAACTGGCCAGAGGGCAGTTCAGATCTGTAAACGACAGCTGTCTAATTGGTTTTGCTTGTGTGTACTGTCTTTGCTTTTACAATGGGAATGGGCTACCCAGCCTTTCTAATTAGATTGTTAAACATAATAGCTGAATGGCACAGCAGTAAAGAATTTGCCCTTTTCTTTGTAAGCTGGAGAATAGGGCTCAGAAAAGATTCAGGATTTTTTTCCAGCCCATTTCCCCCATCATCTTATCTGATGGTAATGAGACTAAGTTTATTTCTTTTTAAATGCTTGCAAAAGAGCACAGGCCATGTTGAAGTTCAAACTAGATGTCAAAACACACACACACACACACACACACACACACACACACACACACACGCAATACAGTAGCAAATTTCTATTTTCCTTCAGTCTCTTGTTTCCCCTAATTGGTGCCTTGTTGGCAACTTCCACTAAGAGACCAAGAATAAAATAGGCTTGAGAACTGAACTACGCTGTTACCCCTCGAGGTGGTCTCCAGGTCTTGGATAAGAAAAATTGCTAAAGCAATGTGGAAAAACCTGTCCTGCCCTCTTGTTTTAGGGGAAGTGTGGGAGTTACAAAGAGAAGTGGAAGAGGAGATGAGGAGAAATAAGAAAACTAGAGATAATATTTTCCAGGCCAATTGATCCTGTAGCTTTCAAAAGATTTAACTTTTCTGAAAGAAATGACTTCTTCTCATAGAGCATCAAAAACCTTTATTCTTTTCTATACATTTCTGCCTTACATAAATATACCATTTATCTTGTTGATAGTATCACTCATACTTATTATTTGATATAGAACCAGCTATGAAGTTTTTATTTGGCGTCAGTCATAAAAATCTTCCTTTTCTCCATGCTAACCTATTCATTTCTCATAGGCCGTTAGATTTCTAAAGTGCCAACATGGTTACATTATCTTCTGCAGCTAAAACATGACCTCAGAACATTGGAATCCTAAAATATCTGAAAAAACATTCGTTTTAGACAGGTCACTAGCAGCTTTACGCCTAGATGAAGAAGCTACTTTATTTTACATAAGTGCAGAAAAAGGTTAGAATTGTGCCCCTAGGTCCAGGGGCAACAGTGCCAAGCACTTCCCTCCCTAGTATTCTCTACAAGTGACCAGTTCTCAGTAATGATAGAAAGAACGACCATTTTAATTTCATATTCTCTCTCTCTTTCAAACTTAGTTACTACTTGGAAGCATTAAATAACAAAAGCAAAGCTTTTGTGTCCTTGGAAAAATTACTTAACCTCCCTGGGCCTGATCTAAATCATCTTTGAAGTCCCTTCACACCTGAAATTATGATCCTATGGAGCTAGTATCCAAATGATGCTGCTGGGAATTATTTTAAATGGCTATTTAGATCTCTTCTGGAATCATCCCAGAAGACAGAATAGTATATATTCAGTGTTATAAAAGATGGATTCAACTTTGTATTTCTTAAATCTGATTTCTGCTTATAAAAACACAATTAAAAACCTGAATTTGTAACCAGTATTTTCTCCTCCTTTGCTTCATTTGGTTTGACCTCTCCATTCTTCCTCCCCCTACTATTTTACTTGATTCCATTGCCAAATTATTAACTTGAAATTTGGACTGACCCCAGCATCTACCTCCTTAATTACAGCCATCAGCTTACTTACCACACTAAACTCAAACTTCTAATGCTTCCATCTACCACTAATCCTACCCACAGCCCCATTCCCTTAATTATCTCTTATTCCTTATCTAGTGCTCTTTGCTCTTTTCAAGCATAGCCTGTATCTCTCAGTTCCCTTCCCCCAACTTGTCTCTTGGCATTATTCCCCTATGTTCCCTGAAACTCAATCACTCTCTTCTCTGAGTTACCCACCAATTGAATGTTATCCCTTTCTCAGACTTCTCCTGAGAACACTTGCTTTCACTTCATTCTCTGAAAATTGGATTTTGACAATAAAAATTGAAGCAAAAATTTAAAAGAAGACATAAATTAAAATGGAAACAGATACCAAAAACATCATATCAGAGTGAGTTATCTATTTTCATCTTATATTTTTATGTCATTGGTTTGCTTAGTCTCATTTCAATTAAAAGTATTTAGAGCAGGATCTATGCCCATAAGCATTCTGCCCCATAAAATTCCTTTAGGATGACTGACATGCCTTTATGTGAATTTCAGGATGAGGAATGCATGATCCTAAAATTATGAGAACAAATAAGAGTATAAAATTTGCTTCAAGGACTTAGAAAGAACACTTTTTTAATACTTATAAACTTACAAAGATTGTTGGGTAAAGTTGGTGTAGACCTTGCCCTCTATTCTTAACCTTTGAATTAGGTACACACATACTTACAAGAGATAAAATTGTGGATAGATACAATTATGTAGCAAAGATTATTACAAATATTGGTTTTGTTTTGAAATGAGAGCCCATCCTACATTCTGAAACTATGTAATGTTTCCTATTCCATGCTTTATTCTACTTTCATAGGCAACTTGGAATAGATAGAAATGGCTGAATATGGATGTGAAATTGAGAATTGGATTATGTATAGGACTGAAATAACTTGGGACTTCTCTTGATCAAAAAGATCATGGAATACAATCCACTTGAGATGTTTCCATAATGTTATGAATATGCAAGCATACTGTATTTAAGGGTTAAAAACACATGGAACTTTGAATTAAATAATATTATTCTAACATATCAGCTTTGTAATGTTTTATCAAGCTTCAAAACATATGCTATGAATGTTATATCAAATATTATGTGAATTGTTCTGACATAATTACACTCCTACCAATCTTTCTTATACTATATTGACAGTTGATTCATTGCTCCTTGGATTTCTAAGAAAATAACTTCCCACCTATATAGAAATATATCAATTTTTACCTTTCAAACACAAATATCTGACCCATTTTCTTAGTTGGGAAACAGATGGAAATAGAATCCTGGGTCTTATTAAAATGCAAAATGAATCTTTCTTTTATTCATGCCCTTTAATTGTAAAATCTTGAAATGAGGTTCCATGAGCCACTTCTATTCTCTATGCTCCACTGAATTAAAATAAAAACAAAACTATATGAGATTCATCTGCGACAAAATTTCTGCGTCCAGGTTATAATATGACATTAAACTCAATACATAATTTTCAATTTCAATCTAATTTTAATTAATTTAAATATTCATTTACTAATAATATTAATGATAGTTTATATCACTTAATAATTAAATTAATTTTAAAATTGAATGCTATGTAATTAAACAACAAACTTGTCTCCTAAGAAAAAAGAATGAAAGAATGACCTACCTTGTCAGCTTTGGAATGGTAATAGACAATGAATGTCAACCTACTTCATGTACTGTCATACTTACTTGATATGTTGTTTAGTTTTGCTGAACTGGCTTCTTTTTTTCTCTTGCTTTCTCTTTAAAAATTATTATAATGGATGGCTCTTGGGGTGATGTATTAATTTAAAAATGGTTATATAAAAAATAATCTTAATAAAAATTTTTAAATAAGACAATGTTTAAAGCTTCAGCATAATAATATGGTATGTCATTGAAATAGCTGGATTTATGCATAGGAATAAGGAAAATGGTCTATTATGTTCACTCACAAGTTTTGAAGAATAGGAGCATGTCTGCCATCAAATGTGTCACCAGATAATCTTCTGTGCATATACTAACCAGCTCTACCTTATTTCTTTTGCTTTGGGTGCTGTTGATTAATGGCGCTTTTAGTCTGAAATGTGAAAAACATGTTTTTTCCCCTTCAATGAATCTCTGAGCCCCATTGAGTCACATCAAAAATGTTATCAGAGAGACAGACAGACAGACAGAGATAGAGAGACAGAAACAGAGAGACAGAGAGTGAGACAAAGACATTGACAAAGACAAAGACAGACACAGACACTATGCTGAAATAGTCTTTCTGAACAGTAGATTATAAAATTTCCTCATAGCCAAGACTTGCAAACTACTATAGACTCATACCATTAAGAAAAAGATATAAAACAAATAGAGAGTATTAAGAATATAGGCACACCTAGTGAGTTTAGGACAATTCAAATCCTCAGCAGCTCCGTGCCACCATGAGAATCCTCTCCAACCAAGATTAAAGTATCTTTACAAAATGAATAAAGGAGTAAAAGAACAGAGTTAAACAACTTTCAAGAAAAGAAAAACCCAAAAGGCAAGCAACAAACATCTAGAGCACTAGGAAGAGAGGAGAGCAGACCTGGTAAGAAGCTATATCAAGGAGAGAAGACCAAGCAAAGAGCAAGCCACACCTGACTCAAGGTTAGGGAACCTATGTCCAAGCCAATATCCAGATCCTGAGATGCTGCCTGAGCTAATAAAGGTACAAGTCAACCCATAACCCTTGAAATTTCAAACCTGTAGAGAATTTCAGAGCCCCTGCCCGGGGAATTCTAATCTGGGATTGGGACAAGGATATAAATCACACTTTGGGGTGGATGATAGTACAAAGTACTAAATACTAAGTACTAATCTTTTCCCCTACAGCTCAGGGCATAGCTCCAAGCTGGGACAATCAAGGGTGTGCCTGAATGAATCAAGTACAGAGTGAGACCAAAAATAAGCCTGAGACTAGAATTTAATTAGTCCCTGACCTGATCAAGATCAGAGTGAGATAAAAGGCATACATATAAGCCTGAGACAAGTCTTTAAACTATGAGAATCACAAGGGTGAATTGAATCAGCAGGGAGAGGCGGCTTTCATAGCTCTCATTCCTCAGAACGTCAAATCATCCCCCCCAAGCTAAGCCTACATGTAATTAGATAGGAAAAATGAGCAGACAATAAAAAAGCACCTAATTCTAAAGAATGTTTATGGAGACAAAAAGCAAGGTACAGACACAGGAGGGAACAGTGAAAACAAAGGAAACACACCCAAAGTCCAAAAGAAAAATATGGATTGGACACAGATTTTGAAGAACTCAAAAAGGACTTCAAAAATCAATTAAGAGAGGCATACAGAAAATGGGAAAGAGAAATGAAAGTGATGCAAAGAGAAATGGACCGAATGAAAAAGGAGAACAAAAAACTGAGAGGAAAATCAGGTCTTAAAAAATCTGAATTGACCATCTAGAAACTAATGATTTCATGAAAAATCATGAAACAATAAAGAAGAATCAGAGGAATGAAAAAATTTTGGAAAACATGAAATACCTATTGAAAAAACAACTGACCTAGAAAATAGATCAAGGAGAGACAACTTGAGAATTATTGGGCTACATGAAAGCTATGATAAAGAAAAAACCTTGGATATCATATTACAAGAAATTATCAAAGATAACTGCCCCGGGTTCCTCAAATAAGAAAATAAAATTGAAATTGAAGGAATTCACAGATCACTTTCAGAAAGAAATCCTCAAATGACAACTTTTAGGAATATAATAGCTAAATCCAAGAGCCACAAAAAATACTTCAAGAAGCCAGAAAGAAAACATTCAAATACCATGGAACTACAATCAGGATCACACAGGATCTAGCGGCTTCTACATTAAAGGATTGAAAGGCATGGAATATGATATTGAGAAAGGAAAATATTTGGGTTTACAACCCAGAGTCACCTCTCCAACAAAACTGAGTATATTCTTTCAGTGGGGGAAATGGTCATTCAATAAGATAGAAGATTTCCAAGCATTCCTGAGGAATAAACCAGACCTAAACAAAACATTTGAAGTCCAAACATAAGACAAGGAAAAGCCCCAAAAAAGTAAATAAGAAAGAGAAAATTTAAGGTACTTTTTAAGGTCAAAATGATTATAAGTCTACATGAAAAGAGGATTTCTTTAATTCTCAAAAATTGCTCTTAGTAATAGAGAAGATAGAAGAAATTTATTCAGAAAGAGGGTGGAGAAGTAAGCTGATTATGATGATATGATATATATGTAAATATGATGATATAGAATGATATATGTGTATGATATAATATGTATGCATATGGATGATATATAAAAAATCTATCAAAGGCTGAAAGAGAGGGTTGCACTGAGAGAAAAGTAAAGGGATTGATAGAATGGGATAAATTATATAATATAAAGAGGCATGAAAAATCATTATAGAGAGGGGAGGATAAGGGTGGTAATAGGCAAAGCTTAAGCTTTACTTTCATTGCAAAGGGCCCAGAAAAGGTAAAAAAAGTATACTCAGTGGGGTGAGAATTCTACCTTACCCCAGAGAGAAGTAGAAGAGGAATAAGATAAGGGAAGAGGGAGGTATTTAGAAGGAGGAGGAAACAGGGAGGGTTGACAAAAAGCAAAACACTACTGAGGAGGAACAGAGAAAAAGGGAATAGATTAGGATTTTAAAGGGATAATATGATGGAAGGCAATATACATTTAGCAATCATAATTCTGAATGTGAATGGGATGAACTCACCCATTTAGCAGAAGTGGGTAGCAGAGTGCATTAAAAACCATAATCCAACTATATGTTGTTTATAAGAAACACATTTGAGAGAGGGTGACACCCACAGATTCAAGGTAAAAGACTGGAGCAGAATTTATTATGTGTCCTCTAAAGTAAAAAGAGCAGGAATCATGATATCAGAGAAAGCTAAAGTAGAAATTGATCTGATTAAAAGAGATAAGGAAGGAAATTACATTCTGTTAAAGGGTACTATAAATAATGAATTAATATCATTACTTAACTTTTATGCACCAAATGGCATAGCATCTAGATTTCTAAAGGAAAAATTAAAGGACCTCAAGAAGGAAATATATAGTAAGACCAAATTAGTAGGGGATTTCAACCTTCCTCTTTCAGAATTAGATAAATCAAACTGAAAAATAAATAAGACAGAAGTAAATAATGAATAAGTAATAATAATTATAAGCAAATATAAATTATGTATGTAACTTAAATATATGTATAAATATGTATTATATATAAATAAAAGTTCCAAATAAGAAAAATTATAACTAAATATAAATAAAAAATAAGTAAAATAAGTGAATAATAATAAGTAACTAAGAAATAAAAATAATGAAAGAAGAAGAGAAGTGAATGAAATGCTAGAAAAATAGAGTTAATAGGTATCTGGAGAAAATTGAATGGGAATAAAAAGGAATATACCTTCTTCTCAATAATACATGGTACATATACAAGGATTGACCATGTACTAGGACATAGAAATATTGCAAACAAATGCAGAAAAGTAGAAATAATAAATGGGACTTTTTCAGATCATATTAAAATAAAATTTTTACTTAACCAGGGTCCATAAAAAAGCAAGTTTAAAATTAATTGGAAATTATATAATCTAATTCTTCAAAACTGGTATGTCAAAAAAGAAATCATTGAAAGAATTATGGACTTCACTAAAGAGAATGACAATGAGGAGACAACATATCAAAACCTATAATATATAGCCAAAGCAATACTCAGGGGAAAATTAATATCTCTGAGTACCTATATCAACAAAATGGAGAGGGAAGAGATTAATGAATTGGGTTTGCAACTTAAAAAAATTAGAACAAGAACAAATTAAAAATTCCCCACCTAAAAACTAAATTGGAAATCCTAAAAATTAAAGGAGAAATTAATAAAATTGAAAGTAAAAGGACTATGGAACTAAGAAATATGACTAGGAGCTGGTACTTTAAATAAATAAATAAAATAAATATAGTACTGGTTATTCTAATAATAAAAAGACAGAAGAGAATCAAATTAACAGTATCAAAGATGATAAGGGTGATCCCACCTCTAATAAAGAGGAAATTAAGGTAATTTTTAAGAACTATTTTGCCCAATTAAATGGCAATAAATATGATAAGCTAAGCAAAATGGGTGAATATTTATAAAAGTATAAATTGCCTAGATTAACAAAAGAGGAAATAGAATTCTTAAATAAACCCATCTCAGAAAAAGAAATTGAATAAGTCATCAAGGAATTTCTTAAGAAAAATTCCCCAGAGCCAGAAGAATTCACAAGTGAAATCTATCAAATATTTAAAGAACAACTAATCTCAATAGTATACAAATTATTTGAGAAAATAAGCAAAGAGATCTTACTCAATTCCTTTTATGATTACATATGGTACTGATTCCAAAGACAGGCAGAACAAAAACAAAGAAAACTACAAACCAATCTCCTTAATGAACATAAATGAAAAAAATCTTTAATAAAATGCTAGCAAAAAGACTACAGGAAGGCATCACAAGCATTATCTACTATGATCAGGTGGATTTGTACCAGGAATTCAAGGATGGTTTAATATTAAGAAAACGATCCTCATAATTGACCGTATCAATAATCAAACTAACAGAAATCACATGATTATTTCAATAGATGCAGAAAATGCCTTTGACAAAATACAACACATATTCTGAAAACACTAGAAAACATTGGAATAGAAGGGCCATTCCTCAAAATAATAAACAATATACATTTTAAACCATCAGCGAGTATCATCCTCAATGGGGACAAGTTAGAAGTCTTCCCAATAAAATCAGGAGTGAAGCAAGCATGCCCATTTCCACCTCTAATATTTAATATTGTACTAGAAATGTTAGCAGTAGCAATTAGAGAAGAAAAAGAAATTGAAGGGAGTAAAGCAGGTAATGAGGAAACTAAACTGTCATTCTTTGCAAATGATATGATGGTAAACTTAAAGAATCCTAGAAAATCAACTAAAAGGCTAGTAGAAATAATTAACAACTTTAGTAAAGTGGCAGGGTACAAGATAAATATATATAAATCATCAGCATTCCAATATATTTCCAACAAAATTCAGCAGCAGGAGTTAGAGAAATTCCATTTAAAATCACTCTAGACAATATAAAATATTACAAATTTATCTACCAATTGATCTAACATGAATTATATGAACACAACTATAAAACACTTTTCTCACAATTAAAACTATATCTAAATAACTGGGGAAAACATTAATTGCTCATGTGTAGAACGAGCTAACATAACAAAAATGAAAATCCTGCCCAAATTAATTTACTTATTCAGTGCCATACCTATCAATCTACCAAATACTATTGGAAAATAATTTTCTTCTTTGTATAAGAAGGTGATGTTCTGCTACAATAAAAGTTCATTGAGGACTGATATTGTTTCACTTTTGCCTTTGTATCTTTATTACCTAATGTAGTGATGGGCAAACTTTTTAAAGAGGGGGCCAAAGGAAAGGAGATGCTCATCTGTCAGTCTGTTTCTAAGGCAACTCTTTTGAAGTTTCATTGTATTGTATCCTACTCATTGTATTCCTCAGATTAGGAATAATGTCACATTGTCAGATAGAACATTTCAGGGTGCTGCATCTGGCCTGTGAATCATAGTTTGCCCATCACTGACCTAATGTAATGCTTGGCATAGCACAGATTCACAAAATTTGTAAGAAGAAAGGGACCTCGATAGTCATCTGGTCCAACCCATATAGAAAAGGAATCTTTGTTCTAACATCTAACAGCTTTCTATAAGACCTTCATGGAAGAAGAACCCCCCCTCCCCATGCCCATTTCTCTAGGCAGTCCTTTTCACTTTTGTAAAACAATACATTTGAATTCATTGTTACCTTCACCCATCACTTCCATTTTTTTTCTTATAGAGTCCAAAAGAGCAAGTATTAACATTTCCCCCACATGCCAGTCCTTCAAATACTTGAAGGTAGTTATAATATCCCCCTAAGACTTCTCTTCTCCAGCATTAAAATCCTTAGTTCCTTCAAATGATCCTTATACATCATGTTCTCTCAGACTTTAGCCATGTAGCTTGTGCTTCTCTGCAAATTTTCTGGTTTATAAATGTCTTTCTTAAACATATATACCCAGAACTGAATACCATACTAAAGGCAATGTACTATGAGGACAGAATGAAATGGAACTATCACTTCCCTATTAATGAGAATTATGTCTTTCATAGGGTAGTCAGTAAGATGCAACAGATTGTTAAATCTGGAGTTGGGGAGATGAATTCGAATTAAGCTTCTGATACTAGCTGTGTGAACCTGGGTAAATTATTTAACTGCTATTTATTTCAATTTCTTCAACTATAAAAGCGGGATAATAGCAGTACCTTCCTCCCAAAGTTGTTGTGAGGATCAAATGAGATAAAATTGTAAACCACTTAGTTTCTGTGTGCTCCATAATAGATGTCATAAAAATGCTTATTCATTTTCTTTCTTTGTTTCCCACCTTCCCAGGTGCTTGACAAGGAAGCATCAGAAACAGAGCAAACTTTGAGACTTTGGTAGTAGTGTTAGACTTTTACCATTCCATTCACTGATTTTCATCAAGTCCCTCTTGTAATAGCAAAACATATTTTTGCTATATATGCTGCCTAACAGCTGGCTAGAGAAAAGGACAAAGTCTAAGATCAAAGAATAAAGAAGGAGTCAAATCTTGGACCTTAAAGCCATTAGCACCATTAATCTACTAAGGTGACCAGGTAATCATGAAAGGTAAATTATTATTCTTCAAGAAATGCTTTATCTGAAAGCAAAGATAGCAGGCAAGAAGAGTTTAGACAAACGTGTGACTGGTAAGTACATAATGGTACAAATGAAGGTAGGTAGCTAGGGAAATTGATAGATATTTCCATTTGCTCTGTTGTTATACCCTTAGAACAAGAGACTTTTTATATAACTGGCAGCTAAACTTTTGTTTTTTTTAACCCTTACCTTCCATCAAAGAATAAATATTAGGTACTGATTCTAAAGCAGAAAAGTAGTAAGGGCTAGGCAATGGGGGAAGGGGAAGGGGAGTAAGTAACTTGCCCAGGGTCACACAGCTAGGAAGTGTCTGAGGCCAGACTTATAATCTGGACCTCCCCTTTCCAGGCCTTGCGTTTTATCCACTGAGTCACATAGTTGTCTCCAATAAACTTTCTTTGAAGTACTGTCTCCTTTTAGCTGTCTGAGAGCAATATTTGTCTCACATTTTACTTTTCTATTACAAAGCAATTATCACAGTGTTTGGTATTAAGTGCTTAATAAATCCTTCCTTGCTTTCTTCCTTCATTGCTTTCTTCCTTCCCTCCCTTGTTCCTTCTTTCCTTCCTTCTTTCTTTTCTTCCTTCCTTCCTTCCTTTCTTCCTTCCCTCATTTATTCATTTATGTACATATACCACAAAACATCTTCTGGACTAAGTACCTAAATAAAAATACAGTTTAGCACAATTTTTATGGCATATATTACTTTATTTTCTTTTTTCTCTCTCTATGATTTTATTTGTGGATGGAACTCCTAGAAAGGAAATTCTCCAGTGTAGGTTGGGAACTTACAGTCCTAGAGAATTTCCCAGGGCATTAAGAAATTAAAGGACTTTCCCAAGGTCACACAGCCTATCTGTGTCAGAGGTGCAACTTGAACCCAGATCTTCCTGACTCTGAGGTTGGCTCCCTGTAAACTCCAATATGATACCTCTTTCAACATAAATACAAAGCCAAAAGTCAACTAGTAACTTAGTGACTTCTTTGTTCTGCTTTTCTGTGACTACCATTATAACTGTTAAATGATACTATTTAATACTGTCAGAGACATGATGCTTTTAATTTGAGGAGAAAATAAAATAATTTATAGTGTTTTTAAAAAAGAAGAAGAAATTTAATATTAGAGATTTATTTATTTGATGTTATAAAGATACTATAGATATTGTTTTATTTTTTCCTACACTTTTTAAAATATAGGATATTCACCAGATACTATGACTTGGATACAAATTATATGTGATTTTTTTTCCCATAGTGTTTTCATTAAGATGTTGGTGATATTAAGAGATGTTTCCATTAAGAATTTAGATCACAGAAAATTCGTTAAAACTAGAGGTAAAATAAATAATGTAGACATGAAATTGTAGTACTTCCAAGAATACATCTTGTTTAAAAAGTTGTTGAGTTTTTTGGTTTGAAAATATAAATCCTTTACTAAAAAGCCTTAAGAAGATATCTTCTACAGACTTTGTTAAAACAGTGCTTGGCAGATGGGCACAAACTTACTTATTCCTTTATATATAATAAATCCCAGATCAAGCATCAAATTGCTCATATTCATCTCCCTGGGAATCTTGCTATCTGCTGTGTCAGGAAAAGTAACCAAATTATTACCATTGTTAATAGAAATTACATGATAATTAATTGTCCTTTGGCTTCACTCACAAACTCTGTGATTCCTTGGATTACATTCCTTTCTCTGGCTACCATTCTACCCTTTGGATTTTATCCTACTATTAGAATGTAAGCTCCTTGTATGCAGGGGCCATCTAACTTTTTGCCTTTGTATTTCAAGAACTTGGCAAATCATAGGTATTTAAAATGCTCTTAAATTCATCCATTTATCCTTTATTATTTTTTGCATCCAATCTATACATATGTCTTAAGAAATAGAATGTGGAAGTTAAACTGGAATATCATCTTAAAACCTTTTCTCCATGATTCTGTTTATTCTAATACTCCAGAGCTTAGAAAGTCCCTGAAGGGATTGAAACTGTCTTACTAAAGTTCATTCTAATGCCATATAATTTTCACAAAATTAAATCCATAATCAACAAAGACAAAGACAAAATACAGAAAGCAATTAATTCCATTACATGGTTAAGGAGCCCAGTCTCTAAACTAAGAGACAGTCTAGATATTCCAAAAGAAAAGGAGGTGGTCTGATCTAGTGGTCTGATCTGGCTGCTAAAATCTTCTAAGACCCAATTTTCCTGTAAATTCTAGAGTCATTTTGAAGTTTAGCTTAAGATTCAATTAGTATCATCCAGCCTGAGGTTCTTTCAGTTGCACAGAATAGGAGGAAGGGAGGGAGGGAGAGAGGAAAGGAGGGAGAGAGAGAGAGAGAGAGAGAGAGAGAGAGAGAGAGAGAGAGAGAGAGAGAGACAGAGAGAGACAGAGAGACAGAGAGAGAGAGACAGAGAGACAGAGAGAGACAGAGAGAGAGAGACAGAGAGAGAACCTACAGAAATAATTCACCAGTGTCCTCAGGAGTCTTAGTCTTTCATAGTGAATCTCTAAAGAAAGGTCTAGCACAGTCTAGCACCAACTAAAAGTCATAAAGTTTGGTCAGAACCAAAACAGTCTCAGGAATGAAAATTGTTCAATGGGTTGTCCATTCTGCATACTGCTCAACATAATTATTAGATTAAAACAAATTCCTTCTCTGACTTATCCCAGATCTATTGTAAAGATATTTCTCCATAACTACATACAAAAATCCAATGATATTCAGAATAAATATAATAATGCTTTCTTCGGAAGCTGAAAAAGTGCTCAAAACCCCACAAAAAACCCACCCAGAACCACTGTGAAATAAACAATGTCTATTTAACATGTAGAAAATGAGGACTAAAAACTTAAGTGAGCTGTCCTCCATCACATAAAAGAATCATCTACTAAAATCAAATTCCTCATGATGGTTTCAAGTCTCCAGGAATATATGAAGGAAGAAAATAAATTAAAGTTATTGTGTAAGTGTGTAACTAATAATAAACTATATAAAATAATTCAATCCTTTATATGAAATTAAAGTCCTATT
The DNA here is from genome assembly GCF_016433145.1 of Gracilinanus agilis. Taxonomy (NCBI): domain Eukaryota; kingdom Metazoa; phylum Chordata; class Mammalia; order Didelphimorphia; family Didelphidae; genus Gracilinanus; species Gracilinanus agilis. The sequence goes on from NC_058132.1 coordinate 146,433,691, forward strand.
AAATAGTAAGCTCAAATTACCAACTTGCTTTGTATTACAAAGTTGTTGAGAAATAGCTGTTTTCAAATATTTGAAAATCCGTCATGCTATAATCTGTGAATCAAACAAATAATAGGTACTGGTCAATTGCCAGGAAAATACAAGCTCCATTAAGTCAAGGATTCTGTTTTGGGTAGTTTGGAGGGGCATTGCCAATATTCTTCTATGAATGCCTGAATAAATGAATTTAAGTCGCAGTACTACAAATGGTGAAGAATTCAAAGAGAAGAGCAAACTTGTTTGTTGTTCCAGAAGGCCAAACAATAATTAATGGACAGGAATCATAAGAAAGGAGATTTTAACTGTATATGAGTTTAAAAGAAAACATCTAGTATCGTCTTAAGAATGAAATGGGTTGTTTTATGATTTGTGACATAGTGAGCTCTTATTAGCCTTACTAGAAGGGTTCACATAGATGCTGGATTACCATCTATTAGAGATGTTATGGAAGTCATTCTTATACTGAGTGAGAGGTTGGGCTCAATGACCTCCATTGTTCTTTCCAACTCTAAGATCTTATGATTTTACAAACAGAGCTGTCCAACAGTGAAATAGAATGCCACAGGAAGGTAGTGAATTTTCCTTCACTGGAGATATTTAGGAAAAAAAAAAACCTAGATAGAAAATTTTTTAGGGATACTGTAGAAGAGATTTGAAATTGACTGGAATGATGGACTAAATAAACACAAACTCTTTTCACCTCTAAAATTCTATTACTTTAAACTCTTATTCTCTAAAACTATACTAAAATTCTGCTACATTCCATACTCTAAAAAGTCTAAGTGACCTCAAATTCTATTTGAACTAACTTTTATAAATGTCTATTGTTTTAAGGGACAATATGGTTTTATCAAGTCCACTTCAATTAAGAGAAAAGAAAAAAAAAACTTTAGAAGAAAACATAATGTCAAAATCAGTCTGACCCTTTATGAGATAGAAACACGGCCACTAAGTCAATACTCTGGAAGTATTTTAGTGCATGTTGTGAAAAATCCAAATATAGGGGAAGACAAGAGAGGGAAAAACAAGAACTCAAAAGAAACAGAAAATGGTGAGTGAAGTGGAGTAAGCACATGACTCTAAGTTTAGACCCAAGAAGGTAGAACTCTGAAGTGCCTTCCCAAATATCTCAGAAGACTCACTCAGTTTTTGACAATATTATAATAGTGTTTTGGACATCTCTGCCATACTGAAGTCATTAAATGCTATGAAAATGGGTGAGGAATGAGCATATTGGGGGCAATGGCATGTGTAACACTATAGAGGAAGGAGTCTTTTGCACAGACTCACCTCATTTCTTTATTTTGTTTTTTTGTCCCTTCAAATCTTTTCATATGACACTGAAACCAAAGAAAGGTACCCTAAGGCATAAAAGTACAGAAGATATGTTCATCTGAATTGATTTTCAGGGTCTCTCTATTACTCTTCAGTTAGTTATTATAGGTTGAATGAAGTTTATATTTATATATGTGTGTATATATATATATACATATTACATTTTATGACCTTTAAAGGAGTACATAAATGTCAACTATTATTGTTTCAGTATATAATGATAGAAATATTACACATTATTATATTATTATCATTTAATTTGTTTCTTTTGAAATAGCTCTTACTTTTCAATATAGCTCTACAATGAAACTCAAGAATGTACAACTTCAAGAGGATGTTTGTTTAGGAACCCATCTTTATGCCTTTGATAAGTTATTCTGAGTCTCTTCTGTTTTGTGGTCATAAAAAGAAAGGCAAACAAGAAGACCACTCTCTAGTTGCCCCTCTCAAACAAACAAACAAAAAAGTCACCAGAGAATCAATGGCTCCTTCCTGGGTTTCTCTTTCACACAGGTAGACAGGCGTGTATGTCTCTGAGCCCCTCCCTTGTCCCTGAGGAATGCTGACTGCCTTTCTGGAGGCTTGGGCGCTGGCTTTCAACTGTTGCTCTGCTTCTGAAGTTAGTCTGAACAATGGAAACAATTCCTTTCCATGATTAAAATCTTCTACCCTCTAAAATTAGTCCCAGGAAATTAGAACACCAGTAATTGTAGGAGGCTAAACAATCCTAGCAATTTAAAGGCCAAGTCATTTACGGAAATCACCAGGGCAAAGACCTTAAAAGACATTTCCTCAGTAGTTTTTGTCCTGTAACTTGGGGCCATTAAAGGGGTCATCAAGTCTCAATGGCTTTCAGTCTTCCAGTTATTAAATCCATTCCAGTTAAAAGATAACCGGAAATTATTTGCAAAGGAAAGTTGTGACACATACTGGCATGGCTCCACACAAAGAGAAATGAATTCTTGTGTGTGTGTATATCAAAATTTTTAAATGTAAATTTAATCATCCTAGATTGCTTCTATTCTTCAGCTCTTCTTTGTTAATATAATAAAAGCAGGGAATACAAACAGAAAAGTAAAGACAGTATGTACTTTATCAGCACTCCCTGCTGCTTCAACCCTAAACATAAGGAATGCTTGATTTAGCTCCAAAGTATTGCCTTGCTCCTGAGTAATTTTACTGGAGAAAACTGTAGGTCAATCATAATACTTGACCACTGGCTCCCCAATCCAAGTGTATTACAATTTATATCTAGAGAAATAAAGACACTTCATTTTCAAATCCATGTCAGTATGGGAATGAACAGACTGATTAGAATTTTCTGGAAGCTAGGGAAATGGTGATGAATATTCTTTCCAGGAAATTCCACCTACACAATAGAAGACCTAGAAATTATTTTAGGTGACTTTTGCTAAGTCAGCCAAGAAGATTATGAGGTAAGAAAAACAGGGTATGAAAATCCATATTTTTCTAAAGACTACTATGATTTCCTCCAACTGTTAAAACTAACCTGATGTCTTATATGATTCCATTAGTTCTCAGTTCAACTATTTGTCTCCTTTTTTCCCATTTTTAAAGTAAATATAATCTAAAGAAGCCATTGCAAATATTTCAGAATCTGATTAATTACGTTTCTCCCAATGAGAGTGGTTTTTTTTTCCATTCTTAGGAAACAGAATAGATTCTTCCTAGACCACTTAGGACGTTAGCAAACCTTATCTAGAGTTATCAATTGCCTACTATTTGACCATTTTGTCACAGAAGACCAAGGTATTCTTACTGTATCTTCTTATGGTTAACGTGTTTTTTTTAATTCTTATATTGCTAACCTTAAATTTACATTATGCTTTAATTAGCTAATTAATACATTTTTTGCAATTATGTTTTACCATTAAGTCTCTAGTTCCTATCATTTACTATCATCCATCAAATATAGTGGATTTAACTCTCATCTGTCTAAGAAATCTCTGTTGTTCCCAGGCTGGGATGGAGTTCATCAGAGGCTGAATATTATTAATTTAATATAGTAAACATTGATTCCATTTCTATTGTATTCAAGGAAATGTACTAACTGATGTTGATAACAGCATTGAAAAAAAAGCTATTTCTGTTCTCAAAGAGTCTGCAGTTTAATTGGGGAAGATAATAAGATATAATTGTTATATTCTAGATCTTAACCTGGTGTCCACAGACCTGGAGGGGAGGGAGAAACATATCATTTTTTCAATTTAATTGCTCTCTTTGGTAATCATGAATTTTATAATGTTACTCTAAGAAAGATTCTCCAAACAATTAAAAGGGTCCATGACCCAATAAAAGTTAAGAATCTATGTTCTAGTTACCCAGAATGCCTTTTTGTGGAAGATGTGTAATTCTAAACCAGAACTGTTTCCTCTTTCCTCTCAAACTTCATCCTAATACCTCAGGTGACAGGTAGAAGGGTATGGAGGGAAAGTAGGGTTAGGATCCATTATATTTAGTATCTGTTAACTTGACAGAAGAAAGAAAAGGAAGAAAACTATTCATTGTAATATTTTCCCTATTTCTATTACCAGTCTCAGTAAAAACTGAGAAATACACATTGTTCAATCAACAGGTCTTCACTACATCCTACTCTTGGAGATATGGAAAGTAAAAAAAGGGAATATAGATTGTCTTTGACAAATTGATAGTCTAATTGGCTATTAAAATTTACTTTCATAAAATTGTTAAGACAACAATTAGGCCTATATAAAATAGTGTTATTTTAGGTATAAAAGATTTTTAAAACAAAGAAACAAAAATTAAAAGCCAAAGAAATAATAAAGGTTAGGAAAATTGGGGAAACTTTTGTAAAGCACATGGAAGTCATCCTGAGTCCTAAAGATTTAATAGAATTTAGATACATAGAAAAAGGAAAATATAAAGGATTTGTATTCTTAATGATCTATCATATCTACCTATCTATCCTTTCAGTCATCTGTCTGTCCTTCCAATATACCCTTGCAATTAGATGTACCTTTCAAATATGCCTGTTACATGCATATACATGTATAAATGCATATGTAATATACACAAATAAACACATGCATTGCAGGTATACATGTCCATTGCTATGTGAATGCATGTTCATACATGCATACATTTATATATATATATATTTATATACACATATATATCTGCTATATGAATTTACCTCCCTGATATTTCTAACATCTGCCTCTTTCTCAATACTCACCTGGTAACTGCCCTAATTCAGGTCTGTGTCACTTCTTACCTGAACTATTTTAATATTTCCTTAATGAATCTCCATGCTATAATTGATGTTTGAGGTCCAAGGTTCAAATCCTAACTCTGCCAGTAAGTACTTGTGTGACCTCGGGCAAGTATATTTACTTCTCTGGGGCTTCTTTTCTTCACCTATAAAATAAGAGGTTTGGATTAATTGGTCTACAAGTTTCCCTACTCGCTCAGGAGCCATGACCCCCAGGAACCTTACAAGCCTAGGCTTGTCTAATATGTAGTAAAACAGAATTTCCTTTAAATATTCCCAAATAACAGTCAGCCAACCTCAACTTATAGCCTTTGGGTCCTTCGTAGTAGATAAGACACTAAGGAACTTTGAATAATGTTGAACATGAGATGATTCTCTCTCTACCTTTTATTCAGTTCTTTTAGTTTACCTTCTATGACCCAGTAAACCAATCTAATCCTACTTCTACTTAATAACCTTTCAGATATTTGAAATCAGATACTGACATTTCCTAAAAATAAGTTTTGTACTAATCTTCCAGAAGTGAAATGTCCTCAGGTTTTTTTTTTCTCTCTTGTTTTCTTTTTTTTTTATTATGAATTAAACTCACTTGACCAAAGAACAGAAAAGGTGATTTTTACATAAAATTGCTAACATATATTCAGTTGTTAAAAGTTTTAAGTGTAATAATAGTAATAAAACACCCCTTTTGAACTCTTTCTTCTCATATACTTATCTTTAAAATGTTTCTTTGATGCCTTTTTCTTTCTTTGCCTTACTGTTACTACCCAAAAATTCCCTTTCCCTAACAAAAACCGTCCCTTTTAACAACTAAGTTTAGTAAACTAAAACCATTCAAAATATTGGCCATGTCAGAAAATATGTGTTTCATTCAGCTCCTTTTGTTCCTTATTCCTCTACCAAAAGGTGATATGTTCCCTGCCTTCCCACTCTGAAAGCAAGACTACTATAATGGATAAGGAACTAGACTTGTAATCAGGGAGATCTAGTTTCCAATCCCAACTCAGACCTTCATTAGCTAGGTGACAGTGAGCAAGTCATATAGCTCTATGCTTCAGTTCCCTTATTTGCAGAATAAGGCAGTTGGACTCAATGGTCGTCAAGGTCCCTTCTACCTCCAAATCAATGATCCTATACTCTTTTTGTATATGCTCCAACTAGATCAGTGATTCCCAAAGTGGACGCTGTGGCCCCCTGGTGGGTGCTGCAGCAATACAGGAGGTTGGTGATGGTCACAGGTGCATTTATATTTCCTATTAATTGCTATTAAAATTAAAAAAAAAATAATTTCCAGGGGGCTAAGTAATGTTTTTTCTGGAAAAGGGGCAGTAGGCCAAAAAAGTTTGGGAACCACTGAACTAGATCATTTCTCTTACAAAATATAAATCCAACACCTGAATATGTTATGCCTCCCGTGTGACCTGACCATGGCCAAATATGATAGGATAATCACCTTTCTCGTTCAGTACATTTGTGCTTCCTTGAGTGAAATTTAAGATTGCAGGATATCTTTTGGAAACATTATACCATAACCTGTAAATTTGTAGTTGACTAAAAACCTCAAGTCTTTTTATGTGAACTGTTTTCTAGTCTAATCATCTTTGGATGGTGGTCCAACCATGTCTGACCATCAATATCACTAGCTTCTTCAGTCATTATAGCAAAATTATCTATGACTCATTTCTCACAAGGACTTTTTGCATCTAGTCATCTCATACAATGGGACAGAATTCTTGCATTTCTTTTATTTCTTTTATTTATTTTTTTTTTTAGTAATGCACATTTTCAAAAGACTGAAGATAGATATAACTGGAGCATTTGTGGGGTTGGGGGATGCAGTTCACAAAAGGTCCAAGAGATAGGTTAGATTAAAGTGCCTGAGTGCTGGGGATGGCTTTTATTTTCTCAGAGGGCAAAAGCATTCTATTGTGTTCAACAACAAAGAAACCCTAGATTGTAGCTTCCTGGCATTGAACTGACACTCACTGCAATGCAACTCAATAGTGGATGTGCTTATGATGGATGATAACAGAACACCCAAGAAGCTGTTCTCTGATGAGCTGGGGTGAGTTGACTAGGGGAGGGTGAGCTGAAACAAAAAACCCTCAAGTAGATGATTCTTAACCTGGGGCTCATGTGTTAATGACAACAAGAAAAATATTTATTTTGTGCTTACTAAGTGCCAGGTATTATACTAAGTGCCTCACAATCATTATTTCATTTGGTAATCACAACAACCCTGGGTTGCTATTAAATGGATGCTATGTCACAGTCAGCCTAGGAAACTGAGATTACCTAAAGAAAACAATTAGGAGTGATAAAAGTTGAAAATTATTTATATGTAAGTATTATATTTTTTCTTCTTGGTCTCGGATAGTAGAACTAGGATTAATGAGTGAAGATAAAAGGGAGATAGACAATAAAATTAATGGAATAGTGATCTTGTCAGGGTGACTATTTCTTCCACTGGTTTAAACAATATATTCATGTTTCTATTTATGAGTGCTGTTCTAATTAAATGACTAAATTATTGATGACAACCTTTTTTATGCCCAGAACTACTTCTAGGAGCCACAATATTTTTGATGTTGCATGACTCAGTTGCCCATTTCTTTTATGTCTGGGCTTTAGCTACACTATTTCACTCCCTGTACTTCTCAAAAGATGCCATGTTACCACCTGCATATATGCACACTGATTTCCCCTGGCTCCTTTCCAAGCTAAGGTACTATAATCAAAACAACTGTGTCATTGCACCTACACAGAGTATACCAATCTACTCTCCTTTGCCTCCATTCACCATCCCTGCAATTTTTCAAACCAAAATAAAATTCCTTTCAAAATTCCCTTTTTTGTATTTTCTCCCTCTATTAATTGATAACCTGAGGATAAGGATTATCTTAACTCTTGCATTTGTATTTTCAGAATTTATCACAGTGTTTGGCATATATTCAGACCTTAATAGATGCTTTTTAAAAATTCTTCAAATCATTTAGTAATTGATTCATTTTGTTTATACCAGTATAACATTTTAGCTGTTATCCATTGCTTTCATTTCCAATCATATATTTCCTCGATAATTGCTTTAATGCCACTTTACGCACACACACACACATACACATACACATATGTATTATAATTATACTGTATCCTACTTCTCCATTAATATTTCCATTTTTCTTTGTATTGTTCATCATTTTTATTCTTCTGATATGGTGGTATTCTATGATTAGCAGCTATAAAGCATTGCTGGTAGAATATTGGTATGAAAAGAAGTGGAATTTTGAGAAAATGAATAGCTGGAGATAATTAAATATGTTGCATTATTTCCTAAATGCAGTTCTACCCAACCTTGTCCTCCTATTCAATCTGGGACCAGTTCCTGTTCCATCTTCTGTACCTGTTCCAAATATTTGCATAGATGCATTAATTCAGTAGTTTCCTGCCTAGGTACAATAGCAATATGTGTTCCTCATTGAATATTTTTTCATTTCAAATAACCAGTCTGGTCTCTTTTTGGTGATTGTAGATCTCATTGAAGAGGTTCTAATATAGTTCAGCATCTAAAGTCAACCACTATAATATCATAGACATCCTCCATGGTATTTACAAACATGTTTGGTGAATTCTGGTAGACCTTATAATTAGAAGGTTGTTCATTTGGTCATGAGTATTTTGGCGATGGAGATCAAGGACAAAATTAGGAAAAATAACTTACTCATAATTAAATCTTTCTGAAGAAGGAAGGCAAAGAGGGATATCACAAATATTTGACAGTAGAAGTCTTTGAGTGAAATCAGAGTGAAAGCCTTTCAGGGATCCCACAAAATGGGACTATACTTCTGGTGGAACCATCTGACTTCTAAGGTATTTTCTAATGCTGTTTCAAAATTTAGGGGTTGAGGATGGGGAGGAATGAGCCTAAGGAGGTTAATAGAACGATGAGAATGATTTACCTTTTAGTTCTCCAGAAAAAAAGTTCAACTTTTAACTGTTGCATTTCCTTTCCCCTTACCCCAAAACATGAATTTTCTAGAAAGGCCATTCAATAACAGAAGCTACTTCTATTTTTTTAAAAAAATGAAATTCAGCTCTTTTTAAAACCATTTATGAGCAAATTCTCTTATGAAAAATCCTAGGGAAAGAGAAAAAAGCTTACTATTACCTTGGACCTAACTTGAAAAGAGCTGCATGAATTTCACTCGACTCCTACCCTCTCTCCTCATCCACCCTCATGCCCTCATCAAATACAAAAAAGAAAAAAAATCTCTTTGGGCAGAGACAAAGTATGGAAAATTTCAGTGGAGAATATGATATTGCAAAAGGTGCAAAAATAATTTTTAAAGAGTAGAGCAGTATCACTTAGAGCTTACAGAGATGAAAGCAGGAATAAAACACACCAAAATAGACCAGCACTTGCCTGGAATGCACATAGGTACCCCTAAAGGAGAGTTTTAAAGATGGCAAGTATGCCATGCTGTTTCTTAAAAAAAGGAAATGATCACTCTCTCATTCAATTTTCTGTCAAATCCAGAGAATTTCAAATGAAAGTAAAATTCAAAGAATTATTTCAGTAGTGTGAAAATAGAAAAATGGCTCCATTGGAAATTTGCTTTATAAAAAGGTCATTCAAGTTCATTTTTAACAAAATTACCACATTTTGTACCATCTCAGCAGGAATGGGACAGCCTTTTCCCTGAACTCCTCCCTCCTCCTACTGGTACTATAGAATCCACAGGAGATCATTTTTTGCTTCAAGAAGGACAAATGGGAAAAAAGGGTCATCAAGGCATGGAGTACAAGCTCAGGGAGGGAATAGGAGATAGGAGGAGAAGGGTACCAAAAGGTCTGTAGATAAAAATCTACTTTGTTTATGAAAGGGAGTTAGAGCCCATTTGGCATAAAATAAAGATATTATTGAAGGGGTATGGGGGTGAGCAATGAAGGAAGAAATATGGAATGGGGTTTTGGTGTGAGAGAAAATGATATGGTGGTGTATCATGAGGTCAATTTAGTTGAAAATTACTGTCTCTGGGGAGAAAATAGGAAGAAGAATAGTCAGCAATCAGTTTGAGGCATAAGATGTAAACCAGGGTTCAGTTTCTGTTAAAGATGACTGGTAAGACAAATAGTCAGGAATTGGATCTATCAGAGGTCCCTTGGGACATGGAGAGGGTACCAGGGGAATCATAATAGCAATAATAATCGCATATTTATATAGCCCTCTATGGTTTCAAATAATCATGAATAGAAGAATCTATAAATTCCCACCTACTGTCTGAATATGGAAAATTACTACCCACCCTGAGAAGTATTTTTGGGAACAGAAACAATGTACTTTTATATAGCAATCCAGGATGTATAAGACACTTTCCACATAACAATCCATTGATATAGGTAGTACATACATTGTTAAACCTCATCCGCTCTCATCGTATTACCAATGAAAGAACTGAAGCTCAGAAAAGCAAAGTGACTTACCCAGAGTCATTCAAGCTAATGCTTCATTGATGCCAGATTGTATGACCAAATCTAATTATTTTTCCATTACATCACATTAGTTCTTCAGAATATTATGTTCAGAGTCATGAGGCCCAGGTGTTACTATGGACTCTGCTGATAAAATATATGTATGACTTTGGGCAAGTCACTTCTTGTCTCTAAGATCTCTGTTTCTTCTTCTGTAAAATGAGAAGATTGTTTTAGGTGATCTCTAATATCCCTTTCAAAACTAAAATTCTGTGACTCAAGTCTCCATATCAATAGTATAATATTTCTAATGTTTTTAATCCCTTCTTTTCTCATAGCTATTAAATCATGACTTTGATTCCACGATCATATGGCCCCATAACCATTTTCCATATTGCGAAGGCCAGGAGTTTAGCGCTTATTTACAACAGGAAGAACATTGATTGAAGTTGCAAATGACTAGCATAATTTTAGACATCATTACCTTTGAGAGATGTGAAATTGCTGAAATAATTGGCAATGAAGGCTTAGGTGATTTGGAGAAGTAGCATTATAGATTTTGTTTTGTTGTTGTAACATTAAAGTTGTCAAACATTTCTCACCCTTCCTATCTATTTATCAATTCTTTCTCTGGAAGTGGATACACATAAGTTATTTTTCAAACAGTTTCTGTTGCTGTATATAATGAATGTTCTCTTGATTCTGCTCTTTTCATTCTTCAAAATTTCATGTAAGTATGAGATGATATCTCTGAATCATTAACACCTTTTCTGAACTGACCTGTAAGCACATCTTTTGTTCAAATCCTGCCTATGCTCAGTGGCTCCTCATTGTCTTTAATTCTAGTTTTAGTTCAGACTTATTAAGTACAACTTAATGGACTTATCATCATTATTGTTACTTTCTCCCCATATATGTAAGGGTTTTCCTTTCAGAACCAGGAGATTATTCTTAAATTCTCTGTACACTGTGAGCCGGGATGGGGAACTCCCTGCACCATCACTCTATACAGTCATGAGGTCTTTACTATTCCAAAGATGAACACCTATTCTCTTCTTCTACTGTTCACACAAACAACTTGTACAACAGAGAATAGATTGTTAATGAGATAGGAAAAGGATGGAAAATGGGAGACAAAGAGGAGAGGGATGATCCTGCTTTGCACAGATCAAATTATCTTATTAAATTCATCTCAATATGTGGCTTTATTATATTCTACTCTATAGCATGCCTGCTACGGTATCTCAAAAGTGTTAGTGTGGTTTTAAGTTATTGAAGCATAAATCTGCACTGAAGCTTTTAGGATACTCTGCATTTTTATACATTCTATTTCCTCTTTATAAGTTTCTTGAAGATAGAAGTTATTTTGCTTTTAATCTTCAGGACAGAGAGAGGCAGCCTAAAATATTAGGGGGCTAAACTGGGAATCTATGCCAGTGAACCTCCCTCTCTTTGCTCTCACTTCAGAACTCTGAAGCAACAAGAAAAATAATTTATATCTGCCCCACCCCCAAACCTTAATCTTTTGTATAGGAGTTGAAAGTATGGGAAAGTACGAATCTTGCAACAGATCAGGACAAGGGAACTTGGAGAAGACTCTAGAAACTGTGCCTGAGTTTGATGAATGAAAGAGAATTTAATGAAGGCCAGTTCTGCCCCCTAAAATCACTAGTGCACAGCCTAAGGTTGTTGAAAAAAATGAATTATTCCCTGTAAAAAGAGGCTAAGACAGAATTGAGATCTATTCCACTAGGGATTTATCATCAAAGGGGAGGGAGTTTGAAAGTGAGCAATAGAGTATTAGGGGAAATAAATGAAAGTACAAAAAGATCATAGGACAAAGAAAACTCAGAAATCTTAGCACAAGCAGATAAATCAATGTGGATAATATTAGAAATCAAAAAGAAGATACTTTCAAAATATTTAACAAGTCAAAATATCTCTGAATATTGCATTACAGAAAAAAATGAATCACTGGCTGATGAGGCAAAGGTCCTTGTGGATGGCCAAGTAAAAATGGCCCAAGAAAAAAATAAGAATTGTGAAAGCAGAATTTATGACTTGTACTGAAAAATAATTGGTGAAAAAGAAAAATTTGAAAAATGTTGACAAATTCCACCAAAGAAATAAAAAAGAATAAATGCTGCAAATACACAGAAACAAAGGACAATCTCATTGACAAGAAAAAAAAATAAGTGATACTGTTAAAAGCAATCATGATTTCTATATAAGCAAGACATATTGAACGAGAAGAGAAGAGAAGGGAAGCAACTTAAGAATTATAGACTTCCGAGATAATATAAAAAAGTAAAAAGACCTGAACTGTGTAATACAAGAAGTAATACAAGAAAATTGCTTAGGACTTCTGAATACAGAAAACTAAGGGTTAATGGATAGAATCTATAGATTAACTCCAAGAAGAAAGAAAAGAAAAAAGAAAAAAAATGAAGGAAGTTAGGAAGGAAGGAAACAAAGAAAAAAAAGTAGGAAATATGTATGCTGCAAACTATGTGGAATGTACTTAAAATGAGCAATTCCAATGTCAAATAAAAACTTCAAATGAGGGGCAGCTGGGTAGCTCAGTGGAGTGAGAGTCAGGCCTAGAGACAGGAGGTCCTAGGTTCAAACCCGGCCTCAGCCACTTCCCAGCTGTGTGACCCTGGGCAAGTCACTTGACCCCCATTGCCCACCCTTACCAATCTTCCACCTATGAGACAATACACTGAAGTACAAGGGTTTAAAAAAAAATAAAAATAAAAAAAAAACTTCAAATGACCAAAAGAAAGAGCTTCAGAATGTAAAAGAAAATAAATTTATATAATACAACATTATCTTAATAAAACTGCTCACACAGAAAATGATGAATAAGAATGGACTATTCATTTAATCAGAGGATTTTTTACTTTATAAAATGATTCATTGCAATTTTCCTCTAGATAGTCTTTTCCTCTTGTACTTAATACATGCCTTCTTTTCTGCAAGATATTTTACACACATTTCAGGAACAAAGTTTTTTTGTTATTTATTTAAATTATTTCTAATTTTTTGATCATTTCAATACATTAGAAAGGATCATATAGTGTTGAAAATGAATCTTAGATGGCACCTAATCCTACCCCAAATGGAACAGACATACCCTCTATAATACATCTGAGGTTATTTTCTAGGTGTTTCTTGAAGATGTCTATTGAAGAGAACCCATTAACCTACAAAATAACCCATTTTTATTTCTTCTACCAGTTGCTTGCAGTTTCAGGCAGAAGAAGAAAAATTTAATCCCTGTTCTAGGTTACATTACTTCAAAGTATTAAAGACAATCATTATTTCTCTCCTTTGTTTTATTTTTTCAAAGCTAACCTTTATCAGTTTATGAAGATATGAAATAAATTTTCATATAGCATACTTTAAAAGCCCTTTTTAATATTATCAATATTCTCCCTCAAATATGATACCTAGAACTGAACACTATCTAATTATGGAAAACAACACTAAAATATCCTTCTTCCTAGATATTGTGTCTCTCTTAACACAAGCTAAGTTGTATTAGTTATCCTAATGACAAAATCTCATCATTTAATAAAGCTTACTCTTAAAGGAAACTCCCAGACCAGTTTCAAACAAGTTGTTTTCTAACAATTCTCCCCTCATATGTTCATGTGAAGTTGATTTTTTAAATCAAATGTAAGATTTTTAATTCATCCCTATGAACTTTTATCTTATATATCCTGAGAAGCAGTATGAATTTGGAATTCTAAAGATGTCAGCTCTGCCTCTGAGAGGTAAGTTGTGCTGTCTACTGGTTGAGTGATTCTGAGCACATTATTAAACGTTTCAATGACACAGAGAACTCTCATACTATAAGCTATAAAAAAGGAACGAACTGCATTAGTAGAAGGACTTTGCTCATATGAAAGTTAATATAATGATTAAATCACAGATCTGGTCCCTATGGTTAAAGTGATCCCAATTTTCTAGCCTATTGAGAGATTTTTTGCTATTTGACTTTGCCATACAATGTATTAGTTATTCATTCTAGCTTTGTGTCATCTGACAGTTTGAGAGATATGTCATGTATGCATTGTAAAAGTGAATGAAAGAAGCATTAAATAGAGTAGAATCAAGCAACAGATATTTCTGGCACTACACTGGAAATCTCTTCTAAGTTGATATTGATCCATGATATTGATAACTCTTTAGATCTGGCTATTCATTCAGGAATGAAACTCCCTAGCCGAACTATTGTCTACTCCACACATTTCCAATTAAAACACAATAATGGCATGAGATACTCTCCAAAATGCTCTGTCACAGTGTAGGGAAATTAAATCAACAGCATTACCTTGAGATAATGTTATTATGGCATCACCAGCTCTTGATGAAACCATGTTATCTCTATGATCATAATTTCACCATAGCTCATTTTCTTTCCTATTTTGAAAATCAATATGAAATTGTTCTTCAATCTTGCAGTAACTTTCCCATTATTTATCATCTTTAAAAAGCACTGATAATATCTGAACAATTATATCTATAAATTCTTTCCTTACCCAAGTATGCAATCCATTTAGGTCAAGTGACTTGAATTCTTCAAGGGCAACTAGGTGCTGTCATTGTCTCCCCACTTATCTTGAGTATCAGTTCCTTAATAACCTTTTTGTTTGTTTGTTTTGTCCTTTCCAGGAGAAAGATCATTCATTTTGGCAGAGAAAAAATAGGAGTAAAATAGGAATCAAGCAGCTTTTCCTGCTTTCCTTTGGGAGGTCCTCCACGATAGCTTAGATCTACAACTTAGAAAAAGACCAAACATCTCTTTTTATTATCATTTGCTCAAATGTCACTCAATAAGAGTCATCAACCAACATTACTTTTCACTGTTTTTTCTTGGACATAAACTGGATGGTTTTTGTTCATTATCTATCTTTTGAGGACAAGTGATTGCCTCCTTCTCCAAAAAACAAGCTCTCTTCAATGAGAATCTCATATTTATTAATTTAATAAGCTTTAATTATCCCCCTTTTATTCTACTGTATCATATTCCTCTATCATCCAAGCCCCTGACACATCCTTTTTCTTTTCAATCTTTTTCTTTATGTTCTCATTAAAGCTTTTCCATTTGTTAATGGACCATCCCATTCTCACTGATAATCCTCAAGAGTGAAATGTCTTTTCTTGATCCCCTTTACCTTCTATAATTGTTGTTGAGTTCTTGGAAAGAACCTAGCATGCACTGAGAACATAAATAATAGTCATTTGACCACTGGAAAACCATAAACTTTAAGTATACACTACGTAATTCACTGCAAAGTGCTACCTCCTCTGCATACTTTCTGGATGTGAGATAGTTGGCTCTGTGTCACACTTGATAGTAGCAAACCTGGAAAAGTGTCATGTGGAAATTCTTGTTCTTTAAATTCAATAACTTTAAGTATTTTCACATAGAGTTAGGCTATATAATCCAAATATGTACAAAAAGGCATGTGCAGTTGGGTAATTCATTCTATTTTTCTTCCATTCATCAAATAGAAAAAGAAAGAGCTATTAATACATGAATTATATGTAATGATTTCTTTCCTCTTGTACATAAAGTAGGAATGAGAGGTGTCCACTTAGTTTTAGGGAAAGGAGAGAGAGAGAGAAATGGGACAAGGAGCAGTTCACGTAGCTCTTCACATTACCAATTGCAGTTTAATTGCAAATGAGTAGTCCAGTGTGTAGGCTGCTCCTCAAATAGGGATTTCAATTCAAAAATATGTAACGATCAAGGATGGCAAATTTTTATAGCTCCCAGTACATGACTACAAGACAGTGCTGAATATTTGGGAAGAAAATAAATGTGACTGATGTGCCAGGCAGGGAATTTTCAACTCACTGTGTTTGCCATACAGCTTCATTTTTAAAACTAGGTCTCTTCCCCTGTGAATTTGCTTCACTCTAGTGCATGTTGAAGTGCCAGCCATGATGCACCCACAGTAGCAGACTAGGCATGCTGTATGACTTAAAGAAGTATGTTATAACTGAATGGGACCTGAGCAAACAGAGGCTGTCTCCCAAAATAAACATACTTGGTCAATATTTGGCCTAGGTCCACTTGCCACTTGTAGTCATTACAAAGAGCTGGCTGTAATAACCACATTCTATTTAATGCTGCGAGGAAAGCATAATAATCTCAGATTTGTGACATCATAGCTTGTAGACATGCACAATATTGTGATGTCCAAAATGCAGTGAAAGACCAGAAGAATGATTGAGGTCAGATGGGTGATAGGAATAGAGAAAATGATTATTTATTCTACTTTTTCAAAAGTGGAGAGTTTCAAGAAATCTCAACATAGTTTTTGCTTCCGAGATATTTTTTATTTACTCACAACCAAACTCCTGGCAAGAACCCTTTCATCCATTCCTCAGTGTGGGACATGAAACTGGTTATTATCCTCAAAATATTTTTAGTCAAGGAACTAATCAATGAACGAATGAATGAAACTTAACATCTTATGTCTTAAGACATCTTTTGGTGAAGAATAAAAAAGAAAACTCAAAACACTTTATCCCTGCTTACAACTACAAATGTTTTCACAATTTAGCAGTTAATCATCTGAGAAAAAAAATATCTTGAGGATTTTCAAATCATGTGATTTACTCTTCTACATTCTATTCCTTAGGAAGGACCTAATGAACACATTTCAGTTTCCAAATGATTCGAATAGTTCATGTCCTTTAAAACATAAACAAGCCACACAAACACATATACTAACACAGACATTGTATTCCTCTTTATTCTAACCCTCATCTTTTTGTAGGGCTCATTCTAAAAGTGACAAATGGAACCTTCAAACATTGGGTATGTCTTCTAGAGCTATGCAGGTAATGAAAGACAGTATTACAATTCGAAACGGGTTTCATGAAAATGTATAAAATATGAAAGTTTGCAATGAGAAGGGTCTCTAAGATTTGCCACTAGTGCTTCTGACCTCAAGATTTTCAAATGCATAAATATAAACAATAGCACTTAATTCTAACCTTGGTATAATTTTGATACGATTGGCAATACTAATTGTATGGGGGAGGGAGGTGGCTACCATTAACCCAAACTTTCCTTTGCCACCCAAGTTAATCAAATTGAGAACAAGTCATTGAGGGAGGGGAAGGAGCAAAGAGGCCTTGAGGGCATTTCTCCCCATCCTTGAAAGCAGAGACCTAGTCCAGTGGTGTCTTTTGTGGTTAGCCATCATCTGGAAGAAATCAGGTGATCCATCAGTTTCCCAGACTTAAAGACCATGTAAAATAGGTGAGAGACAGAGTGCTTTGGATGCAATAACTCCAGCCTGAGAAAGTTCAGGTTGGACATTTCTTTCAGACAGCCACTCCATATACATCCTGACCTTCGGGGACTGTAAACTCTCATCCTGTTGGGGTTATTTAAAATCAAAGGCCAGCGTGCCAGCAGCTGCACAAGTAAGGAACGCCTAAGAAAATAAATACTAGTTACAGCGCTATTTAATGCTGTTAACTGCAGTGGGTGGAGGCTGGAGGGCAGTAGCTTTTAACAAGTTTTATTTGAAAGACTAACTCAGTGTGGTTGTCACGACAGTTGTCTTTGTGGCTGAAACTGTATTGCTAACAGATGGAAATCTGGCAGCTTTTTCTAATTTATGCAGATGCTTTGCAGAAGGAGTAACCATGCTAAGTGATTCTAACATTAACCTTACACAAACCTTTCTCCTCTATGTTAATAAACAGAACATTTTAAGGTTGTTCTGTTCAGAACACCGGGAGAAATGTTCAGCTATTCTTCCCTCTTCATCTCCATACACATTTTGAAAACCTATCATGAAAATCCTCCAGCAGAGAATCACAGCTCCGACTTAGAAGAAGTTTCCCAAAGCCCGTCTTATAAAATATCCCTTCGGACCATTAGATTACCCAACAAGTTACATTCTATTTAGAAAAAAACTGAAACTGAAGGAGAGCCCACATTTACAACTGCATGCTCAGGGCTGCACCTAAAGGTAATGTTCCCTTCACAGTTTGTCTTGGGTAATCAATATTACAGGGGTGTCTTACAGGTGATGAAATACGCCCAGTGAAAATCTCAGGTTTTCATATTTCACTTTGAGGAAAACAAAATTTCTTGAACATTACCTTATTTTAAAAAGGAATATTATTACACAGAGACATCCACCCCAAAAGAATCAGACGGCCAGCAGCGGAAAGAGAGGAGGGGAACACCCAGGAACACAGTTCTGGGAACTCCTAGTACACCGGTATGCAAATCACTTAACAGTAGTGTAGGCTGCGTTCCCAGAGTAAATGATTTCCATTTCTGTAATAGTTATACCTTTGCACTAAGGTAATTGACCACATGCCTCCCATCTTTGGACCACAGACATATCAGGTCAGGTTTGTGTCGACTTCTTTAATCCCCTATTATTATAAAAGGAAACTAATTATGGAACTTTTAACTATACATTTGCAATGTATCCCTGTGAATTGGTAGTAATCATTAATCCTTCCCTCCAAAAATAGTTTGGGAGTAATTTGTAAAATGACAATGCAATCCTTGGAACAAATTATCCTCCAAATAGTTGCTAAGAACTCCACCTACATTTTCAAAGAAAAAGGAGCTGCTCCTGAAGAATTTGGGGAATTTAACTGTTTCTTTGTAGGAAACCTATATTTCATTTCTCCTTCCCAAGCTTCAGAATTAGGAAACTTCTGATCAGCTGAATGACCAATTTGAATCCATGTGAAATCAGCCAATCATTTTTTAAAAAGGCTATTTCCAACAAAAGAAGGAAGGACATGATTTGCTTGGATTCATATGGCTTGGTTACCAAATATCTGTTACCAGAATTGAATATCAGAAAGTGCAAGGAGAACTTTCTGAAAAGGTCTTACATATCAGCTGTTTACTCATTGCTGTTATTACAAGGACATCATGAAGAGGTTACCATGACCACTTTTTGATCCCAGTTCACTAGTTCAAAGCAAATACCGTGAAAAGGTGACTGAGAGTTGCCACATAACAGGTAACTTTCAGCTCTGTGAATTCTAGGAAGTGATGTTGAAACTTAGATTGATTCACACCTGCCCAGTGAGTGACACCTCTAAATTAGGACTATATGGAAGGCAAGAAGTCAGCTGTCTAATATGCCAATTCTGGGGCATAGTAAATATAGAGTAAGGACAATGAGTCAGAAACAAAAAAAGCCACACATAGTTGTTCTACTCTGGGGAACTGAGGAAACCCCTTTGACTTCACTTCAAAAAACATTTTGGCTCTAACAGACAGGTTGCCCTTAGACATGTCACAATGAGCTAAGACTCTGGGTGCATTATAAAAGATTAATAAAGGGAAAAAAGAACATAGAGTTGCTATATTACTAAGAGTCATCAGAAGATTTGAGGGTCATACTGGATAATGCTGCCCTTCTTTTCCATCTGTAGGGTGGAAAGACTGGCAGATAAGGAAGATACAAATTGCCTTAAAAATTAAGGATTATCATTTTCTTGTCATTTTCAAAATATTATATAATCTATTTCAACAACTAAACTAATTACTTTATTAAGCACCTAATACATGCCAGGAAATGATGACACAGAGACAAAAATGAAAAGAATCACAGCCTTGAGGAAAATATCGGGGTAAAAAATTCAAAATATATCTGAGCTCTCAGATGTAATGCCTTCCCATGAAGGTGAAAGGTCATTACTTTCTTATCTTTAGATAATCTGAAAAATGAGGAAGCTGGTCAGAATGTTTCTAATATCCCATCTAGCTCTTATAGGCTATGAGGTTCTCAATCCATTTCCCAGCAGAAAAGGTCTAGATTACTAACTGCTATATAATAATCCATTTTCTTTTATCCTACTGCTTTCCAGATAATTATGGTTCAATTTAATTCAATTTTATTATTGTTAAGTGGTGTCTGACTCTTCATGTCCTTGTAGAACATAGAACACCAATACTGTCCATTGGATTTTCTTGGTCAAAGATACTAGAGTGGTTTGCCATTTCCTTCTCCAGCTCATTTTACAGATAAGGAAACTGAGGCAAATGTTGCCCTAAGTTGTATGGCTAGTAAGTGTCTGAGGTCAGATTTGAACTCAGGCCTTCTTGACTCTAGGTCTAGTTCTATATTCACTGACCCACCTAGCTGTCTCCTTCAGTTCAATTATTAAGCATTTATTCAGTGCAGATCACAGTGGTAAGAGTCTGAGAATATATAATATTCAAAGTCTCTGCTCTCATGGGGTTTATGGCCTAGTGCAGTAAGATGGCACAAACCCAAATAGCTATCATACCCAAAAAGTACATAAAAGAAGCACAAAGTACTATGTGAAGTCTGTGAAAGAAGTCAATGCTCATTTAAAGGATAACAGAAGGGTGGGGATAACCAAGGAAGACTTCCTAGCAGAATAGGTATTTGAGTTGGGTTTCAAAGGAGCCATAAGAATACCAAAGTGTGTATGTGGGGAAGAAGCATTCTAGACAAGTTACTTTAATCTGACCTTCTAGCAAATAGAGAATAATTGAAGGAGTTAGAGCACAGGACTGACCATATCTATGGAGAGAGAAGATTATTATGGCAATGGGGTAGAAATGGTAGGAGAGGCAATGTGGTATGGTAGACAGAATATTGTATTTGAAAGTCAGGAAGACCTATGTTCAATTTACTTCTCTGTTACTTATCATCTATGTGACAATGAGAAAATTAATTAACTTATCCAAGTCTCACTTTACTTATCTATAAAATGAGGGGGCAAAATAACTATCTTTTTAAGAGTTTATGTTATGAAGAAAATGATTATGAAGAAAAGGTATATTGCTTTTTGCCATTGCTTTTGATGTTCATTTTTCTTTTTGTATTTGGATGTCCTGTGTACATTCGTCCATTTGTGAATGGCCTCTAATTTCTCTTCCATCTCTATAGCTATGAAGCCATGATTCTACAAGAAATAGACTAAAAAGGAGAGGTCTGAAAGAGCTACTAGGAAGCTGTTTCAATTGTCCAGGCAGGTGGCAGTAAAAGCTTATACTAGAGTCATGACAATGAGACTACAAAGAAGGGGATGAATGTCAGAGATGTTGTAATGACACAATTGACAGGACTCAGGAACTGACTGGGTAGAGCTAAGGGAGTGGAGAGAGAAGGAAGAAGGCGAGAGCACCTCTTTCTTTTGAACAAGGCTCTGTAAACTGGTAGGGTGCCAGAGATAGACACTGTGAAGTATAAAATAGGATCAGTTCTTAGGGAAGACGTGACAAACTCTTATCGTGGACATATTGAGTTTATTAGCATGGAAGTATGTCCACAAAGAGATAGGAAGTGGAGATGTGGTTCTAAAGAACATTAACATCATCACGATCATCAATGGCATTCATGTTATGTTTTAGATTAGAAAATCTTGGAAAATCAGGGATTGAGAAGATTTGGAATTTGTATAGGAGATTTTTGAGGCCAAGAGATAAAATATGGAGAGAAGATCACTGAGAAAGAGAGACTTACATAAACACCAAGGGATTCATTTTGTTTCCTCAACTGTTAAATGAAAATAATAGTAGCACCTGCTCCTTATAGTTGTGAAAATAAAAGATAAAATATCTGTAAATTATACTGTGAAACTCAAAATGCTCACCCTTATTATTCATAGAGTTGTCATGTGGAAGAAACATTATACATGTTTTGTGGGGTACTATGGGCCCAGAGGCAAGAATTAGGAATAAGGGATAGAGATGCAAAGAGGAAAATTTAGATATGACATCAGAGAAAATAATTCTAAAAATTATAGCTCTCCACAAGTAGAATGAGATACACTTGGAAACTTCTCTAGAAGTCTTCAAGCAGAAACTGAAGGACCACTAGCAGAAGTCATCCTTGTAGAAGGATTAGGGTATTGGTTAGTCTGAATTACTACAGGGATGTATTCAAGCTTTCAAATTATGTGGTCCTCTGATTTTCAATGGGTAGAGAGAGGAAAGAAAAACTAAAATAATATGGCATTTATGAAGCCAAAAGAGAAACAAATATATAGAATGAAGGATTGGTTGAGAGTATCAAACACTGCTTAGAAGTTGAGTACAAATAAAAATATGAAAAGGGCAATTGAATTCCACAATTAGATAGCCTATGAGAAAGTAATTTCAGTGGAGTGGAGGTAGAAGCCAGCTTTTAAAAATTTGATGTGTGAAAGAGAAACGTAGTTGAGGTGGCAAAAGATACAGACTACCTTTTCAAGAGGTTTGACTATAAAGAGTATGAGGTCAAAGAAAAAGTTTAGTGTTTCTTGTCATTGATACTGTTGATTTTTCTTTTAGTACTAGAATATTCT
Source organism: Gracilinanus agilis (assembly GCF_016433145.1). NCBI lineage: Eukaryota > Metazoa > Chordata > Mammalia > Didelphimorphia > Didelphidae > Gracilinanus > Gracilinanus agilis. Next base: position 146,456,117 of record NC_058132.1, read on the forward strand.
GTGTACATTTGCAGGAAAATGGGTTACAGTGAAGGAAACACAGCAGATGAGAGAGAAGAATTGCATGGAAGAAAGATCCTAGGAGAGTAAGGGAGGGTTTGGGAGCAAGGGCATAGGTAAAGGAATACATTTTAGCAAAGATGTTTCTCCCTCTGGGATAGAAGGGGAAGAGGAGAGAATTTGTGGTGAGATGAAAAACATTCGAGAAAAGAAGAAAGCTTTTCAAAGTCTTCCATTAGAATCATGTACTTCATCTACAGAAGGCTTCTTTTAACTTGCCCATTAGCACATTAACATTAGTTCAACAGACTAGCTAGCTATCAACTAGCAGAGAGCCTGACCCTGAGGGAATAGGGTACAAGATGCTTTGAAACTTGTAGAAGGTCCCTTTTAAAGTACACTTATTAATTAGCATATTAACATTAATTCATCACATTAGTCAACTACAAATTAATAGACAGTTTGGCCCTGAGGAAAGAATATAAAGGATGGGTAAGTTTTTATGAGGGGTGAGGGAAGTAAGAGAAAGGGCAGGGGTCAGGGTGGCTCAGTGGAATGAGAGCCAGTCTCAGAGGCAGAAGGTCCTGGGTTCAAGTCGGGCATCAGACACTTAGTTGTGTAACCCTGGGGAAGTCACAACCCTGCTTATTCCATACAATACACAGTATTGATTCTAAGACAGAGGGTAAAGGTTTAAAAACAAAAAGAAAGAGAAGGGGCAATGGTGTCAGAAGAAGGGTAAAAGAAGGAGAATTCCTAAATCAGGATCATCATTCTGAAAAGCAAACTAGGCTATGGTAGATAAAGACAACCAGGCAGGTAAATTTTAACTTCCCACAAATCTTCTTTTCCTTAGTAAATCATTCTTAGAGTGGGCAGCTGAGGTCTATACTTCACACCAACAAGAATATGTAGCCCACACCATTTATATTTACTGTTTCAGACATTAATAATTTATTAAATATAATCGAATATTATAAAATAAAATAAGCCAAAGAGGAAACTGATTCAAAGCAGGAAGAGGAAGGGTATAATAATTCAGGGAATCACAGCATCCTAAGATTATCTACTTGGTAAAGATTTCAGTCACTGTAGAGTCCCACTCATACATGAAAAATAATTGCCTCAATTATATCATGTTAGCTCTTATTATTTGTCATTGTCCACTGTTTGTTCAAGGGCCTCCATTGAGAAAGTAACCTATTATCACTGTAGGCTAGTCATTTCACTTTGAGTTAGCTTTAATTATTAGAAAGATTTCCCCCTTGATATTTAGCCTAATTTTGCCTTCTTGTAACTTTCAGCCATTAGTTCTACCTCTTGGGACCAAGAAAAAATGAGCCTGAGTACTCTTCCATATGACAGACACAAATACTTGAAGAGAGCTATCATGCCACACCCATAATCTCTTCTCTAGGCTAAATAGTCACCCTTACATTATAAAAGGTTATTCAAGGCAGTCTAAAACAAGCTTAACATTTTACTTAGGATTTTAGCTACCCAACAAAATGTACCTCCAATATCCTCCTGCCTAAGAGAGTAGGGAATCTGACAGTATAGTTTAGAAAGATAAATTTGCTTTGATTAGGCTGTGGAATATGTTTAGTTTTTTCTGCATCACCAGAGACAGATATGCCAGGATGATAAGAAAACTGGAAACCATAGCATATGGTAGCCAAAGAATCTAGACATATTTAGCTTAGAGAAAGGAAAATGTGAATGATCACGATCACTGCCTCAAAGACAATAAGGGACAAATGTAGACTGGTATGGAAAGTTGTCTAGTCGATTCCAGTCATGTCTGATTCTTGGTGACCTCATTTAGGTCTTCTTGGCAAAGACACTGGTGTGGTTTGTCATTTCCTACTTTTATTTTATAGATGAGGAACTAGGATAAACAAGTCTAAGTAACTTACCCAGGGTCACACAGATAGTAAGTGTCTGAGGCCAGATTTGAACTCAGGGAGATTAGTCTTCCTGAATGTAGGCTTGGCATTCTATCCACTGTGCCACCTAGCTTCCCCTTTTCTAGTAGATTAAGGGCCCTAGAAGTTAAGTGACTTGCCCAGGATCACACCATAGTGAATGTCTGAGATGGGATTTGAGCTCAGGTCTTTTGGACTTCAAGCTCAATACTATTCACTCAGCCAGCTAGCTGCTTTATATGAAAAAGAATTAGAATTATCCAAAAATGGAATTGAGCTACTTTAGGAATGATTTAGTTTCCCCTTATTGGAAGCCTTCAGGCAAATGGTAGATGGCCACTTCTACAGGATAATCTATAGTTACTCGGGTATGGCTTAAAATAAATGACCTGTAAGGTACTTTTCAACTGTAATTAGGCAATGTTTTCTCAGAATTATGATCCAGCAAATGCCAGACCAACATCACATTCACAGCTTAATGCTAATTCAAATTAATATGTTGCCTAACCAAAGTATTTAACTTCCAGTATTTGGAAGTAATTGTGAAATTAAATGCTTTATTCTATTTAATAGGAATATTAGGCAACAGGGAGCAGTTCAGGTGGCCTTTTTTGGTATACCTGAAATCAGATGACATAAGAAATCCATCATCTCCATGGGAGCCTAGTCTACCTTGCAACAGAGGGAGGTCTTACTATTAGAAAGATTTTCTTTACATCAAACCTAAATTTGACTCTTTGTAACCCTAACCCATTGCCCTGGCATCATGAAAACCCAGAGGGAAAAAAGAGTAATAATAGCTAACATTTATATAGCAGTTACTTGCCTCAATTTCCTCATTGGTAAAATAGAGGTTAAGTGACTTATTCAGCGTCACACAGCTAGGGAGTATCTACGGTCAAATTTGAACTAGGGTCTTTCCAACTCCAGGCCAAGCTCTTTATATTCCATAGTGTCAGAGACTACAGAAAGATCAAGAAGAAGAAAAAACATTATATTTGGAAATTAAGAGATCATTCCTAACTTTGGAAGAATAGTTTCAGTTGAATGATGAGATTAGAATCCAAGATGCAGAGTTAAGAGTACAATGAGAGGAAATGAAGTGGAGACATGGATAACAAATGCTTTCTCAAATTTGGACAAAGAAGGAAGGCAAGATATATGATTATACCTAGCAGGAATTAATAAGGTCAGGGGAGGCTTTTCTGAGGATGAGAGAAGACATTGATGTCTTTATAGGTAGTCCAGAAGCAGCCAGTAGTAAGGGAGAGACTGAAGATGAGTAAGAGATTAGGAATGATAGAGAAGGCAATCTGCTAGAAAAGACACAATAGAATAAGATCCCTAGAACATGCTGAGGTGTTTGCTATGGCAAGGGAAAGGGATACCTCTTCATGTACCAAAAGGGGGAGAAAATGGGAAAGGCATCTGAGTGATGTGGAATGAAGAAGATGAACTGCTAAGTGCTACATAAATCTAAATTACTATCATCATACTTTATTGTCCTCTTTTCTCCCAAATCATCCTCCACAGTCTCTCCTCTCTGTCTCTAACATCGGGATAGACTTGTCTCATATTTAACTAAGACTTAGACCATCCTATGTGAACTCTCTCAAAGCTGTCTCCTCCAAATGCCTCAGTTGATTCAGCTATTCAAGATTCAGAGAAAGAAGTGTCCTTCCTTGCCAGAAAATAATCACCACACCTGTATCTATATCATGCCCTCTGTGATCTACCAGTTTAGCAATGGACAAAAAGGAAAATGATATTGATTAGACATGACTTGTTCTTGATGGAAGTTCTCTTTGATCATCCCTTTCCATTGCTACATACTAATCAACCTTTTATTACTTGTTCCTGCAATTCTGCCAAGAATTTGTTGGGCTGTCTGACTTATAGTCTGCAGATTCCATTCTTTTCCTGTATTTGAAAATCAGGGCAAGTTCTGTCCTTCTATTCTCCACAGATTTTGAAACAACAATGAAAGTTGCTTAGCAATCCCACCTGAAAATTCTCTAGTCCATCTAGATTAGGTGACTTGAACTTATTATGGACATTTAGGTCTTCTCTCTCTAGAAAGAGGCAGTATTGTGTAGTGATTTTATTAAATGGCCCTTGAAGGAAAGAAGAATTATTTTCAAGTCTGCTCCCACTGTTGTTTAATGGCTGAATGAATATAGGTCACTTATCTTCTCAATGGTATAGGGAAGTCGCCAGGACTATAAATTGCAGAGAGGATGCTGACTTGCATTGGTAGAAATTCCCTCACTGGGAAACCCATTAATATCAGTCAAATCAAAGGTCTGGCCCATCTTCTTATCTTTAACTTACAATGGTACCATTCCAAATTGCCCTTTCCTCAAATGCAAATTCTAATGCTTTTTCTAATGCATTCTCTCAAAATTTCACAGCTTTAACATTTCAATCTCAGCAATCAGTTCCTCCTTGTTAGTGTGAAGAATCAAAATAGAATTTTTTTCATTGTTGATTTCTCTACCTTTTGAAGTATGAAATTATCATTAAGTCAAGTTAAACCTTATTAACTGCTCTGCTTTTTGGCAGAGATACCCAACAAATGTCTGGATGATTGAAACTCCCCATCAAAGGCTTAAATTCCTCCCCATTCCAGAGTGATGAGTGTTGAATTTCTTTCTTCCAAAATTCTTGGGGGTGGGGGTACAGAAAAAGAAATGGGATTGTAGTCATTTAGGAATGTGTGTGAAATTGTCTCTATATTACTTTACCATCTACTTCAGATCCAATTAATCATTTTACTAATTCAATATTTTTTTTGCCTGAGTCCTATTAATATGATGGACAATCGAATATCTACAACAGTAGTTTCAAGTTTAAATAGAAAGGGATCTCTTTCTAGACACATGTAGCTTGAAAAATTATGAACTCATTATGATATGTTATATAAATTTTATATAGTATTGCATTTTATTTTGTTGAATATTTCTTAATAAAAATTTTTATACCTAGTTTGAGTTTCACACCTCTGATTTACATGACTTAAAATGTTCCCATTTTGCTCCCAACTGAGCAAGTAAAAATTGGGTTATATGAAGTAAATTCTCCTCAAAATTATCAATAAATATCCTCAAAATTTTAATCTGAGTCCATGTAGATCCAATTGGATAATACCCAATGGATTTCACAAACCGGGTAGATGTGAATAGGTAGTAAAGATATAAAATACTGATGATAGACCATAGTCATAAAAGATTCAATAAAATGCCCAATCTCTTAGAATCACCTCTACAGTTATATCTTCATTAGGATCCCACCCAGTCTTAGATGAGTCCTGGCTTTGAGATGTTCTATATTTCTAATATAAAAATAGTATGGTTTCTAGATTCTTGGATTTGGAAATCACATTACTATCTGACCTAGATAGATAGATAAAATGAACAAATAAACAAAACCTAACTTTGGCTCTGAAACACTCAGTATTGGCCCCTCTTCCAAAGGACCAAAGCAATAATCCTCCACCTCAAAAAGCAGAACTTTGCTTAATTTTCTAACTGCATCTGGCCTTTGGTATAAAAGTCATTATATGAACTTTCTGCTTTTTCTGGTATTTGTTTCAATTTCTTCAGCTCCAACAAATAGCCCAAAGCAGACTTCTTAACCCTTCCTTTTATAAATCTAAATTCCAGTTTCCTACCTTGCATGCAACCAAAGATCTGAATTCATTGATAGAGCAAAGATGATAGACAGGTCCTAAACTCAATAAATAATCAAGTCTTTCTTGTCCCACCTAATTAACTTTGTCCACTTTTCCAGATTCTCATTAATGATTCATCCTTCAAATGCCCTTAGAAGAGTGACATCTAATAATTGCATCTTGCCTGTCTTGTAATAGAAAAAATACCTTATATGTAATATATATATGTATATATATATACAAATTCCATCAGTGGAAAAGGAAAGTTTTTTATCACAGTAGCACCCAAGCAAAATGTGTGTGTGTGTATATATATATATATAAAATCTGGATAATTAAATCAAAAGCCCATTTTTCATTCAATTAACCTAAATATCTCTACTAAAAGATGCATTTTGTCTTGAATCATCCAAATTTATTTTGAGTCTCAATTCTCCATTTAGATTTGCCCATGAACTTTTAGCTTCATTTGTTTAAACTTATGTAGGAACACAGACTTGTGTTCTCATCAATCAGAATTCTATTTCAATTCTAATCCATTAAGAGAGCTTCCATCCTGACACATTGTGTGATTTATGCAATGAAAGCAACATTCCCCTTGTATTACAGAAACCAGATGAATCAACTTCATTTGTGAAAAAGGGGTCTGCAGCTGAATCTTATAAAATACTGCATCAATGTACACCTCACTTTTATATACACCTATAAAGCAAAGATGATAATTCTTAGGTTGAGAAAATAAAAATATGCTCTTTGTGTCTGTCATTCTTTGGATATATGTATATATGTATATATGTAAGTATTTACATATACTTCTCCTTTCTCCATCTTCCCTCCCTTTCTTTTTCTGCAAATATATGTATTATTCTCTACATATGCATATAGAGATGCACATGTAAACATATGTACAATGCATTTATTGGTGAGTACATATATAAAATATGTGTTCTGTGGCTGCACATACATGCATATGTTTTGATTACTATAAATGTATATATATTTATATATGAATGGATACATGTTACTTTTATTATTCATTTTATATAATTGATTTATCATTCGTTATTATGTATTGCAATGTATTATCTTCTATTATTTGCCTTTTTGTAGATAAATGCTCATTGAGTGCTAAAATGGTAAGCAGAATTGAGGACTTTTTGTTTTATTTTTAATGGCCTATTTATGTTGTTTAATAAAAACAGATCTCACCTTTGAAGTCAGGTTTTAAATAAAAGGGAAAACGAACTTACTTAGGCACAGGGCCACATCATAAATATCTCAGAAAATATTCAAATTGACTTTTGTCATAGATTTAAAGCATCAACAGTAAAATTCATTTTCATGCAAACGGATTCAGCCTTTTTTCTTCTGTGAATAAGAATATGACATATAAATTAAAGTGTGTTTATTAAGACTAGTGCTTTTTCTTCACAAAATATATTCAAATCAAAGCGGTAATTTTAATATTTTGGTCAGGGTAAGGACTATACATGTTATATAACTTGCATTGTCTACTAAGGGCTTGTAAATTATTTTGAGACAGATGAAAACTTCCAGAAGCAAAAATCACTGTTAGATTGATTATAACATAATGGCATTTTAGAGTGATGGCTACATAAGAATAATGCCCACTTGTGCACCATTTTCATCCATTTGAGATATCACTTGCATCTAGGCACACTGGCATAGCCGCCATTCATCCACACACGAGAGACAACATTTCAAGTAGATGAACAGGTGTCTATACACCACCCCCGCCCACCATTCACCGCCCACCCCAAGCTGCCCAGTCTCTGGATCCCATTGTTTTGTTTATATTGTTGCTATCTTCCTGTTAGGGGAAAGGATGGCAAAGGGATGTGTCTGGGTGCAGGTGGGAGGGCTACTGCAATAGCCCATAGAATGTTACACCTCTGTTATTAAGATTATAGTTATCTGTTTGAAAAACTCCTGCCTTTGATGTCTATAAACAGATATAAATGAGTCTGAATTTCCTCCAGGATGCTCTGAGTTAACTCCTCTTTCATTTCACAAGAGAGCAGGCTAAGTTAACACGTTAGTGTACTAACACCTGTTTATCAAATAGGGTCCTGCTAAGGCTAACAAATAGCCAATCTTTCCTTAACCTTTACAAGAGAATTAAATACACAGATCTAAGTGAGTCACTTGGCCTTCTGTCATTTTGTTTGGGAAAACAGCAGGATTAGAACAGAAAATAATCAAAGCTCACCCTTCCAGCTTTGACATTCTATGTGCGTGGCTGTCATTCTTCACAACTTTAGTCATATATATGTGTGTGTGTGTGTATGTGTGTGTGTGTGTGTATACACACACATATAAATGTATCAACACATGGATGTGGAAATTCCTCATCTTGAACGATATCCACTAAAGGGCATCAAAAATGATTTATTACTTAGAGCCTTCATTGTGAGATGATTTACTCAGGCTCACCCAGTTTAAGAGAATAAAAGTGGGATTTGAAGGTGCATCACCCTAACTTGATCCCCCTATTAAATCTGCCACATCATCATCACCAGAGGCAGCAGCATCACCATCACCATCATTTTCATTATTATCACTATCATCATCATCATCACTAGCATTTAGATTTATTTGAGACTCGATAGTTTTAGCTTGCCAGGTGGAGCAAATGCAGGAACCACTCACAAGACTGATCTGTACTAAAGCTTTAACCTGCTTTATTTTTCCAAAATGAGACAGACTTTCTTTAGGTGGCCCCAGCAGCTTACCACATTAGTGGCAGACTCAGTGTGGAGATCTGATCAGCACTACCTGAAGCTCAGGACTTCTGAATTCCAGTGACTTTCTCAGCCTCAGCCTCTCTTCCCCATATCAGGAATTATAGGCAAGTACCACCATATGCAGTCAATAGCTAGTACTTATATTTTGTTGTTGTTCTTTTGTATCCAATTCTTTGTGACTCTAATTGAGGTTTTCTTGGCAAAGATATTAGAAGGGTTTGCCATTTCCTTCTTCAGCAGATTTTTACAAATGAGGAAACAGATGTAGAGTTAAGTGATTTGCCCAAAGTAACACAGATAGCAAGTGTCTGAGGTTATATCTGAATTCAGGACTTTCTGACTCCAGACCTTCCATTCTATCCACTGATCTACCTAGCTTACCTCTGTAATACTACCATTTTATAGAAGATTAACATTTACATATAATGTACATAGAATTTTATCTATATATAAAACATAATAAAATATAATAAATTTACTTAGTAATAATAATTAATAAAATAAAAATATGCATATAATAAATAAAAATAAAAATATACAATAATCCTTCCTTGAAGGATTGTTTTGAGTCTCAAATCTTCTTTGTTAATGGATATAAAGCACTATGTAAATAACTGCTATTAATATCCATAGTTAATCCACAGATTAACATCCAGTGGAGCTATCCAGGTAACTTTATTTATTTTGAACTTATTTGTAATATGAAATAGCAATGATCTAGGAATGCCTAAGAACCATTGTATAGCATGCGATTGCTGCTTTCCATCTAATGTTCTACAGAATTGTGACATACTTCATTCATCAGTCTTACATTTAAGTTATGTATGATGTGTTTATATACATATAAATGTGTATATTCATGATGCGTGAATATGCATACAGGCTTGGACTTGCATATAAATATATTATTGAATAGTTCCCAAGAAACCATCAAAAGAATAAATTAATTTCTAACAGAATATGCATAATTAATTGCTGTTAGAGGTGATCCTACATCGTCACAGTGTTTTATGTGTATTTTTGTTCAAAATAAGAGGTTAAAGAGCATCCATCTAACAATTAGTAATTCAATCTCCCCCTTCTCTCAGGAGAAAGGGACATTTTGATATTTGTAGCAGCTTTCAAGTTTTAACTCTTGAGTGTGCACTCCAAACATGTACTATACAAAAAGTGTTCTACGACACAAGTTACATGCTAGAATGGTTAACAAAGCATTCTGTCAAGCAATATAAAATTTTTATATATGATTCTAACCAGAGCAAAAAACCTAAATGTATCATGTTGCTTTCATGAAATGGCCAAGGGGGAAGAGGTAGATGAGGGTTTGGTATGCTTTAGATTCATGAAAAGAAAGGTATTGGGGAACAGAGGGGAGGAGGACACTCGGACTCTCAGGTTTAGAACTTGAGTTCTTCTTTTAAACTATAATGACCAAGATTCTCCCACAGAGATGAGAAAAGGCATGTCCCTCCCTTCCTTACAGAAGTGGGGACTCTGTGTGTGTGTGTGTGTGTGTGTGTGTGTGTGTGTGTGTGTGTGTCTGTGTGTGTGTGTGTGTGTGTGCTTGTGTGAAGAGAGAGGAGATATTTGAAAATGAAAGGGGTACAAAAACAGATGATTATCAGAACTCAGGAGTTCCTAGCTCCCAGTTCTTTCCTCAGACCACTAGTCTGTGCCAGAAAGCAGCAGAAAGAAGGTTCCTCTCAGGCCTGGGACCTTCCTAGTGAGCTGCTGAAATGTATCAATCCAGAATTTATTTCTCTAGAGGTCAGTAACCAGACTCCTGGCTGTGAAAGCAGACTAAGGAAGTGTTGAGAACTGAAGAACAAGACAGGGAGGTTGGGGGCTGGGGACTGGGAATTGGGGGGGAGTGGGTAAGGGAGAGGGAGATCTCTTTACCATTAAACAAAGCCTGAAAACTTCTAAGGCCTCATTTTCTTTTTCTTTGCCTGGCACTTTCACCTTTCTGTTGACTGATGAACCAGGTAAACAAAAACCTCTGATTTTAGGCTTTCTGAATCCCTTTGCCTCAGCAATGATGATGCTGTGGTCAGAAGATGGACCAAAAGCCAGGAAAATAAATGCTCAGAACATACCTGTGACACTTATTGATGGTGTGACTGGGAAAAATATATAAACTCTCTGATCGTTATTTTCTTCTGCCTCAAAATGAGAATTATAATAATGCAATACATGGAGTAGGTGCTTTGGGGGGTATTGTAAGGGTTAAATAAGATATTATATGTAAAACACTTTGTAAACTTTCAAGTGCCATGGCAGTGACAGATACTAGAATATAAGTATTCCACCTCTCTTCTCTTCTGCCTTCTCTCTGCCACCCTCAATCCCCTGCCCTCAGTGGAGTATTTTTTTTTCCCCCCAGTGGAGTTTTTTTTGTATTTTCATCCTACACCTCCTTTCAAAGGCAGACTGGGTTTGAAATGATATTCCCTTTTCTTATTCTGGCTCCACTTATAACACCCCCCAAAACACCCACACATCCCTACCCCCACATACACACACCTCCTGCCACCATTCCTTGGCTACTTTCTGTGCCTCTTTCCCTCTCTCCAACAGACGGGCCCATGGCCAGGTTCTTCGCCTTTTTAGTGGCTCAAAGAGTCTACCAGATAGTGTTCAGACTGGAGGGATGACCTCACAAGGAATTTATTTTTCCTTTTGGGTCTAAGACTTTGTTAGCCTGACACAAAGCTAATGGGTTTTCTAAGTAAACCCAGTGGAACTTGAGCTGTTGAACCAGAGTTCAAGTCCCTGGCAGTTTCAGCAGCTCCAGAGAACCCGTTAGGAACAGAATGTATTAAGCAGGGTTGGCCTCCATCTGAAATTGGGTCTCTGAAATATGTCCCTCCTTGCCCAAGTCTGTCATGCCGACACTGACACCATCAAAGGCAAAGCACTCCTTCCATATACTTCGAAGGGAAACATTCCCTCCATACAATAGGTGACATTTTAATCACACCAAAGTCAATAAATTCAAAGTTATGGCTTTCCCAGCAGCCATAACTTGGCCCTTGCTTGGATATGTAGCATTTTCCATTCCTGCATATGGTGTTAAGTTTAGCAGTGTAATGCATATGTACAGTACAGCCAAGTTAGTTGCTGTGAAACCATAACTTTGAATTTCCTGGCTTTTCCTGACTCCGAAATCAGTTCTGCTAATCATAATACTCATCACATAAACAGTTCTTCACGACTTGCTCCCGAACCAAAACATCTCCCCTGTTGATATTCTATTCACTGAGAGGATGAGCAAACTGAGAGCAAGAGCTTCTCCATGGCAACAGAACGAGCCAATGACTAGGCTGCCTTTCATGACTAAGTCCCTCTGGTCGGGGCTCAGGTGTCCTGGAATCTCAAAATCAAGCTCTGCTTCACCCCTTGCTCCAAACCTTAGTCTTTCTGACCTATTGAGCCTGAAGATTGGAATTTCATTCCCATAGACATATGGAAAAAGCAAAATACAAGCAGAGCTCTGGCAAGTTTCATTTAATTCAACTTGGTTGACTTCTTTATAGATTCCTGAAGTTTTATAGGCTTTCCAGGGACCATCTCAAATGTTTCACTGAATTCTCCATCAAACACCACGTCACAAAGAGTTATGAATTTTTACAGTTTTAACCTTAAACTCCAACTGCTTAGAAGAAGAGATGGACATCTTTTTTTCAGTGTAAGTGGGCCATACATATCAGCCAAGAGGCACTACATTTTCTTTATGAAACTACAAAATCTCAATCCCTTCAATGCTCATCTATTCAAAGAACTTAAGAGAAGTAATAACATTTTCACCCTTTATGACATGAGAAGCAGAGAAATGGGTAGAAAATAATTCATACATAGAGTCATGAAGGCCAAAGTTCCAGTCCAGTGGCTGATATATTGCAATATAATAGATTTGTGACTATGAACAAATCATTTAACTTCTCAATCAGTTGTGAATATGCACTAGTGGAGGAAATTTTCATACCATAACCTCTCTTTACTAAAGAAATAGCAGATATATACCAAAACAAAATTTCAAAACAGCAATAACAAAACATGTCCCAGTCACAGATCTTTGAAATATAAATCTAGAGCTAAGGAGGACATAAGAAATCATCTAGTCAAATTGCTCATTTTACAGATGACTGAACTGAGGCTTATTTAGAGTAAGTGATTTGCCCAAGACCACACACAGAATAAGCAGCTAAGTAGAGATTCAAATCTAGGTCCTCTGACCACAGACCCAGCATACTTTCCACTACCTCATAAAAATAAAGTGCAGGATAAAGCCACGGACCATTTCTTTTATTTTGTCTTTTGGTTCAAAGAACTTAACCTAGTACAAATTTTCATACACGGTAGATACTTGATAAATCTGTTGATTAATTGATTAAATTAAAATGAATGCTTACATTCTTCCAAGATAGCTCAGCACTTCTACAGTCCACTTTATAGGTCTACATTATGAAACATAGTCATTAAATATTTATTAAGCACTTACTGTATGACTGGTTCTATGCTAAGTAACAAGGATACAAAAATAGTCAAAAGACGGCCTTGGCTCTCAAGGAGCCAAGAGGGAGACAACAAGAAAACTTGTACAAATAAGTTAAATGAAATAAATAGGAGAGAGAAGGCATTAGAATTGAGGGGTTGGTAAAGGTTTCCTGTAGAAGATGGGATTTCAGTTGGGAATTGAACAAAAGTCAAGGAAGATGCAAGTCAGAGATGAGGATGGAAAGCACATTCCAGGCATGAGGGACAACCAGAGAAAATCCCCTGGGCTGAGAGAGAGTGTTTTGTTCTAGGAACACCAAGGAAAGAGGGTAACTGGATCAAAGAAACATTGAGAAAACTATCCCAGGAAGATAAATAGATTGAATCTCAGAATTAGAAAATAAATGAAAAAACCTTAACAATTCATCCTCTGTGCTTTAGGTCAGGGAAGGCAAGAAAAATGAACAATGACTGCTACCCTCCACTGGTCCAACCTCTTCTACTCATTTTTGAATTTTATAAAATCCCTATATTGCTAAAATAGACATCTAGTAAATGCTAATATCTCCTTTTGACTCTTCTCCAGAAAAAAAAAAGCAGGTTAAAGCCATTAGCATTTTGATAAAAATGAAATGCTTAAATGGTACTGTATTTGGCATTTAGAAATTTGTCACATCATGGTAATGCATGGTAATGACAGAATCACTTGGTCTTTTTAAATTTAAAAAACCTATATATTTTAATACACGGTTTTCTCCAATATTCATATACATGAGTGCTCTGGGTGTTAACAAAGCAGTGAAAATCACATTCATCTGAATGCATCAGCACACTGAAGACAGGTCAACCCTCCAAAAAGGCAATTGAAGTATTTGTACCAAAGTAATACTCCATTTAAGAGAAGATGACATTATTTAGGTGCATTATTACTGTAAGGTTTAGTGGGATGGGATTACTGTAAGTTTTGGGAAGGGATGGGTGATGGTGATGGTGATCTGAATGCAGTGGAAGCTATTTTGAAATATTGAGAAGACAATAAGTTAGTCAGTTGGTCAGTCAATAAACACTAAGTGCCTACTACATGCCATGTAATGTGCTGAACACTGAAAATACAAATATGAAAAAATGACAGTTTTTACATTTAATCAGTTGGTTATTTTTTTATAAAATAGCTATAAGAAAAGACATTGAAAAAGAATGTTGGGGTTTTGTTTGTTTTCATGTTCTGTTATATAGTGAGAAGAGACAAAATAGTTCAGGACTATGTTCAAGATATCCTACAAAGGTCCAGTCACATGACTGACTTTGGCTGTGCCTCCCTATTGATCATGAAAGTATAAAAAAAATTACACCTTTACAAAAGTCAACCTTCAATTAACAACAAGATGTGTGAAGACCTTGATAGAATTCTCAGTTTGGAGTTGAGATATGGATCTAAATCTCATTTCTAATATCTATTAGTTTTAAGATCATAACATACTTAGAGCTGAGGCCCCCAGATCATTCTGCTGAAAACTCAGGGCAAGACAATATACTATATGCCTGACCAGATCAAGCCCAGAATGAGATCAAAAGCCAATATACACCTAATCCTAAGGCTAAAATTTGAGCTCTCTGTATCTCAAGGGTTAATTGAATCAGTAGTGGGAGGTGGCTCTCAGAGCTCCCAGCCCTTAGACCATCATGCCATCTTGAAAGAATTGAAACTGGCAGAAGCCCAGAAAAAACATTAAGGGCAACATAAAAGGAAGGACTGAAATTTATGAGGGTACCCAACACTCCAGAGAACAGAGTCTACCTATAAAAAGGTTGGAAAAATAAGCAGAAAACAAAAGAAAGTGCCTAAATATAGAGAATTTTTATGGAGATAAAGAACAAGGTACAGACACAGAAGGAGACAGTGAAAGAAAAGGAAACTCATGCAAAGGCCAAAAGAAAAATATGAATTGATCACAGATCCTGGAAGATCTTCAAAAAACAATTAAAAGAGACAGAGGAAAAATGGGGAACAGAAATGAAAGCAATGCAAGAAGAAATGTAGAAGGAAATTCAAAAGCTGATGGGGGTGGAAATCAAGCCTTGAAAATTAGAACTGAGCAACTAAAAGCTAATGATTTCATAAAACATTGAGAAACATGAAACAAGATTAAAAGAAGAAAACATGAAATATCTCATTGAAAACAAACATATCTGGAAAATAGATCAGGGAGAGACAATTTAAGAATTATTGGTCTACTGAAAGCCATGATCAAACAAAAATCTTAGACATCATAATACAGGAAATTATCAAAGATATTCCTGAATAAGAAAATAAAATAAAAATTGAATGAATCTATTCTCCTTCAGAAAGAAATCCTCAAATGACAACTTTAAGGAATATAATAGCTCAATTTATGAATATCCTAGACAAGGAAAAAATACTACATGCAGCCAGAAAGAAACAATTCAAATACCATGGAGCTACATTCAGGATAATAAAGGACTTAATGGCTTCCACATTAAAAGATCTAAAGGCTTGAAATATGATATAAAGCATTGATTCCCAAAGTGGGCTCCACTGCCCCAGTGGGTGCTACAGTGATCCAGGGGGGAGATGATGGCCATAGGTGCATTTGGGGGTGGTGAATAACTGTAAGGGAGTGGTTATAGTATGTGACAGGGGGCACTAAGTAATATTTTTTCTGGAAATGGGGAGGTAGGCCAAAAAAGTTTGGGAACCACTGATATACAGGAAGATGAATGATCTAGGTTTATAACCCAGAATCACCCTATCCAGAAAAACTGAGCATATTCTTTCAGGGAAAAAATATAGTCATTCACTAAGATAGAAGATTTCCAAGTATTCCTGAGGAAAAAAACAGACCTAAACAAAAAATTTGAAGTCTAAACACGAGACCCAAAAGGATCCTAAAATAAGAAAGAGAAAATCTAAGGGACATAATAAGCTAAAACTGTATGTATTCCTACATGGAAAGAGGATATCTCTATTTCTTTAACATTATTCTTAGTAGTAGAGCAGATAGAAGCAGTATACTAAAAGGGCAGGAAAGTAAGCTGATTATGATGATATGATATGCAAAAAAAAAAACATCAAAGGTTGAAAAATAGGATTGCACTGAGAGAAAAGGAAAGAGAAAGACAGAGTGTGGTAAATTATATAACATAAAGAGGCATGAAAATTTATTACAGAAGGAAGGATGAGGGTGGAGATAGGCAATGTTTAAACATTACTCTCATTTAAACTAGCTCAGAGTAGGAATAACAACCATCTTCATTGGAGTAGAGTATTCTTTCTTACCCTACAGAGAAGTAGAAGGGAAATTTAAAAAGGGAATAAATGGAGGGAGGGGGAAGTGAAGCGGGAGATAAAAAGAAAAAACATTGGTGAGGAGGAACAGAGTGAAGGGGAAAAGAGCAGGAATAAAAGGGGGAAATATGATGGATGGCAATACACAGCAATCATAACAGTGAATGTGAATGGGATAAGCTCACCAATAAAATGCAAGCAGAGAGCAGAGTGGATTTAAAAAAAAGAATCCTACTAAATGTTGTTTACAAGAAACACATTTGAGGCAGGGTGACACACAGAGTAAGCGTAAAAGGCTATAGCAGAATTGATTATTAATCATCCAAAGTAAAAAAGGCAGGGGAAACAATCATTATCCCAGAAAAACCTAAGGCAAAAATTGATCTGATTAAGAGATAAAGAAGGAAATTATATCTTGCTAAAAGGTACTATAAACAATGAAATAATATCAATGCTAAACATATATGCACCAAATGGTATACCATGAAGATTTTTAAAGAAGAAACTAAAGGAGCTTAAGGAGGAAATAGTATAACTATACTAGAAGGGGACCTCAACCTTCCCCTGAAGAGAACTATGAGAACTAGATAAATTGAACCAAAAAGTAAATAAGAAAGAAGTAAGGAAAGGGAATCAAAAAGTGGAAAAAATTATAGTTAATAGCTATCTGGAGAAAAATGAATGGGGATTAAAAGAAATATACCTTATTTTCAGCAGCACATGATACATATACAAAAATTGACCATGTAGTAGGACAAAAAAATCACAAAAAATGAAGAAAAGCAAAAATGACAAATGGGATCATTTCAGATCATAATGTAATAAAAATTATAATCAGCCAGGGGTCATAGAGAGTCAAATTGAAATTTATTTGGAAACTAAATAATCTAGTTCTTCAAAACTGGTGGGTAACTAATAGGCCTCAAAACTAGATTATTTAGTTTCCAAATAAATAAAATGAAAATAATTTGTTACAATAGCCAGGCCATGAAGTTAGCTGAAGCAGGCACTATGGAGCAACCTAGATCTTGGTCAAACCTTGAAGACGCCAAGGTCATCCACTGAATCCTGAGCCTTTATCAGTCATCCTGATTTTTGCCTTGCTGCTGAACTTGAATGACTATGAAAGAGATAGACTAAGGAATTTGTGGAACTCTATCTTTCTTGAATTTAATTCACGTGGAATTCAGGACATTATCCCATGATGTAATTAGTCCTCTTCAAAACAAAAGATGAACAATAATGTGCTCCTGGCCATTCTTTTACTTTCTACAGCAATGACCACTATGGTTTCCTCGGCAACTTGCCCTTATTTCCTCCTGCTTCTTTTCTCAAATCAGGCAAAGAAAAAATTCTTTATTCATCATTTGGAATCCTTATGACATTCATTCTTTTATGGCAGGTAGCAGAGAATTATGCTAGTCATTCTCACAATCCTCAAGAAACTTGAATGAATTTAATAGTCAGTAAATGGTACACACATTTTTTTTTCAGTTAAGAACATCAAGTACAAAGATCATGTTTGACTTCTGGAACCAGAACCACATGGAATTCAAAACTATGGATTTCAGTACATTTTGGCCACAGGAAAGACCTATGCTACACTTGGCTCACTCAAGAAACAAAGTCCCAAATCTGAGTTCATATTTTATATTTTCATTTCAGGTGGGATTACACCAGAATACTTTCCACTTCTTCCAGACATTGGCTCCTATAAATGTCTCCCTAACGCATTCTCTCTCTCTCTCTCTCTCTCTCTCTCTCTCTCTCTCTCTCTCTCTCTCTCTCTCTCTCTCTCTCTCTCTCTCTCTCTCCCTCATTCTGGCAGAAAGCTATACTTTTGTGGAAAATTCCCACCCTTCTTGCACGTCTCTTCTTTGACATACCAAAATGTTGTTCCTTCTGAAGCAGTCTCAGTCATCGAATTTAGAGAGGGGCTAATACTGCGAGTGTGAGTCACTCTCCATGGGGAACATCTTATATGGGTTGGAAACACTCTTTGCCAAGGAGTCATCTTTCCAAAGAGGAGAGAAATTTTCTTCTTCTATATTACACCATTTTCTCACACTTTGTTCTTATTTTAATTATCGTAATGGAAGGCCAATAGCAAAAGAATGTTTCCAGCCTCTTTTTTTGTTGTTTTTAAGTTTTTGAGCTTTAGAAAGTGAGAATTGGAGATTAAAAGTCCCTTCCTTACACTATATGGCATCTGGCCACTGCAGCATTGCCTCAGTATCAATTGTCCTTGGGAGTCCTGTAAAGGGACGGTGTTGATAGATTCTACTATACAGTAGTGGACACGGCTGTGCCCACAGGACTGTAAAATTCCCAGCTAAATTTAGCACCAAATTTCCCTGTACTGCCCCCTCTTTGTCCTGATTAACCTGTCTCTCCCTTCATTGGCTTTAACCATTCTCACAAAGTGATGGACTCCCAGTGCTCTCTCTCAATGAGGCGTGCACTCTGCAAAATACAGCATTGTTCCAAGCTGGTATTCAGAGCTTGTGATTCACCTCACATGTGATATTTTTTGGCCTTAAAAAAAGTCAGGGAAGGCCAGTAGAGTGGCCTGTTTTCTTTCTGCACTTTGGCTAGAGAGCATTGGTCTGATGGAGAGTGTTTTGTTTCTTTTTTTTTTCCTTTTCAAATCTAGGACTCATCAAATGTGACAGACTGACAGGCATGGAGACAAGAATCCTTTATTTGTGTGCAGAACAGGACAAGGCATTACTTTGGGCCCAGGGTAGCACACGCTTCTGCACGAATGCACCAGGAGCAGTGGAGAGAGAGCTACCTCACTAAGAAATGAGAGCATGGCATTCCCAGCTCCAAAAGAGTGTCTGTGGGGAAACCCACCAGGCAGGGCAATGAGGAAAATGATGGTTTGGTATTATGGTGTTTGGGCCTCCAGGAACTAGATGAGGTCACTAAAGATTTCCTTCTGCATTCCTGCCAGTTTTATAAAAAATTAACAAAGTAAATCCATTCTTCTTTCATTTTCTTTTCCTTTTAACAGAACCTATTCTAATACTGTTCAAATAATGGAACACAAATACGTTAGATTCTCAGAACAGTTGCAGGAAGTGGGGAGGGATCTCCACTAAGCAACTAGAATCAGTCTGAATGATTATTTGATGTCTACATTCACAAGACCTGCTAGCATCAACTGGTCCTTCATAAAGGAGTTACAGTGCCGGTTATTCTCTTCAGAAATGATGGCCAATGATTCTTATTGATATTCTCTGCTATATTTCATGACTATCCTAGTTAGCTCAATTGGTTAGAGCAAAATTTAATAGGCAAAACAAATAGAACTGAACTCCATACTTAGAATGAACTTCCTCTTCATCTCTTTGTCTTAGACTCCCTAGCTTCTTCCAAAACTCAGTTCAAGTTCCATAGTCTACATGAGGCCTTTTAAACTCTCATTTATAGGTTAGGATCCTCCCCAAATATTGCATTTATATATGCTGTTATTGTTCAGTCATTTTCAGTCATGTCTGACTCCTTATGACTCCATTTGGGATTTTCTTGGCAAAGTTACTTTTCCTTCCCCAGTTCATTTTACAGATGAGGAAGCTGAGACACATGGGGTTAAGTGACTTACCCACAGTCACATATTTAGTAATTGCCTAATGTTAGATTTGAACTAAGGAAGATGAGTGGTCCTGACTCCAGAACTGGTACCTTATCCATTGTGCCACCTATCTGCCCCATTTATGTAAATATTTGACATTTATTTCTAGATTTCCAAATTTTTTACTAATAGAATGTCATCTCCTAAAAAGGAGCAACTGTTTATTGTTTTTTTTTTCCTTTGTATCTTCAGTGCCTTGCACGGAGCATGGAACATAATGGAAATTAAATCAAATATTTTTTAATCAATAATTGATCCTCAAGTGGACTAATTAAACCCATTCTATTCATCAGCTATAGAGGGTATCTCTTACTTAAGTGGGAATGCTTATAAGTGGCATTATTTGAGAAAGTAGATAAATTCTCTATTGAAGTAGCAAGAAAGGGATATGGGTGATAAATGCAAAGCAATTGGTGTGTTGATAGGACTCTGTAGAGTAAGCATAGGCTCATGCAACTTAGTTGTATAGTCTTAGTTGTATAGTTCGTTATCCCTTCCTTTCCTCCCTTCCCTTCTTCCTTCCTCCTCTTCTTCCCTCTTTCTTCCTTTTCATTCCTCTTTCCTTTTGTCTTTCCTTCCTTCCCACTCTCTCCCTCCTTCTATCTTTACCGCATTCCCTCCTTCATTTCCTCCTCTCTGCCCTTCTTCCTTCCCTCTACTTCCAACTTTCCCTGCCTATTTTTTCCCCTTTTTCATTCCTTCTTAGCAATACATGGAGAAACAACTAAGTGGATAAATAAACATCTTATATATGCATGTATTCACACACACATACACATACTTGTTCCTTTCTACATATACACACATGGACAATGTATTACTTTTCCATCACTGGATTCTGTTATTACCTTTCATTTCTTTATGTCTTGAGGAAAATTTCTTTTGTCTTTTTTTGCCTGTAAAGAAAGGTCATTTTGCTTTTGATTCCTGTTGAGAGACATGAGGACTTATGAGAAAAAGTTTTTACGTCAACAGCCCTAAGCCTTGGCTACAAGATGAGAAAGGCTAATAAATACAGTTGGCTGTCTATTTTCTGTAAAGTATTTAATAATTGGCTCTCTGGGAGGGATGTGGAGAGGAAAAAACACCTGACACATTAGTAAAGTCAATCTACATTACTAACACTTTCTCTTTCACTTTGTTAAATCTAGAGAATAAACAGAATAATAAATAAATCCCTGATTTGTAGTGTTTGCTGATTTCTGAGACATAAATGTCTATATTAAAATTTTGACAATTGGCTACCCAGTTAATTTGAGCTATCCTCCTTATATCACTGTAATCCTAAAAATTTCTTATAGATGATTTCAATCATACAATGAGATAAACTCAATCATATAATGAACACACTCGTGATTAGAGTGATCCTTATTATCAATTGTTTTATATTAGTAACATCATCAACAAATTCATATCCTTCCTTGTTAATATGGATAGCCATCTCCAAACTTTGTGGAAAAAGAGATGGGGGTGGTGTGCCCAATGCATTGACTTTACTCCAATTTGTTGCTGTTTTATTTTGGTTATTTTTTAAAATCTGGGTTCTAATTAGTGGAGAAAACTGCATACATTGATAGAAATCTGAAAATTATAGCTTTAAAGAGTTGCTGGGATGTGGGTTTGGGAAGCTAGGTAGCACAGTGGATAGTGTACCAAGACCTAGGTTCAAATGTGACCTCAGATACTTCCTAGCTATGTGACCCTGGGCAAATCACATAACCCTCTTATTGGTCTTTTTTCTTAGAAATAATACTAAGACAGAAAGTAAAGATTAAAAAAAGAGTAATTTGAGGCACTAAAAATTTAAAGAGGCAGAGCCATTATGGTGGAGATGATACAGGAAGCCATCTGATGTCTACCAAATTGCCCTCCAAAAAACAATAATACAGCAAAATAAATTCTAGAGTAGCATAAAATGCAAAAAGAAACACAATGAAGTAATTTTTCAGCTCCAAATAACTTAGAAGACTGGCACCAGGGATCCAGAATAGAGGTGGAGCACAACCTACCAGGGCACGTCCCACTGAGGCAACAGGCTTTCAGTACAACTGAAGCAGCAGCCAAAGCTTTTGGAATTCTCAGTCACAGATGGTAAGGAGTTTCAGAAAAATGCTCAGGAGATTGCAAGTGTCCCTTTTCTGGCTTTGGATATTAGACTATTATTATATTGACCATACCCAGAATTAGGTAGCAGTCCTGGGGCTGTTACAGGATGAGGAGGAGCATCATCATACACAAGTACTTGCAGCCACAGGGGACTCTGTTCATAGTTCCAAGAGGTAAAATAATGCTTTGGCTTACACACAGACCAGAGCACAGGCCAGGACAGAATTAAACACATCTTTCCTTACATTATACCACCCTAGAAGAACTGAATTCAGATAGATCCCCAGTGGCAGCTCTAAAGTTAATTTTGAACCTGCAGCTTGAAGCAGTATTCCCTTCATCACAATTACAGAGTCCAACTTCAATAGTTTTTTTTAATTAAAAGAAAAAATTTAAATTAACAAACAACAATAACCAAAAAATCTCAACATAGAAAGTTATTATGGTGACAGGGTAGATTCAAACTCAGAAGACAACAAAGTCAATACTGCTTTAACCAAAGCCTCAAAGAAAAATTAATTATTCTTAAGTCTAAAAGTAATTAATAGAAGAACTCAAAAAGGATTTTAGAATCAAATAAAAGAAGTAGAAGAAAAATTGAGAAAGGAAATGTGAATGAAACAGAAAAATCATGAAAAACGAATTAGTAGTTTAGTAAAGGAAGCACACCCAAAGTGGTATTTTTTGTGATAATTGGTAAAATTGGCACAATTGCTAAAAGAAAAAGTCCAAAGAAGAAAGTTCTTACAAAGCAGAATAGGCCAAGTGGAAAACAATATTTTAAAAAATGCACCAAGGAGAAAAACTTCTTGAAATATAGAATTGGCCCTTTGGTAAAAAAAATTACAAAAATTCACTGAGAAAAAGAACTTTTTATATAAAGTAGAATTGACCAAATGTAAAAGGAGATACAAAAGCTCACTCAAGAAAACCATGCTTTAAAATTAGAATTGAGCTAATAATTCCTTGAGACATCAAGAAACAATAAAATAAAGTCAAATGAATGAAAAAATAGAAGAAAATGTAAAATATCTCATGGGAAAAACAACTGACATGGAAGATAAATCCATGAAGGATAATTTAAGAATTATTGGACTACCTGAAAGTCATGATCCAAAAAAAGATCTTAGACATCATCTTTCAAGAAAAATTGCTCTGATATTCTAGAACTAAAGGACAAAATAGAAGTTGAAAGAATCCACCCATCACTTCCTGAAAGAAATGCCAAAAGGATAATTCCAGGAATATTATAACTGAATTATAAAATTCCCAGGCTAAGGAGGAAAATGTTGTAAAACAGCCAAAAAAGAAACAATTCAAATATTGTGGTGCTACACAAAGGATAACACAAGACTTAGCAGCTTCTAGATTAAAGGATTGGAGGGCCTGGAATATGATATTCAAGAGAAAAAGGGAGCTAATACTTCAACCAAAAATCACTTACCCAGCAAAGCCAAGCATAATCATTCAGGGGAAGAAATGGGTATTGAGTGGAATAGAGGACTTTCAAATATTCCTGATGAAAAGACCAGAATTGAAAGGAAAATATGATTCTCAAATATGAGTCAAGAGAAGCACAAAAAGATAGATAGAAATGAGAAAGCAAAACACATTTAATAAGTTTAAACTGTTTATATCACTACATGGGCAGATAATTCTTATAATGCCAAAGACATTTGACATTATTAAGGCAATTAGAAGGCGTATAAATTGATATAGGGGGAGGATGTGAGTTGAATATCATGGGATGATATAAAAATTAAATTAAGGCATTAAAAGGAGAAATTCATTGTGAGGAGGGAGAAGGAAAATGGAATGGTGTAAATTATCATACATAAGCACATAAGCAGAAAAAAGACAAGGATCACAGTAGAATGAAGACATGTCTGGCCTGAACATCTCCTAGAGAACTAAGACAGGTTTCACAGTTCTACAACACTCAAGTATTTTGGAAATTCTGTATCCTTCTGATAAGCCGGAGCAAATTAAGGATATAAGAAGTATGAAGTAATCCTCCTATTATATTCATTCAACTCTTTTTAGACTTTTAATAGAGCACAATGCCCATTTCTGGGGTCCACAAACTCTATGATATGGAAAATTTGGAAAGGGATCAGAAGAGAGTAATAAGTACAACTAAAGAGATGGAAACAAAACCTACAATAAAGAATTTATATCTGTTAACCTAGAAAAGAGAAAATAGTGGGCATAAATTAGAAAAGCCCTTTGTACAAAACTCATTAATATAATCAAATTTATTCATTCTATATCTTGTAATGTTCTCTATCTCTTTCTTGGTTTTAAATTCTTCCCTTCTCCATAGATCTGACAAGTAGATTATCTCATGTTACCCTAATTTACTCATAATATGACCATTTAAATTTAAGTCATACAACCATTTTGAATTTATCTTGGTATAGACAGGGTGTGAGCTATTGATCTAAACCTAATTTTTGCTATACAGTTTTCCAATTTTCCCAGCAGTTTTTGTCAAATAGTGGCTTCTTATCCCAAAGGCTGGAATAAAACACAAGACTGCTATGATTATTTACCCCTGTTATATTCCATTGATCCACCCTTCTATCTCTTAGCCAGTATCAGATTGTTTTGAAGATCACTGCTTTGTAGTACAGTTTAAGATCTGGTACTTCTAGGGGGCAGCTAGTTAGCTCAGGGGATTGAGAGCCAGGCCTAGTGATGGGAGGTCCTAGGTTCAAATATGGCCTCAGACCCTTCCTAGCTGTGTGACTCTGGGCAAATCAGTTGACCCCAATTTCCTACCCTTACCACTCTTCTGCATTGGAGCCAATACACAGTATTGACTCTAAGACAGAAGGTAAGGGTTTAAAAAAAAGATCTGGTACTGCTAGACCACCATCCTTCACACTTTGTTTCATTAGTTCCCTTGATATTCTTGATTTTTTGTTCTTCCAGATGAATTTTGTTATTATTTTTTTTCTAATTCTCTAAAATATTTTTCGTAGTTTGAGGAGTAAGGCACTGAATAAGTAAATTAATTTATGTAGGGTTATAATTTTTATTGTATTAGCTCATCCTATGCTTGAGCAATTAATGTTTTTCCAATTGTTTAGACTTGAGGTTTTTTTTTTTATTTAGAAAATTTTTCGATGGTTACATGATTCATGATTCGGCCCCACCCCCCAACCCCCGCCAATCCTCATTCCCTTCCCTCCCACACCTGGAAAGCAATTCTACTGGGTTGTACATGCATCATTGTTCAAAACCTATTTCCATGCTATTCATATTTTCAGTAGAGTGATCTTTTAATGCCAAAACCCTAATCAAATCCCTATCAAACTATGTGATCAATCATACGTTTTTCTCCAGCTATTTTGTTCCCACAGTTCTTTTTATGGATATGGATAGAGTCCTTTCTCAAAAGTTAGACTTAGTTTTATTTGTGGGAAAAGTATTTTGTAGTTGTGCCTGTATAATTCCTGTTTTTGTCTTCAAAGATAGATTCCTAAATATTTCATTTTGTCTAGAGTGATTTTAAATGGAGTTTCTCTTCCTAACTCTTACAGCTGTGTTGTGTTGTAAATATATAGAAATGTTGATGATTTACATGGGTTTATTTTGTATCCTCCAACTTTGCTAAAATTTTTATTTCAACCACCTTTCTGGATGATTCTCCAGGATTCTCTGAGTATACCATGATATCATGTGCAAAGAGTGATAGTTTAGTTTCCTCATTGCCTACTTTAATCCCTTCAGTTTCTTTTTCTTCTCTAATTGCTACAGCTAGCATTTCTGGTACAATATTAAATAATAGTGGTGATAATGGGCCTCCTTGTTTCACTCCTGATTTTATTGGGAATGCTTCTAAATTATTCCCATTGCAGATTATATTTGTTGATGGTTTTAGATATACACCTTTTATTATTTTTAGGAAAGGACCTTCTATTCCCATACTTTCTAGTGTTTTTAGTATGAATGGTTGTTGTATTTTTTCAAAGCCATTTTCAGCATCTATTGAGATAATCATGTGATTTTTTTTCATTAGCTTGTTGATATGGTCGATTATGTAGATGGTTTTCCTAATATTGAACCATCCTTGCATTCCTGGTATGAATCCCACCTGATCATACTGAATAACCCTCATGATCACTTGCTGGAGTATTTTTTTCATCTATGTTCATATATATAAATACATTCTTTCTTTCTTTGACCTCATTTTCCCTAGTAGCTTTAAAGTGAGAGTGAAATAAGTTTTAGGGTAGACTATTATTTTATTATTTTGTATTGTTGCTTGACCTGAAAAGATACATGATTTTACCCTTTCTGTATCAAAGCTGATTCTCTAGGTACTAAATGGAATGTGTTAAGAACATATATATTTTGGACTTAGCTAATGTGAGAATTTCTTTCTATTAGATAAGCATGTTTATTATAATTCATTACATATATATATATAATGAGTCTTATGTATTATGCTATTGTTATTACATATTAAATTATTAATATGAATAAAATGTACTTTTTAAAAAAAGAACATATAGGATGCTTCGGAAACCTACACTGCTTTGTGATATCTTTTGAAAAAATTATATTAAGTTCTGTAGAATTATTAGGTTACTTGACAAGCAACACTGTCATTTTCTTAACTTGTCAATTATTTAGATCTATTTTGCCATTAATTTAAAATCAAATGAAAATAAAAACAAATCAGTTTCTTCCAAAATTATACCAATATCTTACATGGCTCTCAAATTCTGCATAGAATGAAGCTACCTTTTCAGAAATGCCTTTTCAGGGGTACTATAAAGTGGCATTGTACAGTTGGGGAATTGGTAGACTTAGAGAAAAGACTTCCAGTCTTGGCTTTCATACTTACTAGCTATATGTTCATCTGACCTTTCAGCCTTAGATTTTTCTTTTGTGAAATGGAGCTCCTATTCTTGTCCTGACTACTTCATTGGTTTATCGGTAGGAAATTATTTTGTATACCTTCAGGAAATACAGAAATGCAAGTTATTATTGATATGCATGAGTACACTTTTGCATTTGAACTTCATTAAATAAGATATCAAAATTTGAAATACACTAAATTATTTCCTTATAAATGCTTATAAATCTTTGCATTGTACTCACTAGGAAAAATAAATATAAAATCAGCAGATTTCTGAGGAATTTTCTTCCTGAAGTCAAATTTCTACCCTTCAACATAGTTAATGAAAAAATAGATGTTTTTATACAACTTGGCTTTTGTCAAAACTCCTACTCTCTGAAATGCTGACAAAGATACTAAAAATGAACACAATTATCAGATTATTTATATATACATGGCTCTATTTTATTTCTATCTTTCTATGTGCCAGGGAAACCCATATCTGAAGTTTCATGAGTTTTGGGGGGAGTGTTCTTTGGACTGGTACTATGCACAAATCACTGAGTAAGGATGTGATGATAAAGTTTATAAAATCAATATACAGCATGCATGTCAAATAAGAAAGAACTGAGGGCCACTTTCCAGTTCAACTGACTCTTTAATCAAGTTTTTATGCTTTACAATACTAAAATTCACAATTAAAATATGAATTTCATTTAATATTCAATTATATTCAATTCAGCATGAAATTAGATTCATATTCAACATCATCAAATCTATTGGGTCTGGGATCAGTATTTAAATTCTTTAAGCCTCTTTTTTATTAAATGAGTTTTAATAATAATGGTTTTTCCCTCATAGGGGAATCATGACATCACAGATTAAAATATAAATTAATTTAATGTAAATAATTTTGATGCTGCTGGAAAACAATATATGTGTGTGTGTGTATATATATATATGTATATATATGTATATATGTATATATATATATATGTATATATGTATATATATGCTATTTCCAAGGAACAGAAGTTCTGCAAAGGGTGTGTGTGGGGGGGGATGGGTTTGGTGTATGTATGTGTTTTATTACTTTTGATGTTTCTTTTGTTAGAGATCCTCTCCTCAAACCAAGAAGCTTGATATTTAGACCCCGGCCCTAGAAAACAGAGTCCTTTCTTCTAATTGGACTAATCTAATAATCATCCAATACTTGCACTTTTCCAAAGCTCATGATTCTTTATTCAGGATTGGGAGTGACTATGGATATTGTTTTATGCTATTCCAAGGAATAGTGTTCCAAATGCTTAGTACAACATCAAAAAAGGCAAATGCATTTTACCTTCTTGCCTACACAGTTGTGTGATGTAGGTAAGAGGCTGTTTACCATTACAATTCCTTCCTTTCTTCCTGTAATGCCCTATAGTATTGCTAAGAAATAAAAGTGAGTTCCTATCAAATGACTATGTTTCCTGAATTCAATATAAATGCTCAAAAATGGCATGCTGTCCACATTCTTCCATAATCTCCATCTTGTTCAGTTGTGTCCGGGGTTTTTTATGTCCAAAGGAAAAAAATAACCCTTCTTTAGTCATAAAATTCTGACCTATAGTTTCCAGCATTCCAGTTGTTGTTCTCTGACATATGGCAACACAAAGGGAAACCTAGAAGTTGAGTCATTCTTACCAAAAGCTATATACCATTTTGGTCTAAGGTCCACTTTTTTTTCTTAAAGTTTTCCCTTCAAACAAGTGTAATTTTTTTAAAATTTTAAACCCTTAACTTCTGTGTATTGACTTATAGGTGGAAGATTGGTAAGGGTAGGCAATGGGGGTCAAGTGACTTGCCCAGGGTCACACAGCTGGGAAGTGTCTGAGGCCAGTTTTGAACCTAGGACCTCCTGTCTCTAGGCCTGGCTCTCAATCCACTGAGCTACCCAGCTGCCCCCAAACAAGTGTATTTAAGGAAAATCAAAAACATTAAATATCCAAGAAATGACAAAACTTGGGAGTGTCCAAAAATCATAACTAAGTCATTCAATTTATAAACTACAAATGATATAAAAAAATCAGACTGAAAATTTGAAAATTTGTTGTTGCTTATTAAAATGGAAAAAGTAGTCAATGTGGTGTCAGAGAACAAGGATTGAAATTCCAACAATGCATACAAAGTTTATAACTTTGCATACCCTTATATGAAGGCAAGTGACTTCACTGCCCTTATCTCCAATTTCCTTATCTATAAAAAGAGGTTGAAGGCAAAGTCAAGATGGTGGGTGGAGTAGAAGCAGGGAAGCTTTAAACCACTATGAAAATCCTCTCCAATCAATCTTAAAATAAAGCCACAAAAGAATACTGAAGTGAAAGAACCAACAAAGAAACAGAGGCAAACAATGTTCATGCAGAGAACAATATATCACGAAGGCCATTCACTATGACCAGTTGGTATTTATACAAGGAATGCTGGACTGTTTTAATAATAGGAAAACTGTCAACATAATTAACCATACCAATAAACAAACGAACAGAAATCACATGATTATCTCAACAGATGCAAAAAAATGTCTTTGAGAAAATACAATACCCATTTCTATTAGAAACATTAGAAAGCGTAGGAATAAATGGGCCATTCCTTAAAATAATGTTTAGTATCTACCTAAAACCTTCAGCAAGTATCATCTGTAATGGGGATAAGTTAGAAGTCTTCCCAGTAATATCAGGAGTGAAGCAAGGATGTCATTATGATCACTATTATTTGATAAATATGCTAGCTTTGGCAATGAGGAAAGAAGAAGAAATTTAAGGAATTAAAGTTAGCAGTCAGGAAACTGAACTATCACTCTTTGCATATGATAGATTGGTACAATTAGAGAATCCCAGAGCAACAACTAAAAAACTAGTGGAAATAAATAATAACTTCAGCAAAATTGGAAGATTCAAAATAAATCCATATAAACCATCAGCATTTCTATATATTACCAACAAGGTTTAGCACCAAGAGACAGAAAGGGAAATTTCATTTAAAATCACTCTAAAGGGGGGCAGCTGGGTAGCTCAGTGGATTGAGAGTCGGGCCTAGAGACGGGAGGTCCTAGGTTCAAATCTGGCCTCAGACACTTCCCAGCTGTGTGACCCTGGGCAGATCACTTGACTCCCATTGCCCACCCTTACTACTCTTCCACCAAATTGCCAATACACAGAAGTTAAGGGTTTAAAATTAAAAAAAATCACTCTAAACCAGTGATGGGCAAACTACAGCCTGCGATCCAGATGTGGCCCCCTGAAATGTTCTATCCTGCCCTGTGACATTATTCCTAATCTGACAAATACAATGAGTAGGATACAATACAATGAAACTTTGAAAGAGTTACCTTAGAAACAGACTGACAGGTGAGCATTTCCTTTCCTTTGGCCCCCTCTTTAAAAAGTTTGCCCATCACTGCTCTAAACAATAGAAAATACCTGAAAATCTATTTGCCACAGTAAATACAGGAATTATATGAACATAATTACAAAACACATTTCACACAAAATCAGATCTAAACAATTGGAAAAATATTAATTTCTCATGGATAGGCCAAGCTAATAAGATAAAAATTACAATTCTAGGGGGCAGTTGGGTAGCTCAATGGATTGAGAGCCAGGCCTAGACAGGAGGTCCTTTGTTCAAATTTGGCCTCATACACCTCCTAGTTGTGTGACCCCGTTACCTAGTCCTTAACGTTCTTCTGCCTTAAGACCAATACACAGTATTGATTCTAAGGTTGAAGGTACGGGTTTAAAAAAATTACAGTTCTACATAAATTTATTTATTCAGTGTCATACAATCAAACTACCCAATCATTATTTTATAGAACTAGAAAAATAATAACAAAATTCATCCTGAAGAACAAAAAGTCAAGAATATCAAGGGAAGTAATGAAAAAAAATGTGAAGGAAGTGACCTAGCAGCACTAGATCTCAACATGCACTATAAAACAGCAATCACAAAAACAATCTGACACTGGTTAAAAAATAGAATGGTAGATCAATGAAGTAGATTAAATATCCTATATACAGGGATAAATGACCTTAGTATCCTAGTATTTGATAAACCCAAAGATCACAACTTTTGGAATAAAAAGTCATTCTTCAACAAAAACAGCTAGGAAAATAGTATTGCAGAAGCTAGGTATAGACCAATATCTCATATTCCAAGATAAGGTCAAAGTGGATATATGATTTAGATATAAAAAAAATAATACCATAACTAAATTAAGGGAACACAGAATAGTTTACCTGCCTGATCTTTGGAGAAAGGAAGAATTTACGTCTAAACAAGAGAGAGTATCATAAGATATAAAATGAATAATTTTATTATATTAAATTAAAAAATTATAGAAACAAAACTAATGAACCAAGGATTAGAAGGGAAACAATGAACTGGGAAAATATGTTATAACAAATTTCTCTGATAAATGTCTGTTTTCTCGGATTTATAGAGAACTAAGTCAAATTTATAAAAATACAAACCACTCCTCAATTTGCAAATGGTCAAAGGATATAAACAAGCAATTTTTAGATGAGGAAAGCAAAATCATCAATAATCATATAAAATTTTTCTAAATCACTCTTGATTAGAGAAATGCAAATTACAACAATGCTGAGGTACTACCCCATACCTATCAGATTATCCAATATGACAGTAAAGGAAAATGGCAAATGTTGGAAGGGATATGGCAAAATTGGGCCACTAATGAATTGTGTGGTGAAGTTGTGAACTGATCAAACCAGAGGGCAATTTGGAATGATGTCCAAAGGGGTATAAAACTGTGCATGCCTTTTGATCTGGTAATGCCACTCCTGGTTCTGTATCCCCAAAAGGGGAAAGGACCTATTTGTACAAAAATATTTATAGCAGCTCTTTTTGAAGTGGCAAAGAATTAGAAATTGAGGGAATGTTCATCAATTGGGGAATAGCTGCACAAATTGTGATACATATTAATAATGGACTACTATTATTCTATAAGAAATGATAAGCAAAATTATTTCAGAAAAAGCTGGAAAGATCTGTGGAAATCAATACAGAGCAAAATAAGCAGAACTAGGAGAACAGTGTTCACAATAACTGCAATATTGTACAATGATTTCTGTGAAAATGTGGCTACACTCAGCAATGCAATGACCTGGGACAATCCTGAAAGACTTATGATGTGGAATGTTATCCACTTCCAGAGAAAGAACTTTTGGAGTCATCTTTCACATCAATGTATTTATGGTTTTATTTTGGAGTTTTGCTTATATACAAGTTTACTCTTTCAATAATGGCCAATATGGAAGTGTGTTTTACATGACAATGAAAATAAAATTTAGAAATAAAAATAAAATAAAATGAAGATTTTTGACTAGATGTCAGTGTGCTCTCTTTCAGCTCTCAATCTATTGTGCTATAATCTTATTATTTCTCTGGGCCTCAGTTTCCTCAATTGTAAAATGAGGATAGCAAAAAGCAGTTAACCATTTTTTCTAATGGAAATGATACTGCCCCATACCTCATAAAACGAAGATGAACCTTTCACTTCCATAGCACACAAATGGAGAACCTGATCCATGGAAGGCTTCAAGGATCCCAAAAGAAAGCAACTCATAATGTATTTCATTAAACTACCTCATCTATGGAGCTCAGACCAGAATAGTGTACACTGAGTTCTTACCCACATGGAAAAATGATGTAAGTCACATGTGCTTTAAAAATAAGAACTGTGGTATTCATTATGATGTCAAAGGCAAAATCATCAGAATTCGGTCAGTTGGTCTATCCTCTTGCCAATGCAGGATTGTTCCTGGGGCTATGTTTACAAGTACTTTGTCTAAAATAATTTCAAATGATTCAGATGGTGAAACATGTACCTCTTCTTTTAGAAGATTATGCTCTAGCCTAGGAGTCATTAACCTTTTTCAGGGATCATGGATTTCTTCTACAATTTGGTAACGTTTTCTTAAAATAATACTTTTAAATGTATCAAATAAAATACACAGGATTCAAAAGCAAATGAATTACATTGAGATTATTCTAAAATATTTTAAGTTCACACATGTCAATTTAAAATCCCTATAGTCTAGACATAGAGGCTGAGACATTATATCCTTAATTTTTCCTTTGGCTTCAATATTTGCTAGTTAAAGCAAATAGAATTTTATCCTCCACTTCTGTCTCTGTCTCTGTCTTTCTCTGTCTCTTTCTCTCTTTTCCTTTGAAATATACACTCTTCATTTATCTTTTCTATGCTTCCTATCCTATATTAGGCAACATTTAATCCCAGGAATTGGGGAATAATATCTGTTTCACTCAACCCTATATGTCTGTGTTGCTATGAGTTGAACACATTTTCTCCTATTTTGCCCCTAAAAAGAGGCCCCAAAACATTCTGAATATTTTTTTTGAACTGTCTAACTTCTGTCTCCATAAAGTTCTTCTATGTCCCCTTCCCAAACTTTTCTGGATTGATTTGGGAGAATTATGGTCACAGAGATTCCAATAGTGGTTTCTTTTGTGCTATCTTAGACAAAAACTACCACTTCCTCAGTCTGTGACATGATGCCTTTGTTTATGTAGCTCAAAGGCATATTGTGGTTTCTTGTTGGTTCTTTATTTTTTAAATATCCCAGTATATTTCCATGTTCAAGCTTATTTTATTGGCCCATGTCATACTGTTAAACTCTATCATTTCTTTGTTTTTTTCTCTATCTTCCTTGGTATTGACATTTCCCCCCAAAGTAAACAAGCTCATCATTGTGTGGGTTTGGAGAGATATTAATAACCTTGCATCAGCTAAGCCATATACACTGAAGAACACTCTTAAATGTTTCAATAAATTGAGTCTCCTTACTCTTAAGGTAAAACATACAGACTTGGAGGATAATGAGCTGTCATATACTCAGATCTGTGATTTCATATATGTGAATATTCTCTAAAATGATGTAGATTCTGACCCATCCCTGATATGTTCTGTATGATTATTGCTCATGCCCTTCCAAAAGGTTTCCATCAGCCCCTAAATAAATGTTGGGGATAATATTCACTTACTCTTAACAACTCCAAGATATCAATTAAAACACAAGAGCTGGTAAGCCATCTTCAACACTATCTGTACTTTTATCCCAGCTTTAAACATAAGGAAATGAAGATTACAAAGTCAATTAGTTAGCTCTAAGTAGTAGTAAATCAAGAACTGGAAGAAAGTTTTGAACTTCTAGATCTATTCTCCTCTTTTTTCAGATGAGGAGACACACTCAGAAAGGTAAATTTGCTTGTCCATGTTCATATGGATAGCAAACTTTCCATAATCATCTGATCTAGACCAATTCCTCACAAAGAATTTAGGACAATGTTGCAGTTTACCAATTGATAAGCATTTGCCAGAGTAGTCAATGAATGCTATTAATCATTTGCATCTGCCTAAATTCAACTAATCTGACTTTGAAATGCCAATTTAAAGGAAGTAGATTTTTTTCTAGAAGTTTTTGTGGTTTAATTTTACTTACTCTCATTGGATTTTTACTTATTCCCACTGAATACTCAGAAATGTCTTTTTTTTCCTAATCTCAAATACTCTTAGTCCTAGATACTTATTCTACCAAATTGAAAGAATATAAAATTCTAATCAAATATTTATTTGGTATATAATAAAAAGCAGAAAAGTAGTTGCTAGAAAGCTGGTTTGGGAGTCAATTTCAAGTCCTGACACTGGTTCATACTGGTTGTGTGACCTTGGCAAATCACCTCACCTACTAGTGGCCCAGGCAATACCTTGAGATTTTAAGTTACAGAACAGGAGATGACTGTCATTATTCAAGGTAATTCCTTAACTAGAAATTGCCTATACCAGTGAATTCGAACACACAAACATGAATATCTATGTTTTTACCTATAAGTATATATGTTTATATCTATATCTACATATATATATATGTATATATATATATATATGGAAAGAGAGAGAGAGAGAGAGAGAGAGAGAGAGAGAGAGAGAGAGAGAGAGAGAGAGAGAAAGAGAGAGATTGAGAGAGAGAGAGAGAGAGTAATATCTCTGGTATTGTGAATCAAGCACTAGACTTGGAGTATCTAGACTTGGAGACAGAAAGGAACTTCTTTTATCAAGGAGGCCATTGGGATCACACCCCATCCCTTTGCAAATAAGAACACTAAGTTACCAAGATAATGTCAGTTGCCTAATGTCATAAAGCTAGTAAGTATTAGAAGAAAGATCTGAACTCAGGTCTTCCTGACTTCAAATCTAGTATTTTATCTACTGAACCATGTAGATCTAGATTTGAATCCCATCTCTGCCACTTTCTACCTTTGTGGACTTGTAACAAGACTTCACAGGGCCTCTCTTTTTCTAATACCTAACATATGGAGGTATCTACCTACTCATGTCAAATATAATTAAATATGGTTAAATATGTTATGCCCAGGAAGACCAATAATGTACTTAGACCTTCTCTAAAATCTCATGGTCCTATCAAACAGTGAATTCTGTATCCCTCACAATGTTCAAACTGAGTGTATGTGAACATCTGTCAGGGGTATTACAGAAGGTGTTGATGCATTAACTTAAAGTTTGGACTATGTGACCTTTAAGGTCCCTTCTAAGTCTAAGAGTCTATGATTCTGTGATAAGCATTAAGATAATGATAATCTGAAAAATGTGTTCATTCTTTAGAATAGGCAAATTCTTCTGCTCCCTTAATTACTGAATTCTAATTTTAGAGGGGGGGAAAGCTATTTAATTAGAAATGAAAGATAGATATCAAGTGGGAAGTAGGGTAGAATATACAAAGAGTCTTCCTGATGAAAGGAGTAAATTTAAGAGAGCATTCTTTTTTCCTCCCAATTCTCCTGAACAAACAATTCTACTCGACTTTTCTTTTTCCTGGTATCATAACATGATAAAAGTGATGCCAGCAGCCAGTAAAGCTTTCTAGCAAATTTTAAAACTTTTGTGCTAAGTGGAATAGTCTTTCTCCATTTCCTTACCTCATATAACTTGAAGCTATAGATATTCTTTATTAACTAAATGATATGGACATTTTTTTCTAAAAAAAAAGGAGGTCTGAGATCAAGTCAAATAATAGTTTCACCATTTCACATTTAGAAAGGAGAAAAGTGAAGTTATTTCTGTATCACTATGAAAGGTTATAGAATATTATATATGTAATTACATATAGGTACAGATACAAAATGTTTATAAATGTATGCTCAATATATACATATATGCATACATATACAAAGGTATATATGAGTGTACACTGATACTAAATGTTTATAAATTTGTACTCCATATACATATATACACATGTCATCATGGCAAAGTGTATATATACCCAGCCCCAAACTCCATTTGATTATAAACTCTTTCATATCAGAGATTATCTTTTGCTTCTCCTTGTAATCCCCAGCACTTAGTACAATGCCTGGCATGTACCAAGTGCTTACTAAATCTTTACTGAATTGAATTTTAAATTGAATTGAAGTCAGGAATATCAGGTCCCTCCTCCAAGTGATAGAATAATAAAACCATACCTACGAAAAATCTGAGGGACTCCTAAATCCAACTACTTCATCTCTCAGAAAAGGAAATTAAATACCTATAGGGAGGGTATAAATGAATTTCCCAAGATAAACGCAGATCCTATGTGGCAGAGCCAAGGTTCAAATATCGATCCTCTGACCCCCAATTCTGCCCTGTGATGTGGCGTGACCATAGATAGTTCACTTAACTTCCCCCCACTGTACACAATTTTCTAAAAAACTAAATTACAGATGAATAATTGAAGTTTGTTGGAGATTTTCAGATCATGAACTTCCTACATCAAGAAAGCCATAGATTTGCAGTAAATTGAATTATATTATATACAATTCTAAATTCTAAGTGTTTTCCCTCTATTGGCCAAGATCAAGTAGACAACTGCAAACTTGAAATAGTTAGAGATTATATTGTACTTGAATCAGCAGACCAGATATAGGAAGTTTATTATCCTCAATGAATATTTGGAATTAGGGCATCCAAGTGCTGAAGGGTTGTATATTATATGACAAAGAAATTATCTCTGCTTTTGAGAAGTTTACAATCCAGAGTGAGGGAAGATGGATGAATAAATGTTACTACAAACATTTGTAACCTATCTACGCAAGTCCCTATCTACTTCTTCCCTATCCTCCCCAATTTTTTCCATATACATATATAAACATGCATTAAAAGAAACAGCCTATCAGTCACAGAGGAGGCAGTGAAGAGTTGAAATTAGATATGCTGAGTCAGAAAAAGCTTCTGGGAAGGGAAGTGATTTTTGAATTCTGCTGAGTAGTATAGAAAGAAAGTGATTTTTCAAGTAGAGAGAAATGGGTCATTTAGTGCCTGGGGATGACTCTATTAAGAAAATCTCCAAGGCAAAAAGAGGAATAGCCTTTGTAACTAAACCTCAGAGCATCATTCTTGGATATTTTCTTCAATCTGTAAGAGATCCATGCCCTCCAATTGTTGAGGTGGTGGCCCTTCCCTCTCTTGCACATACAATCACCAGTCTTTATTTAGCCTCCAGGGTCCTCTGAAATAGGAAAAGTTAAGTCTAAGGCCAGGATAGGATAGTATTGCCCTGCCACGGAAGTGTTTGAGAAGCCTGGCTCATGCCAAAATAGACACAATTCTGAAGAGAAGAGAACTACAGCTTTGGGTTTTCTAAGATTTCAGGCCCCAGGAAGATGTGTTTGGGCATGGTACTCAATGGTTTTTATCAATGATTTGGATAAAGTGCAAAATAGCTAGTATTTCTATAATGCTTTAATATTTTCAAAGTGCTTTGCATGTGTTTATTTATTTTTTAACTCATCTTCTGTCTTAGAAATTTATGGCTAGGCAGTATCTAAGATCAGATTTGAACCCAGGACCTCTATGTTTGCCTCTCAATCCACTGAGCTACCTAGCTGCCTCCAAAAGACAATCTTTTTCTGAGGCTTAGCTAATACTATACTTTATAATTATCCTCATTTTTCATCTTAGAATCTGTATTGTGTATTAGTTCCAAGGCAGAAGAGTGCTAAAGGTTATACAATGGGGGCCAAATGACTTTCCCCAAGTCACACAGCTAGAATGTGTCTGAGGCCATGTTTGAACCGAGGACCTCCCATCTCTATGCCTGGCTTTCAATCTACTGAGCCACCTAGCTATCTCTCATAATTTATCATTTTTGACCCTCGCGACAATCCTGGGAGTTAGGTGTTATTATTAGCCCCCATTTTACAGAAAAGGAAACCAAAGCTGAAAGTGATAATATGATTTGCCATTGGTCAAATATTGAGTAAGTGACTTGGAAAGTATTTAAATTCATTGTGATTCTAAATCCAGTTCTCTATTCACTGTGCCACCTAGGGAGAAATATTGTATTTATCAGATTTCTAGAAGAAAACAGTCATATATATTGGTTTGGAGGGATAATATTCAAAAACATTTTGAAGGTTAAAACACTGTGATGAAATTAATAAGTTGGCACTTAATAGAGATAAATATAAAATCTTAAATTTGAGTAAAAAAAAACCTCTTCCAAATTACAAAGGTGGCAATGATATAGCCAGATGGCAGCATGGCTAAAAAAATATCCAGGAGCTTTAGTAGACTGAAAGACTGTATCAATTGTATTTTATAGAATCTGGGCAAGGTAATATAATCTCAGGCTACACTAAGAGAGGTGTAGTTTCTAACTAGGACTCCAGAGGTGATCATCTTCTTGCAATCTTCCTTAGTAAGACCTCCAATTCAGGTCTGGATGCCAGGTTTTAAGAAAGATATATTGCTAAGACAGAAAGTACCTAGAAAAAGTCAACTAGGATGATCATGAGCCTTGGAATTATGTTGTATGGATATCAATTAAACTCTTCACAGTTCAGTCTTCTTATCTCTAAAATGAGGAATGGGAATTGATGAATGCTGAAATCTGTGGTCTAAATCTATGATCTTCTAATAATCTTTTGTCTAGTGCTTTAATTCTGAAGAAGACTTTAGTGGAAAAAAGAGTTTTTGAAGAGTGACTAGGTATGGTGAAAATAAGATGGACTATGCCTGACACCAAAGGGCTGAACCAGGAACAATAAGAGGAAATTCCAAAGAGACAAATTTAGGTTTATGTCAGAAAAAAAACCAACTTCATTATAAAGAGATCTGTATGAAAGTAGAAAGGGATGCTTCAGGAAGCACAGAATTCTCTCCCACTGAAGATCTTTAAGAAGAAACAACATAAGGAATATATGAGGACTGGGGTTAGTTATTTAGGTCAGAGATGGAATGAGTTTGGAATTGGGGTTAGAATAAACTTGAGTTGAAATAGACCAGCCATCCTCACCAACTCCCAACCAATAGCTAATCTTAGGATAGGTATTCTGTCTAGCTGAAGCAACAAGGAACTATAAGGAAGGAAGGAAGGAAGGAAGGAAGGAAGGAAGGAGAAAACATATATCAGGCAAATCAAACAGCCAACACCTTGAACACCATCTACAACTCTATGGTAACAAAAATTTTTCCTATATAATTTTGAGGATTTAAAAGGATCTACATACATCTAAAATCTCATGATATAATGGAAATATTGGAGGAACTTTTAAGTGGATGGATTTTCAAGTTTTATTTATTCCTTTAAAAAGGCAGTGAAATAGTGACAGTGTAGAAACCCTGCAGAAATGTGGAGAGTGAGAACAAGGGCCAGCATACTTCACCTAAAGTTTACCTTTTCACATTGCTCACTGAAGG
Organism: Gracilinanus agilis; assembly: GCF_016433145.1. Lineage (NCBI taxonomy): Eukaryota > Metazoa > Chordata > Mammalia > Didelphimorphia > Didelphidae > Gracilinanus > Gracilinanus agilis. The sequence goes on from NC_058132.1 coordinate 146,495,654, forward strand.
GGCTAAATTCTCTGATTGGGGAGTGACTCAGATTTAAACTTTTTAAATCAGCACATATTCCATTGTTATGAAGGAACTTTTGTAACATATGACAAAATTTGACAAGCATCAGGGAGCTAACGCATAGAGATTCTTTTTGAAAATATAGAAAGAGTGATTTTTTTCTCTATAAATTTTTTTCTTCCCCCTGTAGGTTGTGTATGCATAAAGACATTCATTGTCTATTATACTGACTGTAAAGATACATAGATAAACACAAACACACATTCTCTCTCTCTCTTTCTCTATTTCTCTCTCTCCACATTCTCTAAAATCCAGCCCTTCGTCTTCATTTTCACTGGACTTCCAGGATTCCTTGAAAAGCCACCCATTTCTGATTGCCAACTTCAGCTGGCTTACTATGGTAGCATAAGATAAAGCGAAGCCATGACTGCCAGACTCTGCCCTAGATGAAGAGATCAGAGGCAAACTGACTAGTCTTCCATGTAAACTCCAGTTGTGAAAAATTGCAATGTAGTTGCTCTGAAGTGATTTATTTTGCCAAATTCTAAATCTCCCCATTGTATTCTTTCATTCAGCAGTGGGACCTCACTGACCCCATCTTCTCCAAATTTTTAGTGCTCGTCATCACAGGCTCCTGAAGAACAAATTCACTATATTGCCCTGCTACTTCAGGGGTGAGTGGCAGTCAATGAAGGAATCAGAAAAGTCTTTCAGCTCTCCTCTCCCAATCCTTAGGGAAGCCAGTCTTTGTCTATTCTAAGAAATCAAGGATAGAATTGGTGAGAATTAGGAATCAACAGTGAATTCTGCCCTGTACTAGATCTCTGCAGTTCCCAAATGGCTTCAAAATTTTACAGCCACTTCATTGGATCAAAAGATTTCTAGTTTGAGGGTATGTTAGAGATCACTGAGACTTTTACATTATGACAAGGAAATATGCCCGAAGAAATCAAATACCCTGCCCAAGGCCACATGGGTAGTAATTCAAATTCAGTGTGATTTGATCCAATACTCTTGACATGGCACCATAATGCCTAAAATATACCCCAAATTGTTGCCTATGAATGTCATAGAATTTAATTGTAGCATAAGTAATTAGAAATAAGAATAATTTAGAGAAAAGTCAAGAAGACTCAGATAAACTAATGTAAAGTTTGATGTTGGGATGAAATGAGAACTCAAAGATTATTAAACAGTTGACCAAAGGAAATTTAGTTAGCACTACCATATCAAGGATTTACAACAAGGATAGTTTGGTACTCAGCTTCTATACACAGGTCCCCTCATTTCCATATGGAATATAGTCTTATCAGCAGACCAGGGATTGGTGACCAGCTTGGTGTTCTGCCATCTATCAACCTGAAGGGTAGCCTCATTTTATTTCCTGATACAACCAGAAAGCCACATTAATAAAGGCTAAGAATGAGAGAAAGTTATATCAAAGGAGGTGTAGTTTGAACCTTGCTCCATTCTTAGGCCAATCTAATCCAGGCTTTTCTGCATTTTCTTAACCCATGTTAGGGGGAAGCAAAACCCCTGAAAAATATTGGTCCTATCAAACAGAGTCAAATAAAGAAAACCAGAAAAAATATTGACAATAAATACAATAATGAGAACTAAAATGACAATAAAGTTAAACCAAATTCTCATTAATAATAATGACCAATTTTGTTACTAGAAAAAAAGTTGAGAAAATATCTCTCTCTCATTTATGTGAAAAGATACAGTATTTTGGGTGCAGAATATAGCATACACACTGTCAAATATATTTGATGCATGCCTTCGAATGTCACTGCAAAGTTATTAGGCTTTCTTTCTTTAGGTTTAAACAATGATGTGCTGAAAACTGTTGCTGTTGAGAAGGGTGAAGTATTTTCAAAGGGTTGAGTAGTACTGCAGTATTTCAGGAACTGGATACTCCATAGGTTTTCCTAACTGCTTAACAAAATTTCTTTATTACACGGAGTGGAATGCTCACTGACAGAGGTAGGGGGAGATGTATAAAGAAATTACCACTAAACAAAAACAAATGGCATCAATATTTCTTTTTTTTCCAAGTATTTATCATCAAAATTATTCATTCTTTAGCTAGAAAATTTACTTTCCTTAGTCTAAAACATTAAAGTTAAACAATCTCATACCAGCAGAGTAGTATTTGTTTATATTACTTCAGTATTAACTTAGTCCCCATTTCATTTACAAGATGTCTGTTGAATCAAATCTCACCTGGCTCCATATATTTTGTTGCTAAGAGAATGCATCTCAATATTTAAAATTCCCCAAAAAAAGTATTTGAGTTTAATTTTTTAAAAGTTCTAACCTTGTCTGTTTCTATGGTCACTTAACCAATTTTGGTTTTGTGGTCATTCACAAGAACATGTGACACGTAAGGAAGGAAACCAAAGGACAACAATCATTCACCATCTCTTGGGAAGCTTTGCAAGATCACTATCCATCCTAACTCCTACCCCACTCCACCCACACCTATGCCAGTCCTTTGGAAAATGTAGACTAGAGTCTGATACCAAGAATGAATGATCCAGAAGAAAATGTCTTGATCATAAGAACCAGAAACAAATGATCTCCATAGTACCTATCATAAGGAAAGAGTCTTTTCCCTAACTTGATCCCCTCTTTACCAAAGGATGAAATTGAAACACTGAATTATTTAAAATAGACAGGGAAAGGAATTTAGCTTAAGTATAATCACCCCACATGTGTGGTCCATGTACCTCTTGGATACTTTTTTTTCCCTGAGTCTGACTCAGAGCAGTGTCAGGGCCCATTACTGCTCTTCCAGGGAACCCTTGCAGCTGCCTTCGAATGTCACTACAAAGCTATTAGGCTTTCTTTCTCTAGGCTTAAACTATGATGTGCTGAAAACTATTGCTGTTGAGAAGAAGTGAAGTGTTCTCAAAAGGTTGAGTAGGACTGCAGTATTTCAGGAACTGGATATTCCATAGGTTATTCCAACTAGCACCAACAAGATCAAACCTGAAAATGTTGACTATCAATAGCAACTATAGAAGATCTCTCGTGATAGCTGAGCTGTCGTTTCTTTAAAAACAAATCAATTTATAGAAACACCTCATTTTTTCCTTCACCTTTAGTAAACTAGTTATTCCAAATAAATGACTTATCCAGATAACCAAAGCTTGAACCTTTAGTCTGGGTGCCTGTCAGAGATCTTATTTATCCCTCCTTCCTTGATTTTGCTCATTATTATTGTGTTACTGAGGGCAAATCATTTAACCCCACGTGCTTCTGCTTTCTATAAACTAAGAGATTTAAACTAGATGATTGAAAAGCCCTTTGCATTTTTTCTATATCCAAAGTTGTTCACATACAAGGGAATTGTAGTTCCATAGTCCTTGATACAGAACACAATTTTTTTAAGGGGTTGGTTTTAACAAAACATTTTTTTTTAAATTTTCTTTTATTTGAAGTTTTCTTTCCATTTTTCATCCCTTTAAAGTGATATAGATTAGTTGGAGGTCTTGCCACTATTTCTTTCACCTAAGTTTTCCTTCCACTGCTTTTCCCTAGTTTATAAAACAAAATTACATCTAATCATCCACTATTTTCCTTCGGGAGTTTACAAATGAGCTTATTTTTTTAACTGGGTGCTACCTTTAGCAAGTTTCTTCCTCTGTATGGTAAATTGTGAAATGTTGACTAAGTATTTCCTCTAATCTTTTTTATTTCTTTATTCTGATAATCATTTTATATTAGTCAAATTTCTGGACAAAATTATCAGTTTGGTTCAATGTTAGTGTTGTTTTTATTGTCCATTTTGCATTTTTTTAAATATTTTCAATTCAGTTAAATTATTTTATTTGGATGCCATAACTTTTCCCTTCATTATCATTCAGTTAAAACAAAAACAATTCCTATCAAATCTCTGATGAATCAACTGACTACATACAGACAGCTGACTCAGTTTTTCTACTACTTCCTCAATATCAGATTGCCATTGTCACTTATCTTATTGTCATTCTTGTCTCTACCAATATAAGTGAACATATAACATACTATTTCAAATTTATTGCAGGATATGAAACCAAATCCCCAAACTTGTGAATAATAGCTCACAGATAGTAAGAAAAGAGGGAGTATGGTTCTAAGTGAGAGACTGAGGATGTGCAAGAAATTAAAAGAAGCTTTATTAAAAGTCATTTCTAGTCCCAAAGCCATTTGTGTGAATTTGTATATGCATGCAAGTGTTTTTAAGGCAAACACATGTTTGTAAGTATCAAAAGAAAAGGCAATTCATTTGTTATTAGAAGATGCAGATTGCAATCTGAACTTTCATAGCCCATTACTTGTAAAGTCCTTTTATTTCTCAAACACCTTTATTTACTTATAGGTAAAATGAGGAAGTCAGACTCAGTGATCTATAAATTTCCTTCTAGCTCTTAATTTGTGATCTTATTCTTTATCAACATCAAATGTGTATGGTCTTATGACTTAGATAGGATTTAGAATTAAAAGTGGCCATAGAGGCATTAATTCTTATTCACTCAATATACAGATAAGAAAACCAAGGCTGAGATGTTGCTACTTACCTAAGGTCACACAACTACTAATTATCTCAGGAAGGATATAAAATCAGGTCTTCATGACTGCAAGTTCTACTCTAACTGTCTGTTACTGAAATTCATAATAGTCTTATTTCTGCATAATTTAAGCTATTGCTTATATTCTATCTGAATTAGTTGAATATTGACATTTTGTTACAGCTTATTTTACAGACTATTAATAATTTAGGAAAAGAGAATGGAGCCATAATTTTATTTCTGTAGAGAGGCCCCAGCTAAGGAAATTTCCATTATCAATAATATGTCAATACTTTCTCTGAAACTTATAATCTTAGAGATTTGGCTAGAAAAGATATGTCTATGTACCCCACAGGCTTCATGTGGCCCAAAATACTTCCAAGTGTGGCTCAAATCAGAATAAAATGTAATTGTTCATTATTTAATTCATCATTAATTATTCATCATTAATTAAATTAATCATCATTAATTAAAATAAAAATGCAAGAAAGCATAGATAATATTATATTTTATAACTAAGATAATACAAAGCCTGTATATATTCTTGTTTTAGTTTTTGTTTTGTCTATCAGTCATGTCTAACTGTTAGAGACCCCATTTGGGGTTTTCTAGGCAAAAATCCTGGAGTGGTTTGCTATTTCTTTTCCAGATTATTTTACAAATTTGGAAACTGAGACAAACAGGATTAAGTGACTTGCCCTGGGTCAGATCACGAGTAATTGTCTGAGGCCAGAATTGAATTCAGGTACTTCTGACTCCAAGCCTAGCACCTAGCTGCCACCTATGTATGGATAAGTAACCCCAGTTGCTATATGAATATGAAACCATTGGCATAGAGAAGTTGGAGGTTAAGTAATTTAACCACAGTCAAAAAGCCAATAGGTGTTGGAAGCCCAATTTGAATGCAAGTCTTTCTGACTATGCCACTTTGAACTCTCTCTACATAATTTTGATCTAAAAAATTGCAAAGTGCAAAATTTGCTACTTGGTTCTGCAGATTTTTATTAGTACAGTTCCTAACATCTTATCTTCTGAATTAGCAATTTCATTCAGTACTAAATATCAGGTTGCCAGGTTAGAAGTAAATAGATCTGATAAAGCCATTCCCAGAAATCATGAACATGAAATCAATTATTCCCTTCCATTACAAGAAGATGCCATAACCATATATATTCCTGTCTACAAATGGCAGAGGGATAACCTTCTTTCCAAAGAATTTTGACCTTTTCCCTTTCATGAGTTTTAAATTTTCAGGAGAGCACGCTGACCATCTATCAGGTTAAAGCTAGTTTACAAGATAGTTAAATCTGTTGGACTTTTTTGTATCAGGGAAGCACTCTTACATTCAGTACACTAAATGAAGGAGCATCCAGTGATTCTGGAATGCTTTGGATATTATTCCACTGAGACTAACTTGCCTAGAAACTACATCTCTTGAAATCTTTTCCAACTTGATAAAAATTACATTACTATAGCTCTATGATACCACTAAAATACCTAGTGCAGAAAAGATGGCACCCTGCCAGAGTCCTCATGGTCATTGTAAATGAAAATTAACAAAAAAGAAGATAAATTATAAAGCAATAAGCACAAAAGTCCCTTAAAGGTTTACAGGTAACTTTCCTTAAAATATCAATATTTATTAGTAAAAACATTATTTTCCTCTATAAATGAGAAACTACTAAGTACTAAAGCTAGAATTGAAACACTGATATCTATATCCAGAATTCTTTCCATTGAGCCATAGTACTCCCTCTTTTTAGTCATAACTAATATATTCCAGGCTTAGGTAATTATGGATAAAGAGCTGAAACTGGAGCCAGTAAGATCTGAGTTCAAGTCTTATCTCTGACACATTTTGACTTTGGTACCCTTGTCAAGTCACTTAAATTTTCAAGATTCTCTAAGACCACTTGATGCAGAGCAATTGCTGGCCATATAGGTAGAAGAAATTTCTAATCGAGTAGGATATGCTGGCTAACTCATGCTAGTACCTAGGGTGCAAGACATTTCCTCTCAAAAACAGTAAGCTAATGATAGTGTGAGTGTTCTCAAGTGGGAAAATCTTTAATCTTCCTTTCCTATTCTATAGACTGCTCTTCTATATTTAAAAAAACAATATGGGAAACATGGAGAAATGAACTTGGTCTAATTTATGGTTTTTCAGTTACTGATGGCTTAGGAGATCGAAGGTAGGGAAATGATCTGTGTCAGTGTTTGCTGCTTGATTTGATCCTTTACTAATTATCAAGCCTTATAGAGTTGCCTAGGACACTAAGATGTAAAGTGACTCTTGAAGACTAGCAGTTTACATAAAAGGTAATTGACAAAGAAATTCCTCACTAGAAGGTCTATTCTTTAGTTAGAATCAAATATTACTAAAAATAAAACTTTATTTGCAATTAGGTTTCATTTTAAAATAAGTGTTATTTTAAAACAAATCTGTATATATTGTTTTATGTCACCAAAATTTCTTTCATTATCAACTTCTCTGCCCAGAAAGCCATTCCATATAAGAAAAAAGAAGAAAAAGTCAATAAAACTTTTTGACATCAAGAAAATCCCTGAAAATATATGCACTGTGCAACATATGTATATGTTATACATCTTCAAGAGTAAGATAGGATTATCCTTTCATATCTGTCCCGTGGAGCCATGTTGTTTTCATTTTTTATTGTTTTGATGTTTTTTCTATTTGTTATTGTTGTAATCAATTTATAAATTGTTTCTCGACTCTTCTTACTTCACTTTACAAAAAAAGTCACATATATTTCCCAATGCTTCTCTATATTCATCATATTTGTTGTTTTGTTGTAGACATGGACTTAATTAAATTAGATTAGTTTAATGCAATTTGTTTTAAATAAATGTTCATTGTCTTTATGTAATGTCATTATAGCTTATTTGGGAACTATTCACTGTAAATAGAAACTCAAAAACTCTGTGCTGAGATATATACTCTCCCCTCAAGCCTTCTGAAGTACATCAGGGTTCAACAAACATTTTTTTCTCTAAAGATCCAGAAAGTAAATATCTCAGACTTTGCAGACCGAGACAAAAAGATAATATTTAAGAATATACATAACAAATTAGAAAATTTATATTCATGCATTTTTATTGGTGAACTTCAAATTATAGCAACAAAAGCATATGAATTTTGGTAAGTTAGTTCTAATGAGAATGGATTTGGGGAAGAACATTACATTTAATTGATATTCAAAGACAGTGTTACCTATTGCCAAAATTTATTGCAAATGTTCATCTGTTAATCCTTATCTGTAATTAGATTTTATACATTTCATCTTTGAAAACATCTTTTCACACATACAGGTACTTCCACATACTGATATCAGTTCAGGAGTATGTAATTTTAATTAAGTATATTCATCACTTGGAAGGCATTTATAGAATCCTATTTGGATTTTCTCATTATTTTCTTTTTAGCATGCCATTACATTGCAAACTAATCACTTCCAGTTGAACGTTAGATGGAACCTCTTCAAATAGACAGTTAAATGGATTTAGAAATATGGTAGTTTTATTTTTCATTTGCATCAAGATTCCCTAAATGCTTCTGGAGCTGTAGTTTGAACTTAGAAAACGTATCTACTACAAATTTCAGAGGGAATGGCGATCTAGCTTCATATTTTAACTTCTGACAGCCCTGGAAAGTACATAAAGCAGATTGACATTACTTATGATTCAAACAACATTAGTTGTCATCAAGTTGACTCTACAACATATGTTTTGCATAGAAGCAATGTTTTGCCTTGTAATTTTAGGTTGAATTCATTAAGAAACATTATCAAGTCTACATTAAAAGCTCATATCCAAAGTCATTCAGTGTTTGGTTTTACTGGTTGAAGGAAGTTCTCATTCAGGAAAAAAAAAAAAAACAATTTTCAATCTTGTCCCTGAGCTAAAAAAAATGTAATAAAATATTTTTCCTCTTCTATTCTTTTTTTTGACAAATGCACACTAGTAATAGAAAATAAATAATATGTCGTGGTACAGATAAACATGTAGCCTTCAAAGCTCTGTCAAGTTATAACTGTATCACTGCAATTTGCAGTGTTCCCAGCAACAGTATGAAGTGGTGAGAAAACTACCCAAGGTCTCTGTTATCAGAAAGCAGCAACTGGCCAAAACATAAACCTCTTAGTACCACTATATCCTAATAAATGTTTATTTATGGACATTGAAATTTGATTTTCATGTAAGGTTCAAGGGTCATAAATTATTTTTTTTTCTTATTTTGATTTGTTCAGCCATTTATGATATTAAAAGCATTCTTAGTTTGTAGACCTACAAAAACAGGTGGTGGGCCCTTAAGCCATAGTTTGCAAACCCTAAACTAAAGAGTAGCCAAGGCTAGAGAAAGGGGGTGACAAACCTAGAGGGTCAGGGTCCTACACATTATGTCATTTAAATATTTCTCTAGCTAGTCTTTTAAACCAATAGAGCAGGGAAGAAAAAAGCTCTTCAAGTTGCCATGGCTATGTGAGCATTCTGTGCCTAGATATCCTCTTTCAAACAATGGTGATAGTAACATGAATTGATCTGAAAATCAAATAAGATTTTTAAAGCGTGTTTAACATATTAGAATTAGGGGAATTTTAATAATTAATTCCTGATGCTATTATTATTCTTATTATTATTTACCTCATTCTCATTTTATTTTACAACTTTCAGATAAAAATAGCTTAAGGAGAAGTCCCTATTCTGCAATCTGTCTTTTATATTTAATGTTCTACCTACTATTGAATGGGTGGTCAAAATGAATATGTTTTGCAATTGACAAGGACTGGAATTTCATCCCATCTTCTGTAAATTCACTGAGAAGATCTTTGGTACAAATCCAGTAACAGAGAATGACAGAAATGCCATGCTTAGTCATGCACCTGGCCCCTGATACATAGTAAGTACTTAAAAGGTACTTTTGTTTGATTCTGTTATCATATGGTTTTCATCTTTTTGGTTACGTTCATATATTTTGATAGTTTTTCATTCAAAGCAATTTTGAACTGAACAATTATAAGAAGAGTTGGAGAATCAGTAAATTACTAGCATTTATATAATGCCTTAAGATTTGAAAGGTTTTTTTACACATAAGTCTATCATATGACCTTTCTGACAATCTTATCAAGTAAACACTATTATTATCCTCATTTTATAGATGGGGAGACAATTAAGGGTATGTTAAATGACTTGCCCACAGTCACATAGCAGTAAGCATCTAAGAAGGATTTAAACTTAAATCTTTACCCCAAGTTCTGCATTCTACCCACTGCATCACCAACCTCATGTAATCATATCTATTAAAAATGTTCTTACATTTTTACTAAGCAACATTATTCTTAGAAGTTATAGACAATAATTATATTTACAATGGTTCTAATATAGTTTTGAATTTTCAAGGATATTGAGAGTTTTGTATTTATAGGCAGTGATTTCTTATTCATAGGATAGTGAACTTCTGGTGTATACTTCTAGTTACTCGATAATATTTTCACAGGAGATTCTGTATTTTACAATATGGAGTGATATGTTGTGCATTTTTCATAATTCCATTACATAATCTGACTAGATCAATAAATCTTAGCTCCTAAATGATGTCTCTATAATTTCAAAGAACAGTGAGCTGATCCTGCATTATAATTATGAAACCTGCTACTTCTAGAAATAAATGTGTATGATTCAGATTTTTCCATTTCTTCTTTGTGACATTGTTGGTTAAGTTCATGTGAATATTACACATGGAAAATCTTTTGCTTTCCCCCTGTAATCTTAGCTGTTTAGATGGCACCATTTCAATGTAAAATACTTTGTTACATTTGATAAATTCAATGGTATATACTTCTTGTTAGCTTTTACTATTGCTCTGGGAAGTGAAGTATCTCTGTTCCAAAGGTATAACTGTTCATTTTTAGCCTATGGATTCTGAGTCTGAAAACAGCTATCAATGCTTCTCTTCCTTTTATACAAGGACACCTTGATCTTTCCATAGATTGCCTTGAAGCAATGAGTCTTTCCTCTCTAATGCACCTTGCATTGGTTTTTGTTTAGATCCCTTCTAGATGATCCAATTTACCATGTCAAAAGAATATGGTAAAACTGTTATTGCATAGATATTAACCACTCTGAATGTGTGCTTCCTATTGAGTTTTGACTTCAGAACTAGTCCCTTAATATGCAAAGCCTCAGTTTCCCTTCATGGTAAGCTTTATGCTCCACACATTCTGCTTAGAGTAGACAAAGACATTTGTAACTACTACATTCATATGTTGATGCCATTCAGCACTTAGATAAAAGCTCAAAGTCCTCTTTCTGTAATCTTGTTAGTGCATTAAAAAGTTTACACTTCTTTGAGTCTAAATGACAGCTTGATAACAATGGAAAAATGTTTCCACAATATTTGTTTAATATGTTTTCCTGAGAATCCATAGAACTTGATGCAATCTTTATACATCAAATAATACATTGTTTTGGTATGAGTCTTTCTTGGACTTGAAGGTTATACTCATTTTTATTCCAGAGTTCTGACAAGATGTTAAGGGTAGGCAGAACCATAATGGGCTTACACTATTTCCCTGGACCATATCACATATCAATTTTTCCCCACATTATTGTGTTGGTGGTATGTATTAAAAAGCAGTAAGCCATGAGTATGGAATTGAGTCAAAAACTTTGTGACCATCAAAAAAATCATGTAAATGCTACTTAAGCAATGAAAAAATAGATAATTTCAAAAATTTATGAGAAGACATATGAATTGTTACAAAGTGAAGTGAGGAGAACACAATTTATATAATAATATCAGCATTAAAAGAATGAACAATATTAAGGACATTAATAAAGTAAAGAAAGATGAAATGAGCAGAACCAGGAAAACAACTTGTAAAATAACAATAACAATATTGTATAGAAAAAAAGCTTTGAACACTGGAAGAATTATGGCTAATATAATGACCATTCATGACCCCAGAGGTTAAATGGTGAAACGTGCTTTCTATAAATAGAGAGGTGATAGATTTAAAGTAAAGATTGAGGCATATAATTTTGTATATAGACATTGAGTGTCTCTGTTTAATTGACTATGTATATTCATTACATGAATTTTTTTTTATTTTCATTTTGAATATTATGGCAGTGGGAGGAAAAGAATAATAGATTTCTGTTAATTAACTTTTTAAAATAGAAAGTTTGGGGTGTTATAAATGTGTAATGTTGCATGCAATTTCAGATGAAGTCATTATATTTCTAATTTTGCTTAATTGCTTTATTTTGTTAGAAGATATCTTTCATGGAGTGAAGTATGAGCTGTAAATGTTTGCGTTATAAAAACAAAATATATTAATAAAACTTTTAAAATAAATAATTTTTCATATTTTTAGATTGATTTTTCAGAAATAATCAAATTAATAAACCTTTAAAAACATTGGTATTTTGAGGGGCACACTCTTTCTGCTCCCAGTCCAATTTGGTTTTTTTCAATATTTGTAGATTTTTTTAGATTAGTTTAAATATATATTCCATCATAGGTTTTTTTTAAGTAATATGGGGTGCTGGTGCTTTGTGTAAAATATGTAAATATGCAATTTGCCAATATTTGGAGGGATCACTGTCAAATTTTTGTGATAAATCTATAACATCTTTTGTTAATAATGGATCCAAGAAGGTCAAAAGAAAGTCCCAAATTACACTAAGTTTGTTTTAACTATTAGCAGAGAACTGATAACAAATAGAAGTCCATTGTTTAAGAATGGCTAAATAAATTGTGGTAAATGAATATAAGGGAATAAGATAATGCTTTAAGAAATGATGAATATGACAAATAGTGAAAAGTATTAAAAGATTTACACTAACTGATGTTGAAAGAAGAAATCAGAGTCAAGAAAATAATATACACAATGACAACAAAAATGTAAATGGAAAAGCCAAACACCAGAAAACAACACAAAAAGAAAGGTTACAGAAAATGGCCCCAAAGAAGAGGAAAAGGAAAAAATAATATTTTTCCCAAAATTCTTTGCAGAATTCATAGTTTTGTAGCTGTAGAATATTGCATGGTCTTTGATTTTTTTAACCTACTCCCTTTTTTCCCTTTTGTTCCCCTCTTCTTTCTCTTTTTCTTTTTGTTAAATTTCAAATAAATTTTCTTCAGATATATCCTCATTTTCCACATAGCTGTATTCATTCTGAACTTTTTTGCCATCCCTGGAAGCAACCATTTTGAACTCCACCATGACTTCTCCACCATTAACCAAATAAATTTGTCATTTTAGGAGATCTAATCTGCTGTTTTATTCACACCTCATCAGTACTCTCTGCCCCTCTGTTTGGAGGATGTGTCTATAAATACCTACAATTAAAGGGAGGGTAAAGAAACAACTGTATTTATTTTGGACCTCTGATTTTTTCACCATTCTTCCATACTAGATACCTTCTACATATCCTTTAGGCTTTTCACCCGTGTGTGTGTGTGTGTGTGTGTGTGTGTGTGTGTGTGTGTGTTTCCATTACATTGTAAGCTCATTGAGGTCACATATTGATTTTCTTCTTTTACTTGTAGCCTCAGTACTTAGCAGTGACAATAAATGCTCTTGATTATTTAAAATGTTCTTTGTTATATCAATGACTCTTTTTGATAGTGGAAGGACAGTAACATGGAGAAATGTGGTTAAGGTAAAAAAAGATATCAATTTCTAAAAAAAATATTTTTAAAAAAGAAAGTTCAAACTTGCACCAGAGAGAAAGTAGGCAAATTAATTTATCATTCATTCATGCAATACTTTTGAAAAGTCTGAGTTTAACAACAGATCCATATAGACCCATCATCTTCCAGTCTTACAGAGAATCTAGTTTCAGTCATCTTTAATGATACGACATTTCACTTATTCATTTTAATAATAGTATATATGTTGAGTTTTTTTGAGTTTTTTTCTAACATATTTTCATTGTGGTATGCTTTCTCTATCCTATAAAATACTTGAAATTTTCCATATCTTCCTTTTTCAGAAATTCTTTCCTATAAATTATTTTATTTTCAAACTTCTCTAGTATAATTTGTAAATTATTATTTATGTGTTTATATAATACTGCTTTAACTCTTGGTTTTGGTTTCTATTGTTAACCAAAGATATCAAGAATTTCTTCAATACCTCTTTTTTCCATTTTATAATCTACAAGTTTCCTTTCATTGCCTTGAATTAGATGATCAAATGTTCAAGTTTTCTATTGCACATAGATCTTTCAACAGATCTTCAATAGGTTTCTCAAGTCATTTCTACCTTTCTAGTATTTAACACCTATAATTCAGACTATTCCTAGAGAGTTCCACATTCCTTCTTGTAGTCTTTTCTAGTGCAACAACCACAACAGAAGCTATTGTGTGCAGATCCTGCAATATTTTTATCCTCTGTATCAACTATTTGTGAAGAATATGGCGTGTGTTTTTTTTTCAGGATGGTTAAAAGATATATCATTTTTAATTGTAATTTTTCCCATATTTAATCTATTAGATTCTTGCCACAAAATTCAAAAAGGGCATTTTGAAATTCCATTCAAAGTATATCCATCTCCTCTTCAAAATCATTCAGGATACTGGAATTTTTATTGTTATCTATTTCATTGTGAGGTATCAGTTCTAGTATTTAAGTTGTGTTAATTTTCAGTGTCTAGACAAGTGTTTCTCAATATGAAATCTATAAATTTTTGTTTTTTAATCTTTTTATAATAGTATTTCAATATAATATTATGTGTTTTATTTTATGTATTAAAGAACATTATTCTAAGAAGTCCATGGGTTGTACCAGCCTGACAAATAAGCCTATGACATAAAAACTGTCAACAACTCTTAACCCAATAAGGTCTTCCATTTTACCTTTTAGGATTAAAAAAATTCTCCATCTTAGCTCTCATTTCAACTAATTTAAATTTAAGAATGAAACTATTTCTTGCTCTTCTCCTGCACTAATGTGCAATGTGTGTCTGAATAACTTGGAGCTGAGGATATGGTTGACAAAAACACTATGAAGTTCTTGCTTATAACTGGTAAAATCTGTTTTCAATTTTCTTACAATCTAGTACTGGCACATAATGAAAGTATTCATGTCTTCAATCCATTTCATGCATACTCGTGGTTTACCCACTTTAGTGGTCAGCACCATCTGCATGGAAACATTTTCAGCAGGTGGGGTATTGTGTTGGAATTTCTGATTTGTTCTGATGTGTTTTACTTTCTAGGGGTACCAGTATATAAAGGAGCACTTCTCTCTCCCTGCTGTCCTTCAGATCCAGCAGATTACGATAATGGTTCCTTGTAGGACCAGCCAATCACCCTATGCCATCTATCAGTTTCTTAGTTTCACAGGAGTAGTTACATCATCCTGGGCTAACTCAATGATATCATTAGAACCCAATGTTTTATAGCTCTTGCTAGCCTTTCATAGCTGCTACAGTAGTGTCAGAGCACACAAAGTCCTGGCTGAAATTTATACTTGCAAGCATTCCCATACTTGATCATTGTATCCCTCACCAGCAAATATGTGAATAATGGGTTGGGCTTTGCTCATGTTGTTTCTATAATTATGATTTACTATAATAAATGCCACTTGGGAAATGCCTTTCAGGAGTATGTGTACAAGGAGAATCTGTTATTGTAGCAGGGGTGAAATTTGGTCTTGGCAGACTTCTCTGTGTAAGGTTCTATAGTAGGCATGAAAATACAAAAACTAAAATGAAAAATGGTCTCTGTCCTCATCTTATCTATGTTTACATTCATTCAGATCTTAAAATCACAATTTGTCAGTGTTGGAAGGGTTCTCTAAAGCCATCTAATCCAGCAGTCCTCTCTATAGCTTATCAAACCATAGATGATTCTCAAGCCATAGGCTAATGTTTATTAGCTAGTGCTCTTATCAAGATGAAGATCCAAGACAATGTCAAAGGACCCATGATGAAAACTTTATCTACCTCCACAGAGAATGGATGAGTTCTGAATGTAGATTAAAGCATACTGTTTTCCTTTATTTTACTTGTTTCATTTTTTCTGTGTTTTCTTTTGCAATATAGCTATTGTGAAAATATATTTTGCATGACTTCACATGTATAGGGAATTTGGAAAGCAAATTAAAAATAATCATTAATATTTTACATGTAATTGGGATATGTATTTAAATAAACTTAAAAATGATTTTTTAAAATATTTACTGGCTAGGTGGCTAAGTGCATAAGAGTTCAGAGCTTGGAGGCAGAAAAACCAGAGTTCAAATCCTACCTCAAACATTAACTGTGGAACTTAAGCAAGCCACTTAACCCTCTTTCTGCCTCAGTTCCTTTATCTGTTAAATATGTATAATCATAAAATCTACTTCACAATTTAGGATCAAATGAGTTAACATATTTGTGCAAACTTGAAGCAATATAAATGCTAGCTATTTAGTCCTTCATTAGAAGCCTTCAGATTACTTCCTTTGCTCAGTGATGCAGATCTTAGCTAGATGTCTGAAGGGAAAATAGATTGATCAAAGCTATTCCTGCTAAGATTTCATTGACAAATGGGTTTTGTCTGAGCCCACAGCTGTGTAGCCTTCAGCTAAGGGGGTGGCTGTGGGGGTTGGTAGTTCATTATAATGAGATACTATATTTAGTTGATACCTTATATAAGATAAATTGTCAGTCTCCAGTTATCCTTCCTTCCTACCCGTTTTACTGATCACCTTTTCTCCCTTCCATTGTTCTTTAGGTAGGTTATTCCTAGGCTCCAATTAGGTTCTCATGCCTAACCCTTTGGATCTTTTGGGTTAGTAGGCTTATCATCCTGACCTTGGGATGGTATGTGATTTATTCTTTTATTCCTACCTCTTTTCATAATCAGGATTTTTTAAACTCTCTAGGAATCTGTTAATCACCTATTATTCTTCAGCCAATGAAAGAGATGTAAGAGTGTCATCTCCTCTTCCTAATACTCCAGAAAAACAAACAACAAACTCCTTGGCTCAAGTCTCTGTTGCACTGGCTCTCTAGTCAAAAGCTATGGACCTGAGGATACAGAGCACAGAGCCAGTCATGGAGGGATTGGACTCACTTTAAGATCTCTACTATAATAGCATGTGGAGTCAGTTCCCTGATCCCCATGCTATACAATGAGTTCTTTTAGATCAGTGTTTGTGGTTTGGGTATAGCAGACCTCTTTTTGCCCCAAATCAAACTTTTATGCACAATGAGCCCTTGATGCCTCATAGACCAGGTCAAATCCATCTTTGCCCCATCAGACCCATTAGGGCACGTCAACATCTACCTTATGTGCAACAATCCCCCATTGAACACTAGGTGGCTCTTAGCAGATCTCAGATGTTCCTTCTCTGAGCTGAAGCTGTTAAAGACCATAGCTTCAGTTCAGGGACTAACAGGCTTGTACTATCCCAGTTTTATTTCAGTCTGATTTTCTGAAAACTTTCCCAAGCCACCCTGAGACAGACTAGCCTGCGTGGAAGTAGTTACAGACCTATCCAGCAATGTGTCCTGTAAACTTCCCCCTATTATGACGCCAACAGCTACTGTAGCCCTTCTAACCCTCTCTCTGCCTACCTACAAAAGCACAGCATTCAACATAGGAGAGTGGAGGAAGGTTGAAAACACAGGAGCTACTCCGCCACTAAATTGCTGGCATCCCAATGTTATTAAGGAGTACAACAGTTGAATACTTGACTGGACTGGCTCTCTAAGGAAAGGATTCCTCAATATTATAGTCAAACAAGTTTTTGGAAGGATGCTCTTAAAAAAAACTCTTTTTTCCCTCTTGGTGTTCTAACTGTATCCTATCATAGCTCTCCTGTTCCCTATTTGTTCTTGACTCTTGACTTTAAACTTTATTGATATAATAAATTCCATTTTCATTGGACTCAGGAACCACTGACGATTTTAAGGAATTAGTCCTTGCTCAGTGGGAGCAAGTACCTCCCATCCCATCCCCATGCATTACTTCTGGTAGTTAAGTGACATCTATTCACACCAGTGGTCCAGTGTATTAAAACTCTTTAGGCAAAGTTGGGACACTGCATTTTAACCTCAACATCATTTGTCCCCTTTCTTCCTTAGTTTTATCGAATCCATTGGATACTTTTGCATAATCTAGACAGCTGTGATTGTCTTAAGATTCAGAAGAAGTCTCATTTCATTCCCCATACTACTAGAAGCTTTGCAAAGAGTAAGCATAAGCAGCATCCAGCTATATTACCATAGAGAAAGACTTTGCTTTCTGCTTTGAAGAATTTAAGGATATGTGAAGGAGAGTAGAGGCAAAGTGTTGCCTAGTACTGACAGTAGTGAGCTAGGATAATTCATTGATCAGACTTGGAACTGGAGCTCTTTGGTAATATCCAGCAAAAAAACAAACAGTTCATATGAACATTCACCTTCCAAGCCGGGAGCCTGTTACCACCACCCCCCTACCTCCAAAAAAACAGGGGATTGTAGTGCTTCTACTTTTATGATGCCAAAAAAATTACCCTTCCAGGACCAGGAATCATTTCCTTATTTACTGTTCAATTGAATTAAATAAACATTTTTAAGCACCTACTATGTGTCAAGCACTGTGCTAAGTGCTTTGCAATTATTATCCCTTTTTATTTTTTCAAACATTTATTAATATTTATTTTTAGAAAAGTTAACATGGTTACATAATTCATGCTCTTACTTTCTCCTTCACTCCACTGAGCTCTCCCTCCCCCCATAGCTGATGCGTATTTCCACTGGTTTTAACATGTGTCATTGATCAAAACCTTTTTCCAAATTGTTGATACTTGCATTGGTGTGTAGTTTCGAGTCTACATCCCCAATCATGTCCGCCTCAACCCATGTGTTCAAGCAGTTGTTTTTCTTCTGTTTCCACTCCTGTAGTTCTTCCTCTGAAAGTGGGGAGCATTCTTTTCCATAAGTCTGTCAGAATTGTCCTGGGTCATTGCATTGCTGCTAGTACAGAAGTCCATTACATTCTATTTTACCACAGTATATTGGTTTCTGTGTACAATGTTCTTCTGACTCTGCTGCTTTCACTCTGAATCAATTCCTGGAGGTCTATCCAGTTCACATTGAATTCCTCCAGTTTATTATTCCTTTGTGCACAACATCACCAGCATATACCACAATTTGTTCAGCCATTCCCCAATTGAAGGACATACCCTCATTTTCCAGTTTTTTGCCACCACAAAAAGCGTGGCTATAAATATTTTCATACAAGTCTTTTTATCTATGATCTCTTTGGGGTACAAACCCAACAATGGTAAGGTTGGATCAAAGGGCAGGCATTCTTTTATAGCCTTTGAGGATAGTTCCAAATTGCCAGCCAGAATAGTTGGATCATTTGACATCTCCACCAGCAATGCATTAATGTCCCAGTTTTGCAACATCCCCTCCAACATTCATTACTCTCCCCTTCTTTCATTTTAGCCAATCTGCTAGGTGTGAGGTGATAACTCAGAGTTGTTTTGATTTGCATTTCTCTAATTATTAGAGATTTAGAACACTTTCTCATGAGCTTATTGATACTTTTGATTTCTTTATCTGAAAATTACCTATTCATGTCTCTTGCCCATTTATCAATTGGGGAATGGCTTGATTTTTTATACAATTGGTTTAACTCCTTGTATATTTGAGTAATTAGACCCCTGTCAGAGTTTTTTGTTATAAAGATTTTTTCTCAATTTGTTGTTTCCCTTCTGATTTTGGCTACATTGTTTTTGTTTGTACAAAAGCTTTTTAGTTTGATATATTCAAAATAATTTATTTTACATTTTGTAATTTTTTCTAACTCTTGCTGGGTTTTAAAATTTTCCTTTCCCAGAGACCTGACAAGTAAACTATTCTATGTTCACTTAACTTTATATTCAAGTCATTCACCCATTCTGAATTTATCTTGGTTTAGGGTGTGAGATGTTGATCTAAACCTAATCTCTCCCATATTGTTTTCCAAATTTCCCAGCAGTTTTTGTCAAATAGTGGATTCATGTCCCCAAAGTTGGGCTCTTTGTGTTTATCATACACTGTCTTACTGATGTCATTTACCCCAAGTCTATTCCACTGATCCTCCCTTCTGTCTCATAGCCAGTACCATATTGTTTTGATGACTGCTGCTTTATAGTATAGTTTAATATCTGGTACTGCTAGGCCCCCTTCCTTCACATTTTTTTTTCATTATTTCCCTTGATATTCTTGCTCTTTTGTTATTCCAAATGAAATTTGTTATAGTTTTTTTCTAATTCAGTAAAGAAGTTTTTGGTAGTTTGATAGGTATAGTGCTAAATAGGTAAATTAATTTGGGTAGAATGGTCATTTTTATTATATAAGCTCATCCTACCCATGAGCAATCAATGGCTTTCCAATTGTTGAGATCCAGTTTTATTTGTTTGGAAAGTGTTTTGTAGTTGTTTTCGTATAATTGCTGTGTTTGTTTTGGTAGATAGATTCCCAAGTATTTTACATTGTCTAGGGTGATTTTAAATGGTGTTTCTCTTTCTAACTCTTGCTGCTCTAATGTGTTGGAAATATATAGAAATGTTGATGACTTATGTGCATTTATTTTGTATCCTGCAACTTTGCTAAAGTTGTAGATTATTTCTACAAGCTTTTTAGTTGATTCTCTAGGATTTTTTAAGTAGACCATCATATCATCTGCAAAGAGTGATAGCTTAGTCTCCTCCTTGACTATTTTAATACCTTCAATTTCTTTTTCTTCTCTAATTGCTACTGCTAGTGTCTCTAGTACAATGTTAAATAAAAGAGGTCATAATGGGTATCCTTGTTTCACACCTGATCTTATTGGAAAGGCTTCTAATTTATCCCCATTGCATATGATGCTTGTTGATGGTTTTAGGTATATACTGTTTATTATTTTTAGGAATGAACCTTCTATTCCTATACTTTCTAGTGTTTTCAGTAGGAATGGGTGTTGTATTTTGTCAAAGGCTTTTTCTGCATTTATTGAGATTATTATGTGTTTTTTGTTGGTTTGCTTGTTGATATGGTCAATTATGAGGATGATTTTCCTAATGTTGAACCATCTTTGCATTCCTGGTATAAATCCCACCTGATCATGATGAATAACCCTCTTTATCACTCGCTGGAGTCTTTTTGCTAGTATTCTATTTAAGATTTTTGCATCTAT
The DNA here is from genome assembly GCF_016433145.1 of Gracilinanus agilis. NCBI lineage: Eukaryota > Metazoa > Chordata > Mammalia > Didelphimorphia > Didelphidae > Gracilinanus > Gracilinanus agilis. The sequence continues at coordinate 146,516,378 of NC_058132.1, forward strand.
GCTCATTAAGGAGATTGGTCTGTAATTTTCTTTCTCTGTTTTTGATCTGCCTGGCTTTGGAATCATTACCATATTTGTGTCATAAAAGGATTTTGGTAAGATTCCTTCTTTGCTTATTATATCAAACAATTTGTATATTATTGGGATTAATTGTTCTTTGAATATTTGATAGAATTCACTTGTGAATCCATCAGGGTCTGGTGATTTTTTCTTAGGGAATTCTTTAATGGCCTGCTCAATTTGTTTTTCAGATATTGGATTATTTAAGTATTCTATTTCTTCTGCTGTTAATCAGGAGGAACAAATGGATATTTAAGTTGGAAAAAAACAGATCATGTTAGCAGTACCATAATAATCAACCCTGGATCAGGCCCATTAATGGCCCTTACACTTCCACTGTGGTTAGGATAGGGAAATATAGCCTCCAAAACGAAACCAAATAATGATAAATAATGATTCATACTCTATCTATAGACCTAGTTTTTGACTGCACCTTTCACCAACATTCTGTAACACCGCAAAGGTTCGACCTAGGAACAGAGGTCGCCTCCATCAGTCTCAGACAATATTTTACTAGGCCCAAACAGCTCATCCTAGGGACATCTGCTCCTAGACTGTGCTATCTTCATATCCATGGAAGCCCTGTATATATGTGTATATATATACACACTTTAGTAACTACAGCTTGTCTGGGCATGCCAGGTTGCCCTCACATAGAGGGGTGACCTTGAAGGACATTTGGAGTATGTCCAGTTTGCCTAACATGGAGGCTTCAGTATCTCTCTCAAGGTAGCCTCCTTTGATTTATGGCCAGTATCTTTAACATTGGAAGACTGGGTCAGTCGCTCTTTTTGTACTATCCTTTGACCCATCTTCTCTTCTGAAGGCAGAGATTAGAGATCAAAATTCACTCACAGTTGGAGTGCCTTGAAATAAAACACTGAGGGGAAGTCCTTCCCCTGTTCCACCTCTTTTACCCCATCTCGGAGAAATCAGGCTGGGGGTTTCTGTTCTGGGTTATTTGTCCTCTTTGATTTTAGATGGAGGAGGAGATCTGCACAGGATCGTAATGCTCAATTCATAAAAGAGTGAGAACTGTAGGCAGGGTGGTATGGCCAATTTGCCTAGCAAGGAAGCCCTGAGAGACTACCGTGCATGAGACAGAGTGAGGAACCAAGTTAAGTTGTTTGTATATTTGTTCTATAGCTTTGAAGTAATTTTTTTTTAAGTAAATATGACTTTTGGTGGTTAATTGCAACTGAAGTACAGTCCTTTTCCCTCTATACTTTTTTTTTTCTTAAAAGTCTTTATCTTCCATCATAGAATCAATACTGTGTATTGGTTCCAAACAGAAGAGCAGTAAGGGCTAGTCAATGGAGGTCAAGTGACTTACCCAGGGTCACACAGCTAGGAAGTGTCCAAGGCCAGATTTGAACCCAGGATCTATTGTCTCTGGGCCTGGCTCTCAATCTACTGAGCCACCCAGCTCCCCCAACCCCTACCTCCACCCCCACCCCTACCCCTATATACTTGATTAGTGAACAGGATTAGTGGACAGCTGAAGTCATTTGCAAAGAGCCTAGACACCACCCCTTTAAGAACACTGGTGAACCCTGAAGGAAGGATAAAATGTAACATACCTGGCCTTCAGGCATAAGAGGTGGGATTAGACACACACACACACACACACACACCAACACACACACCAACACACACACACAGATCTATATATAGAGCAAGAGAGAGAGAGAGAGAAACCTACATATATATATATATATATATATATACACACACACACACACAAATGTATTTGTGTGTATATCTAATATGTACATATATAAGTAAAATACATTTCTAAAAATATTCTGTAAACTCACCACAGTGGGCAAAAATGCATCCTATGAGAGAGTTAGAGTCAGTGTCACATTTGATGCAGACTTCATGGAGCCACTTTGAGGGAAGACTCTATCATCCACATAGCCCATAAGGACTTAAAGCATATTTAGATAGGCCTTTCGGTTTACCAATATCAGATCTGTTGGGAAATAAAAATGGCTCATATAATAAAAAATAAAATAAAATTTTCCTCCCTTCTGCTGGTAAACTGATAAACCCACTTCTCTATTCCCTGAAAGACAATTTTCAGATTCTTAGTCTCATCTCCAATATTACCTCTAACTAAAGACCTCAAATGTATTCTTCACCAGACCCTATTTAATCTTTTCTTACATTCTGGAACACCACAAGCAATAAGGAGACAGATGGATGTTCTGCCACAGAAACCAAAATTTGGCTCCCTCCACAGCAGACCCTTTTGTAGAATGATCATTAATTCCTTTACTTAAACCTGATCTCCTAATTCTACTTTGTCAACGGTGAGTATAACATGCCTCTCCCCAGGTCCAATTATCCATGTTCCAAGATGACATAATTATGCTACATTGGAAAAGACATTTGATTTGGAACAAATTTAAAGTTTAATCTTGGTTCTACCATTACCTCCTATACAATCTTTAATAAGGCATTTTAACTCTTGAAACATCAGTGACATCATCTATAAAAAAAGAGAAAATTAGATTACGATATTTCTAGAGTCTCTTTTTTTCAGCTCTAAAATAATATGGTATCATGATTCCAACACCTTCAAGTATAGATTCTAATGGGTTTTTACAATTCACTCATACTTATATGGCTCAGTGCATCTCTTTTTATGCCTTAACAATATTGAAATAGTTCACATAGACCAGTCTAGATCTATATATGTTATTAATAGGGAGTTTTATTATCTACTGATATGAAATTATATATCAAGCAATGTCTAGCTCTAAATAGTGACTAGAATACACATCTATATTTCAAAGATTCCATGGGTCCAAAGACAGCATGCTATAGTGGTAGATGACCTGAATTTGAAACCTAGTTTTGAAGTTAATTTCTATGTGTTTGGTCAAGTCACTTAATATTCAACTATCTCACTTTTCTTTACCTCTCAAATGACAGGATTGGGTAATTTTGAAAGGTCCTCCCAACAAGACAATTTGGAAAATATTGTACAAATTGCTCCAGAGTTGACAGTGTTTTTCCACTAATGATTTTCTTCTGAAAACCAATGTCAACAAAGGCAAATCTAGAAAAAAAATTGGTAGGAGTACAGTGCTCCAGTCCATGGTTAAGTGAGTCTTCAGGTGAGTGAGAAGGGATTATGGCTGGTACTTTGTAACTATAAAAAGGACTCTGACTCATGTGTGTGTGTATGTGTGTATGTGTGTGTGTATGTGTGTATGTGTGTTTGTGTGTGTGTGTGTGTGTGTGAGAGAGAGAGAGAGAGAGAGAGAGAGAGAGAGAGAGAGATTAATTGTCAGACATCAATATCCTACATTTAATTTCCTTATCTCTGCCATCATCAATAGTTTTTCTGGACCTTTCTCTATAAAAGTCTCAATTTCCTCGCATCCAATATTAAAACTTTTGCTCTCTGATTCAGACTATTGTTTTCACTTTCCTAGTCCATTTGAATAGTTGGTTCCTTTGTGGACTTCTGATTCTCTGTCAACAAATATTTTTAAGCATTTGCTATATACCAGGCACTGTGCTAAGTGCTGGGAATGAAAAGAAAGGGGGAAAAACATTTTCTGCCCTCAAAGTGGGATTTCCAAATTGCTCCTTTGGACCTCAGTTTTTTTTTTTCTCCTGGCTTTTCAAATCTTTCTTCTACCCCGCCAGGGTTTGTACAACCACCCAAGTAGTTTAACTTTCTAAATATATTTTTTGCATTTTCAAAGAGAATTTTGTTAATAACTTCCTCCTCCAAGCCCCTCAAACTCTAATTGGTAGAATGTATATAAGAAATGACTGGGGAAAGGGGGAACAGGGAACCTCAGCTAATAGCAGGCCACTATTGCCATACCTCCCAACACCAAATGAGCACACCAGAAAAATTAGGTTCAATGAATTGACTATGTACTCTTTCAAGTTTCCTAACATCTGACCTAGAGACTTACATGTAGGGAAAAGTTATTCTACAATTCTGACTTACCAAGGGTACAATTGATAACATGTTATAGTTACAAATATCTTCCAAATTCAAGATAATTTACTAGGTTTTTCATTACAACATCAATTTTGCATGACCTTTTATTAACATTTATTACAATGTCCAGGAAATGCTACATGAGGCAAGTCAAATTCTCTTAAAAAAGTTATTTAATTTGTATATCATGCTCAACTATAAAATGGGGATGAAAATGAAAATGGTAGTGAAGATTAAATGATATAATATTGTAAAGGGCTTAATATTTAACCTGACCCATAACCATATAAATCTAGGTATTCACTATTATTATTATTTTATAGGAAAACTTACTAACTTAATGTCTATAACCTTTTTTATTCTGAATTTTACAGAATCAAATAAAGCAGGCATTTTCATATACCAAGAAAGAAGATTGTATGTAAATGAAATCACAGATTTCTAGTGGGTTTAGTCTATATTTCTTTATAACTACATAATACATCTCATTCTCAAGTGTCCCAGTCCCTTTTCCTCCTCCCTCCATCATAGAAGGTATTATTCAGGAGGCTGATATATTAATATAAATAAAGCCTTTTATGTTTTCACCTTTCAGTTCACTCTTTGAAGGTAACATTCACAATTAATTCTTCCAGTATTAATTCTGTACCCAATCCTGTCATTTGAGAGGTAAAGAAAGTTAGGTAGTTGAATATTAAGTGACTTGACCAAACACACAGAAATAATTCTGATTCTACTCATTTCATTGTTCATTATCCCATGTAATTATTTCTGTTTCTTTAATTAGCTTGCTCATTACTTCTTATGGGGAAATGGTATTCCATCATAACCATATACCACAATTTGTTTAGCTATTCCTCAGCAGATGGGCATCCCTTCAAATTTCCAGTTCTTTGCCACCACAAAGAGAGTTGCTATAAATATTTTATAACATATCAGTTCTTCTTTTTCCCTGATCTCCTTTGGAAACAGAATCAGCAATGGTTTGGTCTAAGCTTTGGTCTAAGAGTATACACAGTTTTATAACACTCTAGGTTTAATTCCAAATTGCTCTCCAAAATGGTTGTGTCGGTTCACAGTTTTTACATCTACAGTATATTTGGTATTCCATTTTTATCATCCCTTCCAACATTTCTTATTTTACCCTTTTTTTTATTTTAGCCAATCTGATGGATGGCAGACAATATTTTAGAATTGTTTAGGTTTGCATTTATCTAATCAATAGTGGTTTAGAATATTTTTCATATACTTAATATATGATTAATTTCTTCAGTTGAAAATTGTCCATTTATATCTTTTGCTTATTTATCAGTTGGGGAATGGCTCTTATTCTTATAAATTTGGCAAAGTTCTCTATATAGTTTAGATATGTGACTGTCAGAGATACTGTCTCTAAAATTTGTTTTCCCAATCTTGTGCTTTCCTTCTAATATTGGCAAAATCTGTTTTATTTATTAAAAAAATTTTTAATTGAATGTGTCCCAAATTATTCATTTTATATTTTTAATGCTTTCTAAATCCTTTTGACTCATAAATTCCTCTCCTAGCCACAAATATGATAGATATGTTCCCTGTTATTCTAATTTACTAATGATATGTCCTTTTATGTCTAGATCATGTATCCATTTTGATATTATCTTAGTGAATGATGTAAGATATTGGTCTATACCTAGTTTTTGCTAAACTAGCTTCCAGAATATGTTTTGCATGATAATACATATATAACCTAGATCAAATTCCCTACAAGCTCCAGGAATTGAGAGGGAGACAATTTGTATCAGATAACTTCAGAAAGTTTTTGTGCGAAATTGTTATTACATGTAATTGTTAGAGTAAAATACCTTTACAAACTAATTTTCATTTCTCTAAGCAATTTTTACTAAATAGTGATTTATTTTCCTCAAAACCTCAATCTTTGCTTTTGTCAAAAATAAGGTGGCTATAATCTTTTATCACTATTTATTGTGTCTGTTCTGTTCCATAGCTGTACCTTTCTACTTCTTAGCCGGTCCCAAATAATTTTAATTATTGCACCATAAACTTTAAAAATATTTTTAGCATTTCATTTCAATATAATTGTCTTCCTTTGTAATTCTGTGTATTTTGTCTGACAAGGGATCTATACACTTTGTCAGACAGCCAAAAGTATCCCTGACACAAGAACGTTCAGAACATCTGATATGATTATAATCATATCTACACAGGAACAAAACAAATGGATAATCCTGGAAATTTTTCCAATTTATTTTATTTTTTTGTTTGATTGAAAAAATTCAATCTTTTTCCATAACTATGGCAAGTTATTTCATTTGAACCAATTTTGTTCCTAGATACCTATAATGGGACTAAGGAATTGAATAGTACAATTTTTAAAGTTGTCTAATAGAAATCATTGAGGAAATATAGACTTTCCTGACAGAAAGCTACCTCCAGTTCCTTCTCTTTTTATAGATCTCTCAGTGTTGTTCTTCTAAAGTCCTGAGTTGCAAAGGTACAAAGTATGCAGGCCTTGGAATGCAAACCTGGGATTGGTATCTATAATGGGGGAAAGACTTAGATTATCAACCATAGCAGCAACAGATTTATCATTTGCATATTATATTTTTCCTCATATGAATTCAATTGGTAAGGGAAGCCATTCTCTCATTCCTACATATTTGCATCCATTTGGGGGGCACTTGGTTTTTTCCCCTTAAAAGGCACTATATAAATCCAGGCAAGGAAGCTAAGTCTAGTGGAAAGAACTTTGGACTGGAAACCTAAATACTTACCCAGCTCTGCCTGAATTGGGGAAGTCACTCAGATCCTCTCTGTGTGGATATTTCACCCAGCTGAGAAATATAGATAATATATTAATTATTAATTTTACGTACCTCCCAATGATAGGAAGGGAGAGAGAAAAGAGGGGGAAAATAAGTAATTTTGAGCTCCATGGAAGAAAGTTACTCTGCAATAGAACCTTCACATTTTGACCATATGCAGTATCTGCTGGTCCTGAATGTTTGGTATATCTTAATTTCTTTCTGTGTGTATTTATTTCAGTCCTTTTGGCTCACAGGGCTAACTGGAACAGAACCAGCTGAAGCCCATCAGAACTGTTTAAATGCATATACTATCTTCCAAAAAGCAAAGGGGGAGGGGGTCAGAGAGCCTTTTTAAATGAGGGGAAAAAAAGGTAAAGAAAGTCTGAGGAACTGAAAACATTCTTTGGTTTGGCTTGAGGAAAAAAAAATCTTAAAAGGCAGTATGCACTGCAGAAGCCATTAATCACGAGGTGTACTTCCTCGACTGCAGGAGGGACATGTGCAAACCTGGCCCCTTCCAGAATGATACTTCAGAGATTTCCAATTTTTAAAAAATAAACCATACCTCTTTGAGACCCAGATTAAAATGTCTGGCTGTGGACTTACTCATTTGAAAGATGGGACTTCTCAGCTTCTCACATCTGGGAAGATCTTCATTTTTCCACTGGTTTGAGTTCACCTAGTCTTCTAGCAATTCTGGGAGTTCTGGTTATATCACAATTTGGTGGTTGTACTCTTGAAGGCTTTGGGGGAAAATGGCATGATTTAAATTTAGAGACACATGGTAAGGGTTTAAAGGGAGGTTAAGGAATCAGTGTGGAGAGGAGAGAAAGAGAAAATGATGGTCCATAGTCTTACCAGACCACAGGAGTAGATGCTAATCTCATTTTGGATCCAGCCTCTAGCCTTAGACTCATCATCACTTTTCTTCCCCTTCTTTGCCCATAAACTGCAGACAATCACATCTCCCTCTTCAGAGTACTTGGGAGATTAGTTGGACATTGAATGTGTTCTAGAGATGAACAGTCCTTTGTGTTTTTTTAAGTAATAGGAACTCTGATTAACTTTTTTTAGTGGAGGAGCAATATAACACATTAATTAATCCATAGCTGACATTTCAATAACTTTTTAGTCTCTTTGTATTCTACCTGTACTTATGTTTATTATATCTATGAGCAAAAATGATGGATTTATCTCAAAGCAGATTTAGAGGTAATGATCAATATTATTAATTTCACTAATACTCAGAAAATATTGTCTCAGAAAATCTGTCCACCATGCCTCAACTTTTGTAATAAAAAGGTGATTTGAATTGATGAGGATGGATCAAAAACCAAACACATATATGTGTGTGTGTAGTATATATGTGTATGTGTATATTTAGGTATGTCTATATAAAATATGTACCTATACATGGAACATGTTTAAATAAAATACTTTGAATCTGAAAGATTCTGCAGGACTGAAAGCATCATGACATTTAAAACATACATTTATTTTCTAATATCAAATAATTTTTTGCACATTGTAAGTACACTGATCATTTCACTAATGCTCCTCCTAGATGTGCTCCTGATTCTCCATACTTTTCCAATTCCACACAAACAGTCTTTTTGCTCTAAGATCCATCTCTAAGATCCTACTTGTGATTGTCAATTTTCTGCCTGCAACATTAATTTAATTTAAAGTCCAAGATATCTATGTTCCTTTCTCTCTTGGACCCATTCCTGACCTCTGCTTCTCTACCTTGATCCCTTTTTTTGGTAGATGGGAGGTCCTGGGTTCAAATATGGCTTCAGACACTTCCTATCTGTGTGACCGTGGGTACACTGAACCTCTATTCCCTAGTCCTTACCACTCTTCTGTCTTTGAATCAATAGTTTTGATTCTAATATGGAAAGTGAGTTTTTAAAAAGTACAGTTTTAACTAAACCTCAGAAAAGGTTGCCTTTTGGAGGCAGCTAGGTAGCTCAGTGGATTTTGAGGCAGACATAGAGGTCTTGGGTTCAAATCTGGTCTCAGCTATTCCCTAGTCTTGTGACCATGGGCAAGACACTTAATTTCCATTGCCAAGACAGAACATGAGTTGTTTTTGGTTTTTTTATTTTTAAGATATAAGGTCATTGAATTCAGGGGAAATCTTTTTCATTATTTCTGTTTGTATATCTAGTTCTGAGCATAGTGCCTAGCATATCATGAGCCCTTAAATAAATATTCTATCTATCTATCTATCTATCTATCTATCTATCTATCTATCTGTCTGTCTGTCTATCTATCAGTTAATTAACTATCTATTTAACTGTGAGTATAGCACAATAATTAGATTAGAGGATAAAGGATGAAACTATATCACTTACAGGTTTTATAATAAAAACTCAGTGGTTTAAATTGATGGATCCAACTGATACCAATGAGAAGTCCATCCCCACAGTAGACATTGTGTTCAAAGAGTTATAAAACTGTGTGTACCTTTTGACCCAGCAATACTAAGATTAGGTTTATTACCTAAAGTGATCATGGAAAATGAAAAAGAACATATATTCTAAAATATTTATACAAACTCTGTGGTAGCAAAGAATAAGCAATTGAAAGATGCCCATCAATTGAGGAATAGCTAAACGAGTTGTGACATATGATAGAATACTATTACATTTTAAGAAATGATGAATAGATTAATTTAAAAAACATGGAGAGACCTACATGATTTTATGAAGAATGAAATGAGTAGAACCAAGAGAACATTATATGCCACAACAGAAATATTTTTGAAGACTATTGTGTGTATTCCACCTCCAGAGAAAGAACTGATAAATAGAAATCATTAAGACATAATTAATATATACATATATATTTTTATCAAATGATGCCTTATCTAATGGGATGTAAGGGAGGGAATTAAGGAGAGAATTATTGAATATTTGAATGTAACAAATAAACACATGAATAAAAACATATGCAAATAATATAAATGAGGTCTTGAATATAAAGGATACTGTAAGTTTCTCCAGCTCTGAGACTCTCCATTAAGAATTAAGTCTACTTATTTAAAACTTGTATTTTTTTCTCCTGTTAAACAAGCTTTTCACAAACTATGAGAACATAATAAGCACTTAAATACTTATTGGTGGAATGATTAAATAAATACTAGATAAATAATGCTGAAACCAATTAAATACAGAAAAATAACAATAATCAAGTTATTATTTTAAGTTATCCTTCTTAACAGTTATTTCAAAATGTTGATGAACCTTTCACTTTATTAAGTCATCAGATCATAGATTTATAAAAAAGTGTCTACACCACATTTTCATTTTACATATGAGTAGGTAAGGTTCTAAAAAATAATTAGGGGCTCATGAATGACAGTTCTAGAAAACCCTGTAATTTCAAGTATATCCTAGAACTTTGAGGAAGTAATCATGATTGCCCTTTGGTGACCAACTAATATGAGAGGGAGTTGGGAAAATAGCCGCAGAGGGAGTGCTATACAAGTTATTTTTTGGTATTATATGACTTATTCTCATCATGCATCTCACTATTACTTCTTAGGTCATGTACAAATTTCTCCAGAGACATGTGTTTCATGATTCATGATCATACAGAACTGCTAGAGAAAATATTTCTGCTATATAAATGGATTGGAAAAACTATACAATTTCCCAAATGCAAACCAGTTCACTCTCAATTAATTCATTTTGGTACCTAACTCATTGTTCATTCTCACAACTTATCCAATTTGTATTTATTGACAGACTAATTTATTAGACTACCTGCTCAAGTAAATCTTAAATTCTGGACTGTTACATTCCTCAATCACTTGATTCTTTCTGATATAGATTCATTTTCCTTTGAGTTACCCTGGAATTCACTAAGAAAGCTCCATAATATTCTAGAGATTGATAACTACATGAAGATACAGACTCATACATAAAGAGGAACATCTGAAGGCATTCACTATGAACTGGGAATCAATCCATCAGCTATAAGCATTTGTGTCTATACTGCCAATTCCAGGAACTATGGTAGGTTGTGAGAGTACAAAGACAAAAGTTAAGATTACCTGCCCTTGAAGAGTTTACATTCTGTTGGGATAAATAAACATTTACATATATCAGCGGATATTAACAAATTACTGTTGTTCATCTTTATTTTCAAAGAGGACTGATGACAGAATGGGAAAATATCTTGACTTCCAAGTATATTGGATTTAAATGAGGAAGAGTTGCACAAAGTCACCAGTCTCAATCTCTCCTTCAGAGCCATTTAAGTCCAGTGACAAGAAAAAAGTCAAGATGACTGTTGGTAGCTTAGGATAGAGTAGATAACCTGAGCATCTTTAATTTTTTACCAAACTCTAAATTCCTGCTCACAGCACCTGCTTCAGCTGCCTTCATGTCCTTCAGAATAAATTGCTTTCATATCAATAATATGGAAATGGGTCTTGATCAATGTCACATGTAAAACCCAGGGGAATTGTGTGTTTGCTATAGGAGGGGAGAGGGAGAAGGGGAGGGAAAGAATATGAATCATGTAACCATGGATAATTGTTCATAATTAATCAGTAAAATAAAAATAAATTTAAAAAAAGGATAAATTGTTCTCATCTGTCCAGCCACTGGGGGAAGTCTTTACATGCATGGAAAGCTACAGCCACAGGTAAGAGTTGAGTGAAACATAAACATGAGAGGTGAATAGGCATCCCTGAAAAGGGCTTGGCAAGCCCTCAACAGAGGAGCTAAGTCATCCTTAAATACCCCAAATGCTCTATAGGAAATATGCAAAATTGATTTAAAGTAATCTGGGTGGAAGAGACATTAACAGATGCATAGATCAATGAAAGTTTTACATAAAAGGGGTAGTAAAGGAAAAAAGTATTTATATAATACCCGATATTGGCTAGGCATTGTGCCAAGTATAATAAAATTATCTTATTTGAACTTCCTAAAATTTTTGCAAGGTAGATGCTATTATTATTACAATTTTATAGTTGAGGAAACTGAGGCAAACAAGGGTGAAGTGACATACGCAGCATCACATAGGTATCTAAGGAAAAGTTTTATTTCAAATCTTCCTGACTCTAATTCCAAGACTCTCTCCACTGTGCCACCTAGCTGCCTCTAAAAGGTGGTACTTGAACGAAGTTTTCCAGAATACTATAGAATCTAAGAGGTAGAGATTAAAACAGGGGTCGGCAACCTTTTTGGCAGTAAGAGCCATAAATGCCATATTTTTTTAAATGTAATTTCATGAGAGCCATACAGTGCTCACAGTGTGCACTCCTGTAATAGCACCTGAAAAAAAATTGACTTTATGGCTCCTACAGAAAGAGCCATATCTGGCCCTGAAAAGAGCCAGATATGGCTCGAGAGCCATATGTTGCCAACACCTGGATTAGAAGGTGGTTCTAGGTATGAGAGACAATAGAAAAGCATAGAGAAAGGAACTGAAGTATATGAGGAACAGAAAATACGTTACTTTGGTTGGATCATAGAATGTATGAAATGGAGTTACGTGTAACAAGGTTGGAAATAAAAATTGGAAATGAATTATAAAGGATAGCCTCTGGGAAAGAGGGGAACAACTTTGGAAAGCATATTATTCCTATTTATGACTTTTGAATAAAGTTTTCTCTGCATTTACAACCATAAAAACATATGATTTTAATATATACCTAAGAGACCCATTATATGAGGGGAACTTTTAAGCCTTTGTCTTACTCTAGAAAGCCAAATGCTTTTGTATATTCTATACCTTGCAGTAAATTATGTGATTCTGAATTTAGAATCAGCTATAGAAAATCATCTGTAAATGTGTGACTATTCCATTCTTCAACTATTTCTTTGATGCGATCTTAGTTAGCCTCAACTATACTCAAATTTAGGAAGCAAACTGACCAACTGAATCTTCTTGACAAGGGCAACTAAGATGGTGAAAAATATGAAGAATTCCATACAAGGACCGATGTAGTTGAGGCTTTTTTTCCTATACAGAAGATAATTAGAGTGGCATAATAGCAATCTTCGAGTGTCTGAAGGACTTTCATAAAGAAGGAAGATCAAATTTTTTCTGCATCACTCCAAAGAGAAGAAATGGGAGGAATGGGTGTTGCAGAGAGTCAGATTTTTGGCTAGATATGAAGTGTTATGGGCTAAGTTAGTAGGTACCAGCTCTCCATTGTTAGAAATGTTCAAATATAAATCAGATGACCGTTCACTGAGTATGGCATACAGGAGTTTCTTATTCAGCTCTGAAACTCTGATTTCCCTTCAAAAGTTGGAGGTTCTGTGATGTATTTTTGGTAGATTGTCATATGTAGCTTTATTTGGCATAGAAAGAATTAGGAGCAATTTTGCCTGTTTAATGAATATGAGGGATAGCCATAAGAAAAATTTCCTAGCAACTAAAATTATCTCAAAGTAGAAAGGGCCATATTATAAGAAAGAAAGTTTCAAATTACCACAATTTTGAGAATAGAGACTGTTTAACAACTTAGTAGGAAGTTATTGGATCATAGACTTAGAGTTGGAAGAGAAATTGGAGGTCAACTAATCCAAACCATTCATTTTATGAATGAAGAAACAGATTCAGAGAGAGGGCATAGCATACCAATGATCACACAGTGTAGATGATGGAGATGAAAGTCAGTGTCACATAGCAGGTGGTCTCTTGGAACCCCAGGGATCTGTGCTAGGCCCTCTACTAGTTAACATTTTTATCAATGACTCAGATAAAGGAATAGATGGCAAGCACATCAAATTGCAGATGACACAAAGCTGGGTACAGAACAGATGGCAGAGTTAGAATTCAAAAGAATATCCAGAGGTAGAGCACTGGGCTGAATCTAATAAAATGGAATTCAGCATGAATAAATGGAGCCCTACTCTTGGGTCCTAAAAATCAGCTCTGTAAGGATAAAATATAGGGAGGCATGGTGAGATAGCTACTGTCCTGAAAAAAAAAGATATGGGAATTTTAGAAGACTACAAGCTCAAAAGGAGGCAGGAGTATAATATGGCATTCAAAAACCTAAAGTGGTATTAGAATGGATTAAGAGGAGCAAAGATTCTAAGAACGGGGAGAATAGAGAGTCCCTTTGTACTCAACCCTGGTCAGATAGCATCTAGCATTTTGTGTCCCATTTGGGATTCTGCAATTTTTAAAGGACATTGATAAAACCAAGAATATCCAGAGGAGGGTAAGTAGGATGATGGAGGTCGATGCTACATATGAATGGGCAGCTAGGTGGTATATGGATAGAGTGTGGAGCCTAGAATCATGAGCACTTCAGTTCAAATTTAACCTCAGACTCTGACTAGCTATGTGGCCCTGGGTAGGTCACTTAAGCCTGTTTGTCTCAGTTCCCTCATCTATAAACTGAGATAGAAAAAGAAATGGCAAAGCACTCCAAGGTCTTTGCCAAGAAAACCTAAAATGTGATTGTGAAGGGTCGGTGTTATATTTGTTAAACAGTTATATTTGTGGGAAGCTGCAAATATTCCAATGGTCTGTAGCAAGCAGGTCTTGCTAATCTTTGATTTATGGAGATGACACACACACATAGGCTCTCAAGCAGAGTTGTCAGCAGGGAGGGGTAGGAACTTGCTGAGTGCTCCTTTGCTTCCCAGCCCTCACACCAAGCAGTTAGAAAATCAGTTACAAAATAGAGGTTAATCCGTTATCTTCTGGGCTCAGTCTGGAAACCAGGAAGGACAAAGCTCCTAAAGATGTTAACTTTCTCTAAACTATTTCCCCACAGGTTTGAGTAAGGAGAAAATAGTAAAAGCTCAATGTCTTGAAGCTTCCAGGCACAGAGGAAAGGACTTGCTTTTGGGGCTACATGGCAGGAGGAAGTCAACTTGAGGAGGTGTGAGTATTTCCCTGAATCTAACCAGACACAGCTCCCAAATGATGAAAGGTTTAATGTTATGTGAAGAAGGGAAGAAAGGGAGATTTAACAAGGATAGATATGGCCTGGGAAGCCCTAAACTGTTATGTCCAAGCAGCCCCTCCCCCCAGAGGGGAAAGGTATCTTGGTTTGCTAATTAGCCCTCTAACCTAATAGATAATCTTCTCCTATGGTCTAAATAACTAATTAAAGGTAACTGTGATGTTGATTGAAGGTCTAGTCAAGCTAAAACAGGTTGGCAGCAGAGAAGTAAAATGGCTTTGTACAGATTCAAAACTAAAGCCCTCAAGAGCCACCAAGATCTGGCATTAGCAAACAGAGTGATCTGCTTGCTTCCAACCCCCCCAGGAACAAACTACCCTTAATCGCCTTAAAGTGTCCCCTCTCCCAGAGTTCTGGAGTGGGGGACCCTCTGGAATTCTGAGCTGTGGCTTGATCCCCTCTCTTGCAACTGGAATTCCACTCTGCCATTTCAATGTCACAGTCGGACACAACTGAAATGACTGAAAAATAACATGGTCTATGAAAAATATTTGAACATATGAAATACATGAAAAAACTGAAGAATAAAATGAAATATGAGAATTAGTTGATGAATTAGCACAATTAGCTTGGAAGAGTCTCAGAGCATGGGAGAGAGGTAGGAATGATAGTATTCAAGTTTTCAAATATTTGGAGAGTTGGCTTGTGAGGGAGAGATTAAACATGTGGAAAGTTCACAGGATTTGGAATCAAAGTTCTTTACTTTGAATTGTTGCTCTGATACTTGCTTTTCTTTATTTTTTTCTTTATTTTTATTTTTTAAACCCTTAACTTCTGTGTATTGGTTCCTAGGTGGAATAGTGGTAAGGGTGGGCGATAGGGGTCAAGTGACTTACCCAGGGTCACACAGCTGGGAAGTGTCTGAGGCCGGATTTGAACCTAGGACCTCCTGTCTCTAGGCCTGACTCTGAATCCACTGAGCTACCCAGCTGCCCCCTTTTCTTTATTTTTTAAAACCCTTACCTTTTGCCTTAGAATCAGTACTCAGTATCAGTTCCAAGGCAGAAGATGAGTAAGGGCCAAGCTATTGGGGTAAGTAACTCGCCCAGCATTACAAAGCTAGGAAGTGTCTGAGGCCAAGGTTGAACCCAGGAGTTCTTGTCTCCAGGACTAATTATCCACTAAGCTACCTACCTGCCCCTCTAACACTTTCTACCTTTCAGAAGTTTAAGGGGATATGCTCTCTGTTTCAAATATCTGAAGGCCTAAGAATAGATAATTCTGTTTGGCCCCAGAGGGCTGAACTGTAATCAATGGATAGAAACTGCAAAGAAGTAAATTTGAGCTCAATGAGAGGGAAAAAAAAAACTTCTTAATGATTAGACCTGTACAAAAGCAGAATGAAGTGCCACAAGAAGTGATAAATTCCCCTTCATTGTAAGTCTTCAAGCAAAGGGTGATTCATTTTGCATATGGGTTGTATGACACAGCCATTGCATTCCCTTCCAACTCTCAAAATATGTGATGCTGGGAAGCCATATCCTCTGATTTGAAAGCCAGCACTCTCCACACTTTGCCACATTGCCTTTCTTAGGAGATTCCTCTATGTATGCATTGGACTCAACACAAAGGCTGAGCTACTCTTAATAATAATTATACATTGCATTGCTATAAGGCTTTATGCTCTTCAGAATGCATTATCTGAGGCACAAATAATTCATTTCAGATAATTAGTGTCATAATCAGCTAATTGATTCTTGTCCTTATAGAGCTGGCAAATGAAGAGGAAAGAATTCAAAGAAATTCACATAAAAGAGGCAGGATAGTCTCAGACTAGGAAGACATGCTTTCTAGTCTTGCTTTGAAACCTCCTGAGTACCTCTTTTCCTCCAAGTAACTAAAATTACATATTCCAAATTGTTTGCTTACCAGCATTAGTTTGATGAAATTTCCACATCCTAAGTTCTCTGTATGAATGATATTAGAAATCTAAATCAATTCTGAAAACATGCAATAGCAAATTTAGTCTGGGTACATGAATGTGGAGGGAGTTCTAGTGTGATTGGAATTTAGGGTCTTTCTTTTCTCTCTCCAGTACCTTCTCCCATTAAATCCAGTGGCAGCAGAGTAGTGATATGTTATAAACTTGAATACTTTTGTTTTTCATGAAAAAGAAAAAAAATGTGCTTGTGAGAAAGTGTGTGTGTACATGTGTGTATGTGTGCATATTCCTATGGCACAGTCATATTTATGGCTCACTGGTATGTTAGATTTGGCTTGCAGTTTAGTCCCCAAGAGCACCATCCAACTGTGAAATCAAATGCCCACTAAATCCTTCCTTTGCTTGTACAGGCTGGTGATTAGTGTGCTTTGTAGTTCGGTTTGTATTTGCTGGGAGACCATAACTTTGAAATTCAAGGTAATGGAGGCTTTTAAACTCTCTACCATTGTTAAAACATTGAGGTTTGTGTGGGAGGTTGTTTCTTAAGGGAACAGCATGTAATATCTATGTTAGTGTTAAAATGAAGCTAAAAGCCTCTATTAAGGAGAAGTGCTTTGTTTCTGGGCCAAGAGAATATCATATTTAGAAGAACCTAAAGAGCAATGTGCCAATTTTCAAACATCTTGTGTACGAATCATTTTTCCTCATGTTCAAAGTCCCAAAACTCTTCGTTGATTATTTAATTTATTTTTTGTTATTCTGAATTTGACAAGTAACAAGCACCAATATTTCCATGTAAAAAGAACAACAGAAACAGAATGATATATGATAACCTGCATCTTTATTTAATAGAGTTTTAATTTTTAAATATATAATAAATCCCTCACATTATTTTCAAAGCTGTCCAGCTTGTCTGTGTTTCCTTTTGGTCTTCCTTATGTTCTCTTCTGTACATTTTTTAAAGCACTCTATTAACACAAAGTACAGAATGAAACATGCATTCTATGAACTGGCCATTGCGCCCATTTGTTCTTGGAGACATAATTGTTATAAGAGAGGGCTTCTATTTGGGTTGAAGCATTAGATAGTTCATCAGGATGTGATACAAATGAAAAAGATAACTTCAATAAAGAATTTTTTAAAATACTCAGAAATAAGGGAGCAGGGTGCAAATAAGGACACAAAACAATTTGTTTACTAGCTTGTTAAACTTATGCAAACATATTTCTTAAAATAAAATACTATATGTGATAAAAATTAGAAGTATCTTGTACTAAACTCTTCCTCATTATTTTTAAGTGTTATAATCATTGATGATTACTAAATTCACAACACAAAATATTTTTTCAAATATAGAGAGTTATGTAGAAATAGCAGGATTGGGTAAAGACAAATATTTTTATCTTCCAAAAAGGAAAAAGGATAAAATCTGCAAGCCATAGACTAATGAATTTTACTTCAATTTCTAGAAAACTTCTGGAATTTCTTCACAAAGTAAAGGGTGAATAAAACTCTAAAAAAGGCAACAGTTATCACAAAGAGTCAACATAACTTCATTAAGAACAAATCATGCCAAAGTAACTTTATTTCTTTTTATGACAAGTTTATTATAATTAAAACATCAGGCAATTCTATAGCTACTGTTTACTCTGATGTTAGCAAAGTATTTGACAAAACACCTGATAATTCTTTTATGAAAAAGATGAAGTAGATGTCAGCTAGATGATGAAACAGTTAAGTATGTTTGAAAGTGGTTGAATAGATTGTAAGGCAAGATAGAGAGAGAAATGAAGTGAGTATGTTGCCAAGATCTCTCAATACATTCTTCTAAACAACTTAAAATAGCATATCAGAATGCCTTCTGAGAAATATAATCAACAAAAAGTCACAGTGAATCATTTTTCCTGTCCAGGATAGCATAAGAAAAAAAAGTTTCTGGACAGTACAGTGGGAGGTAGCCAGGAGCCCAGCACAGTGTAGTGGAAGCATAACTGTCCATAGGCTTTGATGGGAGTAGCAGTAGTAGCAGAATAGGGAGTGACCAGTATGGAAGGATGGAAAGGGGACTGAATACTTTGTAAGAAAGAGATTTCAGGATACCCTTGTACTAAAACTAGGCACAGGATGAGATTTGACAGCTCTCTTACACATTATTTATTCCTGGGTTATAGTTCCGAGTGGTGAGGAGCAGTTGTGGTGTCAAGGGAGCAGGGGCTCCACCTGAATAAGGACTAGAGTGCAAATTAGAAAGGCAGTGACCATCAATGGAATAGACTTGGGGTAAATGACATCAGCAAGACAGTGTATGATAAACCCAAAGAGCCCAACTTTTGGGACATGAATCCACTATTTGACAAAAACTGCTGGGAAATTTGGAAAAACAATGTGGGAGAGATTAGGTCTAGAACAACATCTCACACACTACACCAAGATAAAATCAGAATGGGTGAATGACTTGAATATAAAGAGGGAAACTATAAACAAGTTAAGTGAACACAGAATAGTTTACTTGTCAGATCTGTGGGAAAGCAAAGACTTTAAAACCAAGCAAGAGTTAGAGAAAATTACAAAATGTAAATTAAATGGTTTTGTTTATATTAAACTAAAAAGGTTTTGTACAAACAAAAACAATGTAGTCAAAATCAGAAGGGAAACAACAAATTGGGAAAAAATCTTTATAATGAAAAACTCTGACAGGGGTCTAATTACTCAAATATACAAGGAGTTAAAGCAATTATATAAAAAATCAAGCCATTCCCCAATTGATAAATGGGCAAGAGACATGAATAGGCAATTTTCAGGTAAAGAAATCAAAAGTAGCAATAAGCACATGAGAAAGTGTTCCAAATCTCTAATAATTAGAGAAATGCAAATCAAAACAACTCTGAGGTATCACCTCACACCTAGCAGATTGGCTAAAATGAAAGAAGGGGAGAGTAATGAATGTTGGAGGGGATGTGGCAAAATTGGGACATTAATGCATTGCTGGTGGAGCTGTGAACTGATCCAGCCATTCTGGCTGGCAATTTGGAATCATGCTCAAAGGGCTATAAAAGAATGCCTGCCCTTTGATCCAGCCATACCATTGCTGGGTTTGTACCCCAAAGAGATCATAGATAAACAGACTTGTACGAAACTATTCATAGCTGCGCTTTTTGTGGTGGCAAAAAACTGGAAAAGGAGGGTATGTCCTTCAATTGGGGAATGGCTGAACAAACTGTGGTATATGCGGGTGATGGAATACTATTGTGCTAAAAGGAATAATAAACTGGAGGAGTTCCAGGTGAACTGGAGAGACCTCCGGGAACTGATGCAGAGTGAAACGAGCAGAGCCAGAAGAACTCTGTACACAGAGACTGATATACTGTGGTAAAATTGAATGTAAAGGACCTCTGTACCAGCAGCAATACAATGACCCAGGACAATTCTGAGGGATTTATGGTAAAGAACGCTGCCCAAATTCAGAGGAAGGACTGCAGGAGAGGAAACATATAAGAAAAACAACTGCTTGAACGCATGGGTCGGGGTGGACATGATTGAGGGTGTGGACTCGAAACTACCACACCAATGCAACTACCAACAATTTGGAAATTGGTCTTGATCAAGGACACATGACAAAACTAGTGGAAATGTGCATCGGCCATGGGTGGGGGGAGTGCAGGGGGCGAAGGGGAAAGGAGGAGCATGAATCATGTAACCATGTTAAAAATGAATATTAATAAATGTTTAAAAAAAAAAGAAAGGCAGTGACCAAACATCTCTCTAGATAATACCAATTTGGAAGCATCAAAAGCATGCAGGTACTCATTGCAAAAGACAGAAACTCAGGACAGACAAACCCCCAAACCACAGAGGAAATGCATATCCCAATACTGACATAAAATCCAAAGTGAAGAGATTGCTGGGGAAAACATAGCGAACAACAACAACAACGAAAAATAAATTGACTAGAAAAAGCTAATTTTGTGACAGAGGAGCTAAAGACCCACCCAACCTCAGAAAACAATGACTTGAAAATAAACACAAGCAAAGTTTCAAAAAATGCATATTGAGCACAAGCCAAAAAATAGAAAAAGAGTTAAAGAGATAAAAAGAGCATTTTTTTTTCAGATCAAATAAGAGCAATTAGGGAAATTGGGAAAAGAAATGGAAACAATGCAAGAAAATAACTTTTAAATACCAGAAATGGTCAAATGGTACAAAACTCACTGAAACAAGCATTTCCTTAAAAATTAGAATCAGCTAATGACTCCATGGGATATCAAGAAACAATTAAACAAAATCAAAAGACTGAAAAAATAGGGGGAAAATGTGAAATATCTCATAGGAAAAATAACAGACCTAAAAAAGAGATAAGGGAGATATAATTGAATAGTTATTGGACTATCTGAAAGTCATCATCAAAAAAAGGGCCTAAATATCATATTTCAGGAAATTATAAGGGAAAATTACCCAGATATTTTAGAGCCAAAGGGAAAGGAGAAATTGAAAGAATTCACCAAATCACTACCTGAATGAAGTGCCAAAATGAATACTACCTAGAATATTAATCCCAAATTATGATGTTCTCAGTTTATGTAGAAAATAATTCAAGTAATTATAAAGAAAGAATCAAAATACCATGAAGTCATAGTCAAGTTTTAGCAGCCATTGCCATAAAGAAACAAAGGGATTTGAATATAATATTTTGGAAAACAGAGGAGTTACAATTAATCAAGAATAATCTGCTCAGCAAAACTGGGTATAATCTTTCAGTGGAAAAAATGTGTATTTCATGAAAGAGAGACTTTCAAGACTTCCCTGAATTAATTCCAGTGCTGAATAGATTTGCCATTCAAACATGACTCATGAAAAGCATAAAAAGATAAAACATGAGAGACAAATTATAATGGACTTAGCAAGGTTTAACCTTTTTTTTTTTACATTCCTATAGCAGAAGATGTCTACATGTAATGTAAAATAAGAATAGGATATATGAATAAGATCTTGAGATAATCTCAAAGAAAGAATAGGTCAGAAAGTGGAAAGAGGTAGAAGAATGGGAAAAATATATCTCACAAAAAGAACTATGCAAGGGAATTTTTAGAAAGGAGGGAAAAATTAGAGGGGATAGTGTGGAATAATTAAATTACATTCTCATTAGAATTGATTGAATAGCTGCACCTTAAGAGTAGTCATTAAGGCTATATTATTAAGGTTGAAGGATATCTCCACTATAGTCCCTAAAGAACTTTGCCATACCTGGTATGTTTGATATTTTTATTGATGACTTGTCTATAGTGACAAACAGTATATTTATCATGATTTCACATTACAAAAAAAAAAGGTTAGGATATTGAGAAGCTAGAATGTTGAAGTAGGGAACGATGGTTTAAAAAATGTTACTCCTACTGGAGACACGGATATTTATTCTGTAAGTAAAAGATGAGATGTTATAACTAGAGAACAATCCCTGTGCAAAATGTCAAGGTTTTAGGACATCACAAGCTCAATATGAATCAATAGTATCATATGACAAAGAAGAATAACAAAAATGAATAGGAAGTTAATCTTCAACAGACAATGTGTACAAAATAGTAACAAGAATAAACCTGTTGAATCCTGCCCAGTGTTTAGAGTATTGTATTCAGTTATGGACATTACATTATAGGGAAATGATGGTAGAAACACTATCAGGATAGTGAGTGGTGTCAAAAATTATTTGTTGTTTGAACAAAAAGGAAATACTTAGCCTGAAGAAGAGAATTTGAAAGGGTGTGATTGTTGTCTTGAAATATGTGATGTTCTGACATTCGGAAGAGGAATTAGACTTGTTCTGTTTTGTCCCAGAGGGAAAATCCAGAAGCAATGAGTTGAAGTTACAAAGAGGCAAATTTAGGCTTCATGAAAGAAAAAGCTGTCTAATAATGAGAGCTATCTAAAAGGAATGACCTATTTCGGTAGGTAGTGGATCCCTCATTTCTAAAAGGCTTTCAAAAAAGCTGAATGACCACTTACTAAGAATATTATACAGAGAATTCTTGCTCAGATATAGGTTCCACTATACGTTCTCTGAAGTGTCTTGCATCTTTAAAATTTCTGGAATTATGGAAACAACACATGGTTTAGGGAACTCTTTATAGAGGAAATCCTTAAAACACGCCTGAAGGATTGGATTGGATGATCTCTAAAATTTGGTCAAAACTGAAAATATCTGAAAAGCAGCCTGGTGAAAAGGATGGAATGTTGAATTTTGAGTTCATATTGTACCCCAAATCCTTATTAGCTACAGAACTTTGCACAAATTACTGAACTGCTCTGTGCCTTAATTTCATTATCCATATAAAATGAGGGAATTGGAGTCAATGAGATGTAAGGTCCCTATACCTGAGCAACAATTCACTGTAGAGTATTCTTAGTAAGTGGACATTCAGTCTTTTTGTCTCACTTTCAGAACTAAAACCCATGCATCCTAATTCCTAATCCAGCATTTTGTCTAATATACTATGCTACCTATATAATAACTGGATTCTCTATCATCATCATATTCTGAGACACCTGATGGCACAGTAGAAAGGGTTATGGACATGGAATTAGGAAGCCATGATTTCAACTCTAGTTCTAGACACCTATTAGCTATGTGACCTGAGGAAAAAAAATCACTTAATCTCTGATCACTTCAATTAATTATCTGTAAAAAAGGGATTATACTATAAGAATACAAATCATTCCCTAATTGACAAAATGGTCATTGGATATGAACAGGTTCTCATTCAAAGAAATTAAAACTATATTTCATCATATGAAATGATGCTCCAAATTACTATTAATTAAAGAAATGCAAATTAAAACAACTCTGAGATTCCACCTCAAAACTATTAGACTGGCTAATATAACAAAAAAGGAAAATTATAAATGTTGGAGAGGGTGTGGAAAAATTAGGACACTAATGCACTGTTGGAAGAGCTATGAACTGATAAGACAATTCTGGAGAGCAATTTAAAACCATGGCCAAAGGATTATAAAACTGTGCATACCTTTCAACCTAGCAATGCCACTATTAAAGGACCCACTTGTATAAAACATTTTATAGTAACTAAACTAGAAACTGAAGGAATGTCTATCAATTGAGAAATGGTTGAACAAGTTGTGGTATATGATTGTAATGGAATATTATTTGTACCAAAAGAAATGATGAACAATATGATCAAAAAAAAAACCTGGAAAGATTGAAGTGATCCAAAGTGAAGTGTAGAAAACCAGGAGAACAGTAACACTAATAAAGTATGATGATCAACTGTGAAAGATTTAACTATTATCAACAATTCAAGAAAATAGGACAACGCCAAGAGACTCATGGCCATAGAAGTAAATGAGAGAATCTAAATGAAGATTGAAGTACACTATTCTTCATTTTATTTCCTCTAGGAATTTTTTTCTAGTGTTAGTGATATGATTTTTTTCACATGATGAATATGGAAATATGTATTATATGACAACTAATATACAACCTGTATCATATCACACTTGCCATCTTGGGGAGTGGATAGAGGGAGAAATGGGGCAACATGGGTCACAAAATATCAGAGACCAATTATTAAAAAATATAGCAATATATACTTTGGAAAAAATAAAAATAAACATTTTTAAAAGGGAGATGACAAAAACACTATCTCTGTGGCTTGTTGTCAGGATGAAACAGTACGATATTTATAAAAAAAAAAGTGCTTATAGGGTGCCTAAAACATCATAGGAACTGTATAAATGTGTATTCCCTTCCCTTCTCCCCATTACCACAAAATATTTTGTTGACCACAAGCAAGGAATAAAAGGAAAATGGAAACATTCAGCAAACTCTTCACATAACAGTTGTGTTATTTAAAACTACGTGAACAGGCTTGGTGAAACTTCTTTATAAAGAATTAGATTTAGAACAAGAACAGAATTTTGAGGTCATTAAATCCAACCTCTTCATTTTACAAATGAAGAAACTGATACCCAGAAGGATTGGGTGACTTGTCAAGTGTCTAACAACTAATAAGTATTTGAGGCAGGATTGGGATGTGTGTCTTCCTGACTCAGGAGCCAGTGTCTTACCCACTCGGTCATATACTCTTTGTCTTCAGTGACAGAACAATTTCCAGGTATGCCCTTTGATCTTTTGGTTCATAATATTGTGATAAAGTAGGTCCTTTTTGCTTTTAAGGACATCTGAGAAAAGGTCTCTAAAGTGCAGAAAAGCTCTTATCAGATAGTGCCCCCCCCAAATTTAATAAATCAATAAGCAAACAAACAAACAAATAAATGAATGAATAAATAAATAGATGCTGCCTTGCCCTGTGGGCAACTCTGACTTTGGAGAAAAGCCAGCTCACAATAAGTCTGACAACAAGAGACTGGCACATCCAGGAGCTCCATCTCCACTAAGAACAACAACAATGTAGAAATTCCCATCATAGTTCTCTTAAACAAGTGCTTCCCTCCAAGTCAGACATCAAAAACAGGAAGAAAGGCATTTTTCACAAAAGAAAAAAAAGAAAACACTTTGGGTTCCTTCAGTCCATTATCCAGTGAATTCGGTAAATTTAGAACCTATTTGTCTCACACAAGCTTCATGGCCCTGGACCATTTAAGAAATGGGAGGTGGGAGGCAGTGGTGGAGCCACACCAAAATGCAGTAAACACTGGAGCCTGGGCCACATCGTGCCCCAGGGTGAACTGTGTCAGACAGCCTGGCCCTTATTCACAAAGGGGGATGTCTGTGGGATGGCGTGGACATCTTTCCAAAACAACAGCAGGCTTCCGACTGGCCAGTGCACAGGTCAGCCCGCCTGACCTCCCCTGCCCCCTTGCCAACATGGCTTTCTGTGGGTGCACAGCTGTCTAAATGGAGAAGAGGGAAATTATAGGGGAGAGGCAATCGACTTGCTAAAAAGGAAAAAAAAAAAAAAAAAAGAGCTGGACCTTTCTCTCCCTGTTTATAGCTGCGCCGCCTTCACAGGCAGTCCCAGGTAGAGGAAAGAAAGCATTGCCTAAAAAATCTGCTGTTTGGAAAGAAGCAGACCGAGTTTAAAGGGAAGGCTTTTTTAACTCCTGCCACAGGAATTGTTGACAGCTAAGTGCCATTGGAAATTCATAAGGAGGGAAGTCACAGCGCAGCCTGTCAGTTTAACTCTTTATCGAAAGACGTTTAATAGGACTTTATGTTCGGCAATGTGAACTTTGAAATACCCAAGTTCAAGTTTCGCCTCCAGAGTTCCCATCTGTTCTTATTTCACCCTCAAAATTTCCATCTGCTCTCCTTTAGCCTTTTCTAATGTGGTGCCCACTTAAGCTGTATGGCTTTCCCAGGTGCTTCAGCCATGGAAATTTTATGAAATAAAAGAAACAATAAAAGTCTGGGTTCCACGAGTTACCTGTGTTAATTAATTTCATTGCACGGCATAATTTCTGAAATGATATTGTCCAGAAAGTCTGTTAAAAAAGCAACTCTAGGCAAATCTGGTGATAGTTTATGACTCCTTAATACAAGATGGTGTTAGAAGCTCAAAGGGAATGAAGTGAAACTGTACGTAGAAAAGTGGAGGGCGGCATAGCTCAGGCTGACTGGCGGGACCATTGAGAGCTGGTGTAGTACCGTTTTCTATTGGGAATACGTGAGCAGAGAAACTTTGGTCAAGTCCAGGAGGTTCCACTTCAGAGATGTGCTCTTAGACCCCGTCTAAATTTCAGGGGACGGTTGTTAAATAGTCAGTGTGAGCATTCATACCCCAGAAACTGACAGACTCTATTTGGGGCTTGATTTGTTATCTGTTTGTTAATTGCCTAGACTTAAGAAATTGATGCAGAAAAAGCAAATGCTGATTAAACTTGAAAGCACGTTATATATACATTTTAATTTCCCAGAGAGTCAGTTGTTAAACATTTACCAAAATGTCACTGTTTGCCTTGGTTTGAGTCATGTCTAGTACAGAAGACCGATGGATAGATGTTACAGTAAAATTCTTTCATGTTCATTGTAATGAGATAATTGGGGATGTGCAAAAGAATTAGAATAATTCAAAAACGGGCTGCCTCAGATGGCAGCAGATTCCTTATCATCACTTCAATGATCTAAGCAAAACAAAGTAATGAAATCAGAATGGAAAGATTAATAATTCAATCCCCTGCAATTTGAGCTGTTTTGAGCATGTCCTTGGAGTGGAACCTCCTGAATTTGATCAAATTTTTTGCTTTTAAATAAAAAAAGGGAAAAATGAATTTCTATCTTAAAAGTTATTTATACAATTTGCTTAAGATATGACCCTGTAGCTCTCATATTCATGCCACTATCATTGAAGTTGTCATCATAGGATATACATGCACAAGTCAGAGAGGCCAAACAACTAGTGTTCGAGAATTAGCCAGGTGGCAAGAAGGAGGCCTAAATCTGAACTTCATGTGGGCAAGGGGATTGGAGCTTTTCCTGCTAGAGGAATTGAGTGTAAATCCAGTGGGAACGTGACGTAAATGGACTGAAGCATACAGCTATACTATCAGTGTGTGATCTCTACATGTTTGTGAATCATTCTGCTAAAGGCAGGTTCCTCCCCAACCCTGGCCCCAAATCTTCACAATGTAATAAAAGGGATACTGCATATTAAGGGCCAGTGGACTGCTGCTAAAGGAATCTCAAAGGGAAAACAAAAGCAACAAAAAAAGAAACTAAACAGATCATAGTCAAGAGAATTCAAGACTTACAAAAATATACTTGTTGCTTGTTGCTGTAGTTTCTGTTATTGCTGCTTTATTGCTTTTTAAGGTTTTTCTGGTCCAAAATGTAACTTGCTGAATATGTAGGAAAGGTAATATAATGCTAGGTTTGGTATGGATGTGTTTCATAGACATTTCTCTTCAAAAGGGACTTTAGATGGACTAAAACAGCCCTTCCTTTTATAGATAAAGGAAACTAATCCCAAAGAAGTAAAATGACTTAACCAAGGTCAGTTAAATGACAGAATTTGAATCTAAGTTTTAACTCTAAGTCTTGTCGCTTGGATTATTATTGCTATTTCCAACTCTTCACTTCCCAAAAGAGTGGATGAAAAGGAAGACTATTTTTTTAAAAGTAATTGATGGGGGCAGCTGGGTAGCTCAGTGGAGTGAGAGTCAGGCCTAGAGACAGGAGGTCCTAGGTTCAAACCTGGCCTCAGCCACTTCCCAGCTGTGTGACCCTGGGCAAGTCACTTGACCCCCATTGCCCACCCTTACCACTCTTCCATCTATAAGACAATACACCGAAGTACAAGGGTTTAAAAAAAAACAAACAAAACAAAAAAAGTAATTGATGTACATATATAATATATGAATTAATTCTCACAAAAATTCTATGATGAATATAGTTTGCATATTGTCGTTCCTATTACAAATAAGTATACAGAGAAGTTAAGGTCACACAGAAAGGAAGAAGCAAAGTAAAAATGCAAATCTAGATCTCTCTAGTCTTTACTCCAAATCCAGTGATTTTTCCTTCCTTCACTCCTTCTTTTCACTTCCTTTAATTTCTGCCTTTCCTTCTTTCCTTTCTACTTCTTTCATCCCTCCTTGTTTTTTATTTCTTCCCTTCCTCTATTTCTTCTTTCCTTTTTAAGTTTTTACATCATACTCACATCCCTATATACACCTTTATATACAACATTGAATTCTTCCTTTGTAGCAGAAAATTCAGTTAAGCAAAAATAAATTAAAATGATGCAGTTCGATCATTTATGCCACATTCACTCTCTGTAGCCCCCGATATCTTTACTTAGCAGGAAAAGTTGCTTTTCATCATCTATTCTACAGATCCAAGACTAGTTATAATTAATTTTAATTTTATTGCGCTTCAGTGCTGTTCATACTTACATTATTTTATTTTTGTGTAGTATATTGTTATTCCAGATCTGCTGACTACTCTATTGATTTATCTATATCCTCCTATGTTCCTATGAACTTACATTTGATATTTATTATTGTATAGTAATATTCTATTTCATTCATATCTCATAATATATTCAGTCATTTCCCCTATGAATAGGTCTCCAATTTCACCATGTCTGGCTTAGAATATTTTATAATATATAAGGTCTTTCTTTCTGACTTTGAGATCTCTGAGACATATGTCTAGTACTGGTATCTAGAGATAAAATTGTGAAAAGAGTCTCATCACTTTTTCCATAATTCCAAATTAGTTTTTCAGAATGGTTGGATCAGTTATTTCTATTGTGTTATGCTATTCGTAGAATCATAGATCTAGACTTTGTAGACATGGGGAGGGTAAATGGTTTGCCACAAATCACACAGGTAGTTAGCACCAGAGAGGAAATTTGGACCTAGGTCTTCTGATTCTAGATGCAGTATACTTTCTCTTATACCACACTCAATCCCAACATATCAGTGGAAACAAGGTTGGTATATATCAATGAAAATAAATCTGAAATCACAGAAAGCACCTTTTTCAGATTTAGTTTCCTCATGTGTTATAAAATTGGGGTGGTATTACATATCCTACTCACCTCAAAGAGTTTTTGAGAATGAAATTTTTCTTTAAACTGGCAGTATCATATCATGCGAATTAATGAATAACAGAAACTCTTAACAGACTTTTGTGTTGTATCTCCTACAGCCTTAGTAAAGGGCCTTCCATGGGTCAAATGTTTAGTAAACACTTTTTGAAGAGATGTAGGAAACTTATTTGACATGCACCCTTTTAAAGATGCATGTAAAATGAGTGCCTCTAAGTATATCTTAATGTGATTGGTTTTCTTGGATACTTTCCTTCTAATCAGCAGCTGAGATCAATCAGGCCTCAATGGATTGTGAGTTTTCACCCAGCTGAATATAGGTCACAACCTAAGAAGGAAGGTTCTGGACAGCCTGAGAATAATCCAAGTTTTTAATACCTAAGGGTCAAGCGAAAGTGGGCCCACAACACTTGAATTGAAATTAAGCCACAATTTTACTGAGAACAAGCAATCGTTATATAATATCCTCAATCAGAGAATAAGGACTACAATGATAATCAATAAATAAATATTGATTATATCCCTATTATATCAAACTTTAGACAAACAAAGAGAATAGTTAGCATTCATATAATGGCTTAAGTTGTGATTATAATATTAATGTAGTATTCATTTTTTGTCTTTTATAATCAAAGAGGACCAAAATGGCATCACAATGTGTCAGGGTTTATGTATGGTGTGTCTGAGGCTGGTCAGACCATTAGGAGGCCAGAAAGTTCTTTCACAATTCATGAGCCCTTATGAACATTTGGGTTGAAAATGTCTCTAAATTTGTACATCTCGTGTTTCTTTTGAGTAACTGCCATTTCTGCTTTGCTCTTAGAGTACTTTTTTGAGGTAAGGTGGGCCATGATGGATGGTCTTGTGCCAGCATCTCTCATGCCTCATAATCCATTCCAAAATTCTTCAGAGAAACTTTGAGAGTGTCCTTGTATATGTCTTCTTCTGGCCTCCTTGTGAGTGTTTTCCTTGTGTTAGTTCTCCAAAAAAATAGACTCTATGGGGAGCATACATTTGGCATTTGAACAACATGGCCAAGCCATCAGATTTGCACTCTTTGCAATAGTTTGAATGCTTGGCAATTCAGCTTGAACAAGGACCTCAAGGCCCAGTATCTTATCTTGCCATTGTGAAGATGGGATTAACTCTTCCAGTCCATTTTTAGATTTAATCACCAAAAGAGTATATACCCCACTTATCCTTAAGTATGGGGAGGTCTGTGCCCCACATGTGTGAAAGTGGGTGATGAATCAGAATTGACTGACTGCAGCAAAGCTTTAGCTATAATTGGTCCACATAAAGTGGAAGGAAGGCATAGGAAGTGATGAAAAGAAATGGTCTTTAAAAGTGGCAAGAACTTGGTGTGAGGAGGGTTTTTGCCTTCAACTTGACCCTGGAAGAGCTCTGGCTGAGGACTGCTTTCTATTTTCTATTAGGACTACCATGTGAGTGGTGAAAAAGGCTGATTCCCTTCCCCTGACTTGTTCTGGAGGTACTAGCCTCCAAAGAGGCCTCTTCTGTTGGAGGAGGCCTCGTGACTAAAACCTGTGTTTAATTTACCTCTGTGTCCCCTTTGTTTCTAAAGCCCTGTCTGGTTCAGACCAGCAGAGTAAATATCTACTCTCTCTGATTTTCTTACTTCCACTCTTTCTCCTTTTGTAAATAAATAACCATAAAAAGTCATACGGAATTAAGTCATAATTCCTGGTGACCACCCTCTTATGAATGTAGTCCAACCCTTTAATATTTTACCCCTTACATTCTGGTGGCCCTTACACCAGGCAATTTTCAGAATCTTCCTAAGACAATTCAAATAGAAGTAGTTCAATTTTTTTTTAAATCAGCCTCTGTAAATTGTCCAATTTTCACAGGCATACAAAAATGAGGTCATCAAAAAGGCTCTGTAGACCTTCAGCTTGGCAAACAGCCTAATATCTCTTCTTTTCTACACATTAATAACATATAAATAATATACACTAGTATAATATATTAATATAATAAAAATTATATTATATAATAAATTATATCAATCAGAAATCATGATATGTTATAAAAATATGTAATTTGCTATCTCATCATCACATCCCCTCCTTAAGGTAGGTGCTTGTTTTATCCCTTTTTTTTTAAGAGTGATGGAACCAAGGCATATATAGGTTAAGTGACTTGCACAGGATCTCAGAGTTTGAAGCAATATTTATGCTTGTCTTCTTGACTCTAAGCCCATAAAAAACAAAATAGTCCATTCCCTTGAGGAACTTCCATTCTAGCAGTAGCAACAACATGCACATATACATATCTACCCAGAAAACTTACCAAATGGGTAATGTAACCCTGAAAGGAAGCATTAGCAGTGGGGACAAGGACAGGAAAGGCCACACACAGAAGCCAGGGCTTGAGTCTTGAAGGAAACTAGAGATCCGAAGAAGAAAGAAACAAAATACCCCAGGCATGGGATACAGTTAGTACAAAGGCATTTTCGTCAGCAGCCAACCTAAAAATTTGTGTGTGCCTAAGTTTCAGATTTTATCCAACTTCACATGGCAGTAGTTTTTTTAGTTTCAAAAAATCCACTGAGATTTTTTCCCTAGTTTCTCTCTAGATCATAAAATAGATGATTTTCACTCAAATAATAGTGTGGTTTTCCATTCAAAATAAAGGAACAGAGAAAAGCCACTACTCCTCTAGTAAAAATCTTAATGATAAACATAGGAAATATGTGTTAAACATATCTTTGGACGATTGACCAAGGATAAATATTAATTGAAAACTAAACTTTTCAGCCTAAACTTTGACAAAAATCAGTTACTTATCCCTTCTCGGTTAGAATGGATTCTTTAGAGAATATTTTCTTTCAGGAAAGGGAGTGACAGTATGATATCATCGCTAGAATACGTTCTGTATAAAGAAGCTGACATTCATAGCTGGAAATGTGGTTTTTTCAGAAAGTTTAAAGTGCTTCCCTCAGATGAAACCTTCATTTCAAGGTTTATCTCTCTTGACCTCAATGTTTAGAGGCAAAACAAAACAACAGGGGATTTGGTGAGTGCAGCTGCTCAGGCAGTAGTTTAACCAAACTCTAAAGATGAAAGAATTTATTGAGTATAGTGCTATAAGAACAAAGAGAAATGAA
This sequence comes from Gracilinanus agilis, assembly GCF_016433145.1. Classification (NCBI taxonomy): domain Eukaryota; kingdom Metazoa; phylum Chordata; class Mammalia; order Didelphimorphia; family Didelphidae; genus Gracilinanus; species Gracilinanus agilis. Next base: position 146,548,693 of record NC_058132.1, read on the forward strand.
TATAAAGAACCTCAAAGATGTGTTCCTTGGACTGTGAGCAGGAAAGGGGGCTAGAGGTGGATATCCTCTATACCATCCCAGTTCAGTTTGGTCTACTCGAAGTGAGATATTCTGAATTAGTCTTATGTTAATACAAGTACATACAAATGACCTTTGATTTCATGAAACGAAGCCATTCAAAATTATTGCTTCTCTTGAGTAATTCTCACATCACTATAGAAGAGAATGAAACCAGTAGAAGAGTGGGGACATATATTCTAGTGGATAATATTTAGTGCCATATAGACCCCTGAAAAAGTCAAGAGAGCTAAAGGGGTCTCCGAGTGTGTAGTAGGCCATGCCCCTAACAGATCATATCATTTGATTTCATTAAATGAGCATTTATTATGTGCCTACTATTATAGTAGTCACTTTACTAGGTATTCAAGATGCAAAGATAAAACTGAAATAATCTAGACCCTTGAGGAACTTACATTCTATGATGGGTAGGCAATACCTACACAGATGAATAAGCTTAAAACATATAGCACATAAATACTAAGTAAATGGGAGGGTAGGAATTAATCACTGGAAATATCCAGAAAGGATTCTTGGTAGGAGGTTGAACCTTGCTGAAAGGTAATTCATGACTTCATTATGCCTTTGTATCTGTTATTATGTTCCTCTAGAACAGTGATGGTGAACCTGTGGCATGCAGAACGCTCCCTTGTGGGCACCAACCACCCGCATCCCCCAACCCCAGAGTTCATTATTAGAAAGACAGAGGGACACTGGCGAGCTGCTCCCCTCACCCTCTCCACCTCACCTGATGACATTTTTTCATATCACCTGCCCCTCTGCCCAGGAGCCAATGGGAGCAGGCAGGGGTAAGGTGGGCGGCTCACAGGCAGCAGAGCTGGAGGGGAGCAGAGTGCCAGGGCCACTCCCCTCCTCCTCTCTACACTCTCTGAGGACATTCCTCATTTCACCCACCACTCTGACCAGCAGCCAAATGGGAGCACTTTCTCCCTCCCCTGTGTGGAGTAATGAGGCCTGGCCCTTGGTGGGGGGGAGGGGCATGGCACACGGGGTCTCTGGGGGAGCAGGCACAGAACTTGATCTGGAGGGTGACCTCGAGGTGGAGTCTGGCACTCCATCTCTAAAAGGTTTGCCATCATTACCCTAAAAAGTTGCTAGGGAATTAGGGATAAGGAGAAAAAGGAAGGCCAGGACACTGGTACCAAGCAGTAGATTAGGGACATTTGATTTACTTAAATAGAGCAAATGTGATATATGTTATTAAAGGGTATTACAAGATGCCAATACATTTTTGTTAGGTTGGTGATTAATTTATTCAACTCCAATCTACTTTAAATAAATGATAAGATGCCCAATCAATCAATTCAGTCATAGGCCTTCGACTAACTTTTAAAAGATCTTGAGACTGGAAGGAATCATGGACTTGGAATCAGAAATCATGCTACTTAAGAATCTTATTTAGTTAGTCTGAAGAAACTTCACTACTTCCCAGAGATTGTAAATTATGAAATATGTTGAAAAAGGATTGATTTCTAGAAATTGGAGCAATTATAACTCTTAAATGTACACTCCAAAGAGGGACCACAAGAGGAGAAAAGAATAGAAAAAGAAAGGCCTTGGTTTTATTTTTGAACAGATCTCCTCCATCTCCAAACCAATGCTTTGGCCAGAGAAGGTCTAGAGACTGTTAGGTATTTTATCTTCCCACTGGAATCCTAGAATCATCTTCACATCTGTATAGAAAGCCAAGGACAGAGAATCACATTCATCATACTTAAGAGAAACATTTTGAGTATCACATGGATGGGAGCAAAGAACTTCCAGCAACCAGAAGCTATGTGTCATCTCCTTCCTACATGTGGACTCTAAGCTTGAGTACCACCATGTAAACTTGTAGGAGAGTATCTAGCAGATTTGCTTAGAGGAGGTGTTTTATAGCTATTATACTTACTTAATCACCTTATTCAATATCACCTTCTAAAAGTTGCTTAAGGTCCATTGACTAAATAATTATCAGTTGATGATATTGGTGAGAAGGAGTGGAGAAACACATCTGTAAGGTCTTGTGCACCTTGTCATTAGAGAAAGCCATCTCATTGTCTCTCAGTGCTACTCCAAAAACTCTGAGGAGGGGACAGGGCCATCCTTTTTCTGTAAACTCAATTCATCAGTGAAAATGAGAGTTCTATTAAGGAGCCTCAGAGTTTATATGAATTATATTTTTGGATAAATTTTTATTGAAAGGTTTTGATTTTTGTTTTATCCATGTTTCCCAATATATCACTTCTACTCTCAGAGTCACATATTATATGAAAAAAGAAAAAAATATTTTAAGAAAAAGTCAGTAAATTGAACCAACACAGAGAAAAAAATATAGCATTTTTATACGTTGTTTTGGACCCATCATCTCTCACCTCTGCAAAGAAAAAGAGAGATATCTTCTTATAGCTCCTCATTAGGATGTAGTCTCGATTATTTTGTTTTCCATTTACATTATTGTGGACGAAGACAGGAACTCATGCAAAGTGGAGCAAGTAGAACCATGCTAATATAGAGAGTATCCCAAAAGGCCTAATGCAATGTTAAGTAAAACTTCAAACTTCACTAAGACTTTTGGAACAGCCATTATTTTTACTCATAAATTCTGTTTCTCTGAATAGAAAGGAAATTATTTTTCAGGAGGAAAAAAAAACAGTGTTTTGACAGCAATCTTAATTCAGAAATTTAATAAATTCTGTCATCTATACAATTTGCAGCTCTTCAAGTTTCAATAATGCCAAATACAAAAGGTAATCACTTAAAAAAACAAAACAAGCACATAAATATGCCCAATCACTAACTATGGCAATAGAGAATCAGAGATTAGAGAATCCTAATCTTTATTTTCCTCTATCTTTTTACATATTTAATTTTTTTCCTTTCCTTTTAGCAATGATTTTAGTCAGTTTTCTTTCAGAAATTATAGGAGAAATTGATTACTGATACACACTTGGTCATTGCAGAAATTTTGTCCTATTCCTTAGTCCATTTATACAGTCAAAGCTCAAAATGTGCTATAGGAACCATCTGTGAGATGGAAAAGGTAATTCAATCTCTTCATGCATGGGGTTCTAGGCTTCATTGATGCCAATTAGTCCACCAATTACTTTCCACTATAGTGAATACTTCAATGAGGTATTCATCTGTCCACTAAGAATCCATGTGAGAGACCACACCACTACACCCAACACTTTCGACATAAGCCATAGGAAAGCCATGAGAAGAGAACTACTTTGTACTCCTAACAGTCTGGCAGTGACTCAAATTTGCAGTATAGAATCTAAATCCTTTTTCTGTGGGCATCTATTATATTAGGTGGCTCCTTTTTTGTAGACCATTAGTGGAATCATCAAGGCTCTTAACTGTCTTTGCTACTGCGAGATAACCTTATATTCCATACTCTGATTTCTATGTTTCTAAGTGTTCACTGCAACTTTCTCTAACCTGAATAACTACTTCCAGATATTGTTTCTCAGTTCATTCAGCAGAGCTAAAGTGGCTTATTGATTCCAGTCATAAGGCCACCCAAAGCCCCCTCCAAATAACCAACCTCCCCTTTCAGACATCTGCTCAAAAACCTGTTCCACTTAGGAACATGCTATATATAAGATCCTCAGCATTGTAAAATAATTGGTGGGGTGGGGGAGGGCACAATTTAGTTCTTTCCCAGAATCCCCTGAGTTCCTCACACAATAACTAGCCAGCAATATTGTGTTCAATTTCCAAAATAAGTTTCATTGCTCTCCAAATAGTTCAGCTGGTAATTTTCTGACTAATTGTGTTTTGGGGGTCTCTTTTGGAATCGCCTGGCTTTTTTCAGAGCCTCACCATGTACAATGCTCATTCCCACTCCCCCAACCTGCCACCCCACCCCCTCAGCCCGTCTTTCTTGAGTTCTCCAGACTTGGCAAGCATCTGCTTCTGTTCCCTGTTGGGTTATATTCCCATTCAAACTCTCCTCCATTCCCCAAGATTCAATAGAGGCCAAATGCCTCCTATTCTTAGTGAATGCCTCCTGGTTGTGTCTGTACTCAGAGTCAGGAGATTCAATTCACAAAAGTGTGCTGATTTAATTGTTCTAGCCTAACCTCATTTCTCCTGCTCCAAAGCCATTTTTTATTGTTAAGCTGTGAAAAGGAAAGCAGGAACCTAACTCACTGATTATCTTCTTAAAATTACCTCCTTGTTTTTGTTGGCCTCACACATCTTCACCCCATGCCCTTCCCAGATTCAATATTGTGATAGAGTCTAGGTGACACACCTCAGTGGGGTAGAGAAGCAGAAATGTCTCTGACACAAATGATATGGGAGAACTAATCCGCATTGGGAGAAAAAGGAAGAAATGAAAACACTGAGGAAGTTGAAAAGTTGACTTGCTAAGATACCATGGTGATACAAGCACTGCTTACGAATTTGCAGTGAAATAGCATCCAATATTGTCAATAAATATTCAATAATTCTACAGGAAATAATAATAATTGCAGGGACAAATGATTCACTACTGTCAGAGGAGAAAAGAGTTTTAATTCCTGTGAAAAAACGGTATTGCAACATTTCCATCTTATGGTCTTATAGTTAGGAGTGAAATGGTGAGTTTCCATTAGCCAATTGGTAAGGAATCTTTATTGAAAGCATTCAGTTTAAAACTCACCCCAGTTATGTTAAAGATCATTGCACCTTCTTGGCTACATTTCAAAAGCTGGGAAACTCAGGGGTCCCCCTTTCTTTCATGGTTTCCCTTTTATTCATGGCTGAAAACTCAAAAACTCCATAGTGTAATGAGGGCAAAAGGGAAAAAAAAGTCACATTTAAAGTATGGTAAGTGATTTAGTGCCAGTGCCTCAGGGAAAAGCACTTAACATATATTAAAAATATGTGATTACTTTCCATCTTACAGAAGCAATAGGAAATTAGCCCATATTAGCACTTACCTTCCACTAGATTTCAAATTGGTAATATTTTTACCAGGAGGATAAGCCTGCAAGAAAAAGGACAGAGACCCCACACATACTCAATGTAGTTGGAAAATGTCCCCCACTTTCTAAATAGAGTGAAACAGATTATACTTCGGAACAAGTAAATGCTGCTGTTATAGCCAAATGGGTGGCCATTTTTGGTCTTGTCTCTAAAATACCAAATTTACTAGAAAAAAATGATCAGCAACTTGATTATTTGGCATCACATAACCAAAGAAAAAAAATTTCTGGTTGTTTGACTTCATGATTCCCTTCTAAATGTATATTAACATCATATAAGGCGTTATATAAGGAAAACTGATTCACATATCTAAACAACATAAGCAATCTTTTTGTGGTAATCAAAATATTCCCTATTTCACATCACCTGTATCCAAACAGTGGCCAGGTCTTGTCCTTTCTATGTCCATGGAACCTCTTGTCCCCTTTCCCTCCACTACATGGTCAGTTCCCTAGTTCAAGTCTTCATTACCTATTCACTGGGCTTTTGCAGAAATCTTTTAACTTTCACATTTATTGATCTCACTTTTTTCAATCTCTTCCCTCTTCAATCCAATTTACATATAGCTACCAAATCAATAATAGAAAGGCACACGCCTGATGACTACATCACCTTGTTAAAACATCTTTAGGGACTTACTATGTCCTCTAGATTAGAATACAAACTCACTTTGGCATTTCAGTTTATCTTTCTAGACTTGCTTCCTATGGCTTCCTTCCAAAGCTCCTCTTTTAATCCAAACTATTTTACTCGCTAATCTCCAAACATTGAACTCCATCTTCAAATCCATCCTACTTCAAGTTATTCATATGTCTATAATACATTTTTTCCTCGCTTTGCTTCTTTGAATTGTTTGCCTTTTTCAATGCTTAATTCAAGGGCTACATTCTATGAAAATTTTTTCCTGATCTCTCTAAATGTTGGTCCTCAAATTAACTTATGGTGTACTTACTACCTATCCCTGAAGGTTTTAAAAACTACTCACTAGGAAATAAGCATTCTGAGGGCAAGGTAGGTTTTTCTACAAATTCTCAATTGCCATCTGTAATTTTAGAAAGTCTGTTGAATGGAATTATATGAATCAAATGAGAGGTTTTAAACAATGACTTTTAGAAAACTATGATGAATTAGAACTCTAAATGAAAATTTAAACAATTCAGAAAGTTCAAACAAATTCAGTTTAGCACTAGACTAGGTCCTAGGGTAAAGACAGTCATTGACAAGCAATGATTCTAAGGAGATGTGTCACTTTACAAGAGTCAATATCAAGTTCTAATTTCCAGAGAGAACTAGGGAGCTGTCTGTTTTTTTAAAGCTTCTCTTTTCTTTATTTCTTCCTTCCTTCCTTCCTTCCTTCCTTCTTTCCTTTCTTTCCTTTCCCCTTCCTTCTTCCTTTTCTTCCTTTTCTTCCTTTCTTTCCTTTATTCCCCTTATGTAACTTCTGATTCTTTCTTCCTCTTCTTGTACCTCTTCTTCCTACCTACTTACCTTTTTCCTTCTCTTCCTTTCTTTTTCTCTTTTTAGCTTTTTTATCTATCTGCCTCTTTTCTTTCCCTTCTTTCTTCATTTTGATGCATTTTTATAACATAGTTTATTTTTCAAGATATGCCTCCCCTCATCTCAAGCAAGCCCTTCCTTTTGAAATAAAGAAAAGAAATTGACCAAAGCACAGACCAAGGCATCTGACAGCATATTCATCATTCCATATATACAGTTCCCCATCTCTCCAGTGAAAGGAAATGAAGAAATCTTGATTATGGCTATGGATGTTATTTCAGTAGTTTATCATTTAGAGTGACCTCAGTGGAAGAGTACCACTTATATAGATTATTCTTATGTTGGATGGCTACCCTAACTCTAAGAGGCTTCAGAAGCCTTATAATAAGGGTGAATCCCATGCTGTATATTCAGAGTTAAGAGACCAAAGGGATCATAATAATCCCATGAGGGCAAATCAAGAGGCAACATTCCCAAGGGTAGCAAATTACCTTATTTTCCCTTTCTTTCAAAAAAATACAACCATTTCAAATTACCCTAGAGTCTGCCAAGTTCCTCAAAATCCCTTGGAATAATTTAACTCTGATTACATCTGCTTAATGTCAATTCCCTAAATCAAGGATTTATGATTTCTTAGGAGCAAAGGGCACTCCCTCAACCAATTCAATTTCTCCTGTGTGTTAGCAGACAGTCAGTAGGAATTGCTATAGCTAGAAAAAAATCATTCAGTAGCTCTCTGGGGATGAACTTTTCCAAAGTGACCTGGCTGGTCCTTGAACAACATAAGAGTCTATACCCTAGTTCTATGCTCATAGACTCTCCAGCTTGCCACGATCTAACAGATCTTTTGCTTTGCTGTTTTTGACTTTGAGTCCTACTTTCAGTCATTATGAAGTAGCAGATAGTGTAAAAGAGTTGAAAGAGTCACAGTGGAGCCAAGGTGAAGGAGTAGGGCTAGCCATCCAGCTGAAATCTCTCAACATTCCCCTCCAAACAACTTTAAAATAATATCTCAAATCAAATTTTGAAGCACCAAAGCCAACAAAAGTTCAGGATGAGACTTTTTTGGACTAAGAAAACTTAGCAGGTTGGTAAGAGGAATTTTCGACACCAGGCTGGAGGGCTAACCAGAGCACACACAGATAGAAGCAAGAGCAACTTCTGTTCTCTGCTCAGAGATTGTCAGGGGGCTGGAAAATTGCTCTGAAAAAGATTACCAGGAACCCTTTGCTGGTGTTGACTACAGCTGGCACACACTGGCAGCTTTTTGCTCAAAGGCAGTTTGGAGTTTCAGCTCCAGATCAGGGACACTGGTCACAGTTCTAAGTCAGAGAGGAACAGGAGCAAGGCAGCTGTAGGAGAGCAAGGAACCTGGTCACAGTTTCTGGGTCAAGAGGCATGCTAATATTTGAGGCTAGGAGGGAGCAGGAGCCCTTACTGGATAAAGACCAGATGACAGACCTAGAAAGAACTGACCATACCTTTCCCCAGACCACAGCATCTTGGAAGAGCCAAAATCTTGAAGTGTCTCAGAACTAGTTCAGAAACAGTAGCACAAAAAGCCTGAAGCTTAGGACAGCACCTCCCCACTCCCAAGAGAGCAGAGTCCAACTTTTGACTAAATGACCCAAACAAGTTGTGGTATATGCTTTTGATGGAGTACTATTGTGTTATAAGACATAATAAGGAAAATCGTTTCAGAAAAAAACATGACAAGACTTATATGAATTGATACAAAGCGAAGAGGGAAGAACAAGGAAATCATTTTACACTACATCATCAGTGTTAAAATAATTATTTAATTGGAAGAGACTTGGCTATTCTGACAAACATAATGATCTAAGACAATTTCAAAAGGTTCATTGTGAAAAAATGCTCTTTTCCTCCAGAGAGAGTTCTAATGAACTCTGAGTAAAGATTAAAGTTCAATTTTCTCACTATCTGATATGAAAATATGTTTTGCATGATTTAATGTGTATAACTGATATCATAACACTTGTCTTCTAGTGGGTAGAGAGTAAGTGAGATAGAGGGAGAGAATTTGGAACTGAAAATGTAAAAAGAAAAGAATGTTAAAAATAAATATTTTTTAAGAGTGAGAATTGCTGGACATGGGATCAGAGGACATGGGTTTACTTTTTAATTCTTCTGTTTCACACTTGGTGACGTTGGGAGAAATCTTTCCTCTACTTAGGCCTGTTTCTTCATCTGCAAAATGAGGATATTTGATTACTTGATCCTATATTCCTGCTCTCATATGCATTTTTCATCATTTCCTTTTATTATTTCCAAACCACTGATTTCCATACTGAAATTGGATAGCGCTTTCTTCCAAGACTGATTTCTCAGCCCTTATACTATATACTATGTTCAATCTTTTGGAAGCTGAGTGAGATGCCACTGACAGGAAAACAACTGTTATTCAGTTCCCCTCAAAACAAACATCACACTCAAAATTGTAAAAAAAGACCAAACCACAACACCCAAAATATCAAAGAAATACCCCACAAAAGCTGGATCAACTAATTTTGTAAGATAAGCTTCAATATGTTCATTTAACTAAGAGAAATTGGAAATAGAGATATCAGAGATTTCCTGGCTAGCTCAACATTAGTAACTATTATTCATTTATCTGAAAAGNGTATTATATATATATATACATATATATGTTTATTTATATATATTCACATATATGAATATACATATAAATATATGCGTATTCATACACTTACATGTGTATGTACATAAATGTGTTCATAGATGAATACAGATATTTTCATTGTTCATTACAGGGTGATGTCTTGAGTTGAACTCCATATTCAATATTCTATTGCATATTCAGGCATAGGCCTTTGCCTATACTACAATGGCTATTAAATGTGTCATATGTTTCATTCCTTTTTCCACTCCTGTTCCAATTCCACTCCAAAAATGATAGAAAAAAGGAAAAAAGCTTTTTTGTTCTCAGGCCAAGTCAAGAAGCATTTCATAAAAATGCGTTGTATACATGTGTTGGTAATGTGCTAAATGCTATGGACACAAAGAAAGAAAAAATCATCCCTGCCTCAAGGAACTTTAATTGTGGAAATGATGTGAAAACATAAACGATAATCTCAAAGGTTATTTCACTGACATCTGGAAAATCTTCTGCAGAAAATAGTATTTGAACTGAGTTTTGAAGGAAGTCAGGGAAATCAGGGGACAAAGGAGAGGAGGGAAGAACATTCAAGTTATGTGGTAAAGTCAATGCAAAAGCAATGAAATTAGAGTAAGGGTGTAATAACCTAACATCTTCCTACTTTTCTAGTTTTCTAACATTTTATCTAACCCCATTTATAAAGAGCTTTAAGTAATCAACAAAGGATTTTATGATTTAATCTTGGAGATAATATGAAATACCTAAAGGAGGAGATGAGGTTCAGAACTCCACTCCAGGAAGACCAATGTCTTCTGACTGAAGAATAGACTAGACTAGGAAGAGAGACTTGGAACAGGGAGAGAAGTAATGGAGCCCTGAACTAGAGCAGATAGTTACACACAGCTGTCATAATATTTTGTAATGTCCCAAGAGTTTTTAAGCTAAGAGCACATTAAAATAGATTGTTTTTTTTTAAAGCAGTTATCCCAGCAACTCTATCAACTTGGTATTTTTGTTTTAAGCTCCCAAAAGGAAGAATTCCATTAGTGAGCCCATACTAAAGAACCAATATTATAGCTTGTGAAGTGATAAAATATTTCAAGCATCATGTAGCCAGAATTGAACACAGTAGGGTAGAATTAATATCAATGAAGATGTGAAATAAATCAAACCTGATAGAAATATAAAGGAGATGAATTTAAAAATTTAGCAATGGAAGTTACCATAAAAGAAAGAGTTCTTAAAATCATGTGAATGACAATGATGGCCAATATTTAAATATAGTGCCTTAAAGTTTGAAAAACGCTTGACATATGTTCACTAATTTGATTCCTACAATAGTCCTGAGAGGCACGTATTATTATCTTATTTTATAGATGAGGAAATTGATGTTAACAGAGGTTAAGTGAGCTACATAGAGTTATACAACCAATAATGACTGAAGAATGAATCTGCCTAACTTCAAGCGATGTTTAATGAATGGAAATTTTAAGGGAATTACTTTCTCAATGACTATGTGAAGTATCTATGATATTTTTTTTATGCTTGGGGGGAACAAAATTGTGAATCTTCCATGACTTACAAGAGAAACCTTAGAGAATTAAGCAAGACCTTGCCAAAGGTCGCATGGCTAGTGTCAGAGGTATTTTTTTTGAGGTCAGGTCTTCCAAATTCTAAGCAAAGCATTCAATGTACTATATCATGCCATCTCTAAAATAAACACTATGGATTAACTAGCAGGTTCTGGACTCAATTAAATGGGAACAGAACTGAGTATGGGAAAAGAGAAATCTTCTACACAGTAAACTCTTTGAAGGACTTGTCAATCTTTATGAATTTGTCAAATTTAAACAACTCTGAGGTACCACTCAACACCTCTAGAATTGGCCAATAATACAATAAAAGAAAGTTATAAACATTGCAGGGGATGTGGCAAAAATAGGACACTAATAAATTATTGGTGGAGTTAAAAATTGATCAAACTATTTTGGAAGGTGGATTGGAACTAAGCCCAAAGGGCTATAAAACTGCATACCCTTTGATTCAGTAATACTGTTACCAGACCTGTATCCCAAAGAGATCATAAAAAGGAGAGAAAGAAGACCTACTTTTACAAAAATATTTATAGCTGCTCTTTTTATGGTGGCAAAGAATTAGAAATTGAGGGATTGTCCCTCGATTTGAGAATGGTTGAATACATTGTGGTATATGATGGCTATAAAATGCTATTTTGTTATAAGAAATGATGAGTGGAATGATTTCAGAAAAAAATTGGAAAGACCTATATGCACTGATACAGAGTAAAATAAGTAGAAGCAGGAGAATATTGGTGTACAGCAATAGCAATATTGTGGGATGATCTACTGTGAAAGACTTGGCTGCTCTCAGCAATATGATGATTCAGGATAATTCTGAAGGACTTAAGACAAAGAATGCTATCCACCTCCACTAAAGAAGATATTTTGCATAAATGTCAGAGAGACCCTGACAAGATCTCTGGGATTGTGGTTTAAATATAGGTCCACCCGGTAAGCATATTAAATATTATATGCTCCCTAGTTAACTAATACAATGATGAATATGCTCTTTTGACAAGCTTATACTGCAACACTACAACTAGTGTTGGCTGTTTGTGCTACTGTAGTCAATTACATTGCCCAAAATTTCACATGGTATGCTCCAAGTCACAGACACTTTACATTCATGTCTCATAAAAAGCACATCCAAGTATAGAGAATGCCTGAGTCCACACATAGTATCAAAAATTTGAGGCAGCGTGATATCTAAATTATACTGGCCATGGGAGTTCCAAGAGGTAGGGAACAAAAACGGTGTATCCTTCTGTTTTGTTTGTTGATTTTTGTCTTTTCATAAACCTCATATAGAATATAGCTTTGCAAAAAAGTTAGCTGCTTCATAATTGCTTTTAAAATTGTATTAAACCAAATGGTACGGCATTCTGCTACATTACTCCAGCACAAAACCATGTGAAGTCACATTAGTCCATCTTGGGATATTCTTGGGAGGTTTTAGAGATTTTCAAAGCATTATGTCTTCTCTTAGCAACCTCTGTCACTTCCTGGCAGCTGGGAGGAGGTAAGTTTAATCCTCCCAAGAATGATTTCATTCATTTACAAATGTTAAGGATCACTCCTCTTCTCTCTCACCACCTTGCACTCTCCAACAATCTTCATAACTCATCTGAAAACAAATCCTTACTGCTGTTGGTTTGCTTCAAATTTATAATCACTAAAAAAATAAAAAATAAAACCTTTTAAAATCTCAAATGTTTCAAGGACATAGTTTAAATTGAAGAACGTGAATAGACACTGAAGACAATCAAGACTATATTTGCCTATTTAAGGAAATATGTGTCTGTCCCTGAATTTGGTGTGAAAACAAACACAACATGAAAGACTCATTCATTTTAATAAGCACTAAATAAGAGTATGTTGTTTTTGCATGTGGTTCTGAGATATTTTTCTTTAAATGGTGAGCACAGAGTAGGGGAATCCATTTAGCCATCAACATGTAATGTTGTGCAACTACCACCAGGAAACCTGACAAATTCTCATGTTGCCTGATTTTTGTGTGAAAGATGGCAGATCCAATGGTCTTGCTTCTGATGCTCTAGAAAAGATCAGGTTATATAGTAACACCTCGGCAATGTGGTAGGCATGTGTCTTATTGCTCCCTAAAACAGACTAATTTCGCATTCATTAAATTTCTTGTGGGATTCATCCTTATTTTCAATCTTTATAGAACACTTTTCTCATAGAAACCTTTGGGTCAGAGTTAGGCGGGATCTTAGAGATCATCTTCTTAATTTAGATTCAGCCTGTTTTATTTCGCATTACTTATACTTTATACTCTATAATCTAGCCATACTTGCACAGGCTGATCCCATGCCTGCAGTTCACTTGCTCCTCCTCTCCAACTCATATTTTCTAACTCCCTTCAAAGTTCTTCTCGGGTGTCATTTTTAGTGCAAAATTCTTTCCTGGTCCACCCCGTTCTTAGAGTTCCCTATTTTTCCAATATTACTTTGTATTTACCTGTTTTCTTGTATTTTCCTAGTAGAATGTAAGTTCTTTGAGAGCAGAAGTTGTTTTTTTTTAATCATCTTTCCCAAGAACCTGAGAAAGTGACTTGATTGCTTAATACAGAATTGCTTCTTAAATTGTATTGAATCTAATGGAATCCAGGTCTTCTTTAAATAGATGAAAAAAATGGAGGACCACAATGGTAAAGAGTTTTGACCAAAACCACACAAATATGTAGGTGATGCAAGATAGTGGAACTTATCATGGAAATGGAATCATGAAGACGTGAGTTCAGATCCCACCCAGCTGTGTTACTGTGAGTCTGTTTTTCTCTCTCAATTTTAATTTTCTCACCTATAAGATGACTATAATAATGATAACATTTGCTTTGTAGGGTTATTGTGAAATTAAAGTATGATCACACAAGATGATGAATGGAAAGTGAAACTGAAAAGATAGTTATTGTCATTAGCAGGAGCAGGATGAAAATGTGTGTGCCCTTGGCAATAGCCATACAACTTTTGTCTATGGTAAACTATAAACATTGGAAAAGTCAATATTGATTTAGTTACTAATTACAAGACATGAGGTTTCCTATGTAGAATTAGAAATCTTAGGATGATTCTAGGATAAGGGGGAAAGGGTCTGTTATCTGCCTGGGCAGTACCTCAAGGAGGTAATAGGAGAGACTGGGGTAATTTATTGGCTGGTATTAGAAAAGACAAAAAGATTAGGGGTTTATATATGCATAAACCATTCTTGTAAATGAACATAGTCCTCTGACTCCAAATTTAGAGCCTTTTCTATTTGCCACACTCTGTGGTTTCTTAAAGAGAAAGAAAATTAACCAGCATTGAGCTAACCTATTGTCATCATAATAATCATATATATTCATAGAGCACTTTAAAGTGAGTAAAAAAAAAACTTTTCTCCCAACAAGTTCTTGAGGGAAGTCATGACAACATTCTCTGATTTGAGACCACTGGATGATACAATGTGAATAGAGCAGTGGACCTGAAGTCAGAAAGACCTGAATTCAAACCTAGCCACAGGAATTTACTAGCTGTGTGACTTTGGATGTCACTTAATCTCTGTTGCCTTAATTTCCTCAACTAGAAAAGGAGGATAAAACTCTACCCCCTCAGAGTTTTATCAAAGGTAAAATATAATAATATTTGTAAAGCATTTAGCACAGTGTCTGACACATAGTAGAACCTATATAAATGCTAGTTATTAATAATAATAATTTTATAGAGAATCAGAGATCAAATGTGTTGTTGCTGGCTCTACAACCATAAAATTTGATTAACTGAAAATATTTCTTCATTATTTTCCATTATCTCTTCCATTATCCAAATCATAACCAAAATATTAGATAAGCAGATAAATACAGGAGCCCTGAGAGTGACAACATCCCATGGCTCTGCTTATGATACAGCCACTGTAATCATCATCCGGAGAGACAGGTCCTGTGAAGAAGGGGCCACCCATTACCTCCAGCTGCTAAGCAATTCCCACTAAAGGGCTAGCAAGCCAGTTTGGTTCAAGTAACAGAAATTCCTGATAGAGATTCATGAGCAACATATGCTAGACAAGTTAAATCATCACCACCATCACCTTAACCACTATCACCTCTCAGATGCCACTGGTGCTCATGGTCTCAGATCCAACATCCATGACTCTCAACAATCATCCTGGAAAGCAACCCCTAGAGAGATGGAGTCCAGTAACTGTTTTGTAGTTATAAAAGCTGTGTGTGAGTGTGTGTGTGTGTGTGTGTGTGTGTGTGTAATAAATACAAAAAATTCTTGCAATCAAAGTCTTTGACACTGTCCAGTAATTCAGCATCAGAAATTAATATGACTTCTATCCATGGAAATAACATTTTAAAATGGAATCAATATCTGCCTTCTTGAGAATCATGGGAGCTTTCCATCTGATTAGCAGCTAAAACTTTACGTATGTATTATCTCCTCCATTAGAAGGTGAGCCCCTGGAGAACAAGGACTATCTTCCTTTTCTATGTAGATCCCCAGAACTTAGCACATTGCTTTGTACATAGCAAGTGCTTTAAAATGATTTATTCAGGGGCAACTGGGTGGTTCGGTGGATTGAAAGCCAGGCCTGGAGATAGGAGGTCCTGAGTTCAAATCTGACCTCAGACACTTCTTAGCTATGTGATCATGGGCAAGTCACTTAAGTCCCATTGCCTAGCCCTTACTGCTCTTCTGCCTTAGAACCAATACACGGTATTGATTATAAGAAGATAGGTAAGGTTTTTTTTTTATAAAAATGCTTTATTCAGAATAATAAATTAGAATAATAGAATATTATTATTAGAATAATATTTTCAATACATTATCTACCCCAATCATAAACATATACATAATTTTTTTATTTTCCCCACATATAAAAGATTCACATGATGCATAATAGCTAAAAGATTTTCTCCCAACAAGTTTCTGAGAGAGGTCATGCCAGTATTATTATTTTCATTTGAGGCAGATAAAAGATAGAGTGTGAATAAAATGGTGAACCTGAAATCAGAAAAGCCAGTCTTTTTTAATCTTTGGTTGTATCTTTTGTTTGGAAAAGAATCTGCTTCATGAGACTTTTGTCAGTATAAAGTTGTTCTCTCATCTCCTATTTTGTGTTTCTCATTAGGACTTGGACTTTGTAAGAGAAATAATTCAACACGAGACGGCCTTAAAGTTTACAAATGGAAGGTAATTCATTTGATGCTTTCACAGATATCACTGTGAAGAAGAATCTAATGAGTTTGTGTTCTAACACCCAAAGCCATTCTCTAAAGCCAGACTAGTCACTTCCAAATACATTTAAAAGGATCAAGGTGCTAACTGTCCAATGTAATACTCCACCTGCATACTGTCCAGCCTGCTCTGTGGGGTCTGGAAGAAAGCCTAGCCTGCACTCCCTCAAAACATCTAACATCTAGGATGCTGTAGTCTGTGATGCTTGTGATTTAAGAGGTGGCACTGAGTCAGGATGAAACCATAATGGAGAGAACTTTCATATTTAGACATAAAACTGATGTTCTGACCTTTGGTGATTATGAAAGCTCTCTCACCACACAAGAAGGCCAAAGAAATTTCCCAGGTGATTTCATTTGGATCTCAGATCCAGAGCTCAATTGTTTTGGAATGTTGCTATGCATTGTTAAACAGCTGCCACATTTCAGCCAAGAGGTGGCTGCATTTCAATGGTGGGTGAAGTAATTCCTGTTTATATATGCAGTCGCAAAAGAGTTTTGGAGCCCCTTTGGCATGCCAGGCATTTTATAATACATCATTAGTTATTTCTAACAATAGTCTAAGAGGGATGAGGGCTCTCTCACACATATACATACTTTGAAAGGTGATAGTCAACCAGAAACAACCTCTGAGGTATTCCCTTTTATCCAGTTGATTGGAGCACAGCTGAGAATGTCACTTTAATGGTGAAACAAATCTTGAGGTAATTTCTTGGAATGCGTATCTGATGAGAACAGACCAGAAAAGGGGAGGGGGGTAGAAGCTAAACAATAATCTACATATCTGGTGGCCCAGAACAATGGCAGCAAGCCCTCTGGAAAAGAGAAGTCTGTTATTGAGACATGTGCTCATTGCGGTCATCATGGGCTGCTAAATCTAGGTTAGTGAAGTAATTATATTATTGCTTTGCAAACTTTAGCCACACACACAAAGAAATTGCTAAACTTGACATTTGTATACTCATTAAGGAATACCCATTTTCTCCATAAGAATTGGGATTCAGATGAGACTTCTTAGTGACTAGATTTCTTTTACAGGTGGCATTTGCAAGTGGACTGGACTTACTACTATTCAATTTTGTCCAAATGGAGAAAAAGGCAAAGAGAATTTAAATAACTTCTTCAGTGTCTCAGGACACTATGGACAAGTCCAGAATGTAAACCTTATCTCCTGACTTGAAACCCTCTGTGTTGTTCAAGAAACCAGATTCCCAGGGAGTCTATCCCCTGTGCTTCCATTTGAGATTAGTCCCATAATTTATAGCAAGTTATAACAAAAGCAAATACACATAGGGGCATACCACTACATATAATGAACTCACAAACCCTACATTCTGATATTTTATTCGCTTGTGATTATCTACGCAAAAAAAGGAAAAGCAACTTTCTGAGAAAGAAATATTAGCACAGTACACCAAACTAGTCTTTGTAAAATCAGCAGATTTTATTTTGCCAGAATGCCTTAGTGCACAAATTGCAGAGATTCTTTGGATTTGCTATAGTTGCTTCAAAAACTTATTTTTGACTTATGACATTTAAAGTTAGAAGGACATTCATTATCATTATCTAATCCCCCTCCTTCATTTAAGATATGAAGAAATAGTGACCCAGAAAGGGAAGGGCATTTGCTTAAGGTTCTCCTTATAGTGGAACAGAGGTTCCACTAGTCTTCTAACATCAAGTTTGTCACTCTTTTTCATGCACTACACTACACTGATTTCTCATTTAACTGTTTAAAAAAAAACAGCAAATACAAATTTCTGGGATCCTTTTTATACATTTCCATTTTAAAATATTGCTAACATCATTTCAGGCTTTATTTAAAACCTAACTGCAATTACAATGATCAGGTTTATTTTTTAATTAATATGTTTTGTTTTGAAAGAAGAGGCACTTCACAATTTCTCAAAAACACCCAAACAAAACCAAATTAGCCCTATTTTATATTAGCCCTAAAATTTTAAAAGCATTTATAAATGTAACATAAGATCTCTATCTGATTGCTTACCATCTCAGAGAAGGAGAGGAGAGAATTTGTAATTCAAAATTTTAAAAGGAAGAAAAGTTAAAAATTGTTTTTATATGGAATTGGAAAAAAACAAAATACTATAATAAAAAAGGAGGGATGTACACTTTAACTTTAACAGCACGGTTCTAACAGAAATCCTTCTATTTGACCAAATTTGTATTGCTTCTCTATGCTGTTGTAGACAAAATTTATATTACATTTTCATTTTGCTTTATTCACTCTAAATAAGTTCATAAAAAGCTACTTGTACTCAGGATCTTCACATTTCTTCATTCAGTAAGCCTCAATGATATAGCATTACATTCCTAGAACATAATTAGTTTAGCTAGCCTCCTATCACTGAGCACATATTTTGATTCCAGGATTTTCTTATCACAAATAATGCTCCTATAAATGTTTTTGTTTATGAACATTTTATCACTATCAGTAACCTCCTAGGGATATAATTATGGGAGTTGAAAATCTCTGGTTCACAAACTATGAAAAATTCAACAATTTTCTTGCATAATTCCAGTTTGTTTCATAGAATTGTTAAATCCAACTTTGCCAATCATGAATAACAACAGTGATGATAATAATGTTATCTAGCATTTACATTGCACTTTAGGGTTTACAAGGCACTTTACAAATATTATTACATTTGATTTTCTCAACAACCTTAAGCAGTAGGTGCTATTATTATCCTCAATTTATAGCGGATGAAACAGAGGTAGGTTAAGAAGCATGACCAGGGTCACATGGCAACTTATATATGCTCCATCTAAATATCTGAGACTGGATTTGAATTCATTTCTGTGTATCAAATTTTTCATATAAAGATTTGGTAACCAAGATGTATAGATATAGCATATGTATATCCTATATCTATATTTTTATCTACATTTTCATCTAGCTAGCTAGCTAGGTATCCATACATATATATACTTCTATAAGTGTATATACACATACATGTTAACATAGCACATGTATGTATATATATAAATATATATACACAGGTGTATTTTTACACAACGTATATGTGTGTATTGACTAGTTTCACCTCACAAGATAAGGGATCAAATAATACGAACAAATAAGACTCAGAAGAATGGCAAACTATTAATAAACACTTGAAGGAATGCTCCAAGTCACTAATAATAAAAATGCACACCAAAACAAGCCCACAGTTTCACCTCAGGCTCTGAAAATTGGTGAAAATAACAGAAAATATGAATAGCTGAGGTCGAAAGTGTTATGGAAAGACAAGCACACTAATACCTTGTTGATGTAGCTGTGAATCATCACATTCACTATGGAAATCAATTCTGGAGTTGTGCAAATGAAGAGACAAAATGTCTACACATTTAACTCAGAATTTTCACTACTAAGTTCACATAGCAAAAAAAAATTAGGAAGACAACCCTTATATATGCTCCATGAATTTGTATCTAAGGTAAGCAAAATCTATCTTGGTTCACAATATGATGAACATAGAATCATGCGTGATATTATAATAAATTTACAACCTTCATACTATTACCTGCCTTTTAGGGAAGAAGGAGAGGTGGGATTAAAAGAGAAAGCACATGGGTTACAAAATATGAGAAAATGAATACGAAAAAACTATATTGACAATGTAATCTGGAAAAATAAACCTTTATTATGGTAAAAAAATTTAAAAAGAAAAGAGCTGGCAGAAATGAATTCTGATTCAAGATGCTCCAAATTCAAGTACATATTTTGAATCAAGTGATCTTGATAGCTCTTAAACATGTAAAACACATCATTTTCCCCTCCTTTGTTCAGTAGCTCCAAATGAGAAGCATTATGTGTGCTTGCACTTTTATTTACTGACAAATTACTGTGTCACTAATATGTACAGTTTTTAAAGTATTGGAACCACAACATGACAAACATGGAATTATGTATTACATGATAGCACATATACCACCTATATCATAGTATCTTCCATCTCAGGAATGAGGGAGAGAACTTGAATCCCAAGATAACAAAAATGAATGTTAAAAATTGTATCAACATATAACCTAGAAAAAATGAAAAAAATTAAATTAATTTTTAAATATTCCATATATACCAAAATATTGTAGCAACAATGTTTCCTGATAGCAAAGAATTGGTAACAAGACCATCAGTTAGGGAATGATTGGACAAAATATAAAACATGTGTTACATGAATAAAATGTCATATTACTGGGCTTAAAGAAATGATGAATATGATGAATACAGAGAAACATGGAAAAGTTATACTAGCTGATGCAGAATGAACTAATAACAAGAAAACAGCATAAACAATGATTTCAATAATGTATATGGAAAGAACAACCAAAAAATAATCCAGAATTGAATACGACAAAATTATCACAAACAAGCATGGCTTTTTAAGAGAAGAAATAAAAGACATCCCCACCATATTCCTTTATAACGATGAACATCCAGGCATATGGTGCATTGCATATATATTCAAAATTCTTCAATGTATGGATCAATGTTGCTTGTTTTTTCTCTTTTTTTTCTTTAAAACATCATCAGTTTTGTGAGATTGCTCTCTGGAATAGTGAAGGGGAACAATGAGAAAAACAATGGTGTAAAAGAGGGGACAAATAATAATTAATAAACAATTTCAACTGTTAAACAAGAATTGGAGCTTTGCCAAATATCTTAATTATATATTTGAGAAGATGTATTTTTCTTTGGTGGAAAATAGTTTTTAAGGTAAAAGAAAATCATGTGAATTTAATAAACCTTTAAACTTATACTAAAAAAGAAGTGATAGATTTCTGAAAATATTAAAAACACCCAGAAAAATATTGCAAAAATATCACACTAAGATAGGATTAAGATGATGATTTTTCATGGAATATTGGGCACTAAAAGACACAGGTATGATATGAAATAACTACTATGTTCAGGAAGGAATTTCCTTCTGTAATCTCTTCAAGGGGATATCACTAGCCTCCAGGAAATGCAAATAAATATCAAATGGCAGAGTTTAGCCCGTGGGGTTGAAATCTATTGTACATGTGGACACTCGATGATAATAATCCCTGTCCATTTGGCTGTTGATATAACTTATCATGCTCAGGATTTCACCTCCTGTGAGTATTTATTTATAACTTTGTCCACCTTTCATATAGGAGTAAGTGTTCTATTTCCTCTTCTGGATGGTGTTTCTTTATTGTGTTCTTTGTTTTTGGAGTCAGTTTTAATCCCTTATTTACCTAGAAATTTCTTTCCCCCATATCAAATACACTTACTAGGAAGTCCCTATTATGAACAAAAGAGTACTTCATGGTCTATGAGAATTTAATTCCTTAGACTGTTCACTGAGAGGCACATCTTCTCTGACTCACTTATTAAATGAGCATTTAAAGTGATGGATACTTCTGGTAAAGAGAATAATAAGGAAATAAGAATTATACTAGGAGGGGGCAGCTGGGTAGCTCAGTGGATTGAGAGTTAGGCCTAGAGACTGGAGGTCTTAGGTTCAAATCTGGCCTCAGACACTTCCCAGCTGGGTGACCCTGGGCAAGTCACTTGACCCCCATTGCCCACTCTTACCACTCTTCCACCTAGGAGCAAATACACAGAAGTTAAGGGTTTAAAAAAAAGAGAATTATACTAGGTCTTTATATAACAACATTGGGTTATAGTACTTTATATAAATTATCTAATGATTTCATTATTAAATTGAACTATACATAAATACACAAAATCAATTTTTACAAAACAATTCAGGGAAAACAAAGCTGTACTTTTTTTTCAGAGTGAAAAACTTTTTTCCTACATGAGTCATTTCTTGTTTAGGGAAGTGAGGGGCAGCATTCATATGCTAACATTAGGAGTTCTGATTACTTATAATTTAGTAGATTCTTATAGCCATTTTGTGCTTGTCACCCCTCCCTTGCCATTCAAATAAATATATAAACAAATGAATAGAATACATGAATGAATCAATGCAATACTATTGAATAAGTGTATTCTATGTGCAAAACACTGTTGATGCAAACTAAAAAGGAAAAAAAGTTCCTACAACAATTCTAATTGGGGGAGGACAATCCATCCTTATTTGAGGAATCAAAGATTATGTGTATATAACAGTATTTGGTGTTTTGATGGATTATGATTGGTTTAAGTGTAATATTTTGGTGTGCAATTCCATCTCCATGCTTTGAATGAATGAATGAAATATCATTTATTAAATGGTAATTATGTGTTAGATATAGAGCTAAGTATCAAAGATTCAAAAAGCTTTCATCCTAATAGAGCAAGACAACACCTATGGGAACAGGATGGGGCAGGGAGGAAATATGTATTCCTGAAGTGCCTACAGTGTTCCTAAGTGATAGAGTACCTGGCCTGAAATCAGGAAGATTCACCTTCCAGAGTCCAATCTAGTTGTGTAACCCTAGTTAAGTCACTTAACCTCATTTGTCTTAGTTCCTCATTTGTAAAATGAACTAGAAACAGAAATAGCAAACCACTTCAGTTATCTTTGCCAAAAAGACTCCAAATAGGTCCTGAAGAATTGGACATGACTTAACAACATGGCCCAGGAAATGCTCTAAGTGCTTTATAAATAATATTTCATTTGATCCTTTGATCCTCACAACAACCATAAGAGGTCAGCATTATTATGATCCTCATTTAAATTGGAGGGAATGGAGGTAGGCAGAGGTTAACTAAGTTGTCCAAGATCACACTGCTAGTTAATGCCTGAGGTTAGATTTGAGTGCTGACTACAGAGAGATATTTTGATCTGGGGAGCCACAGGAATGGTAAGTGGATGATAGAATTATTCTTTGACAGTCCTTCTCAGAAATGATACCTTTGTAGTGATTACCATTTATAAATCTGGTGGTAGCTATCATCCAAACAAACACTCTGAGAGATAACATTTAGTCAAGGCAGCACAGTTGCTACTGTAGGACAATTTATTCATTCACTAGATTCCAAAAAGAGAATGATAGAAATTTGAGAAACAAATAGGGCTATTTACATTCCATTGCTTTCCTGATTGACTACGAGCCTGTCCCTCAGAGAAATTTATTGGTCTAAGGAACAGAAACTTCTCACTACTTACTATAAGGCAAGCTTCTAAAATTCCATAAGCCACTGATTTACTTGCAAAGTCTACTTTAACTAAACCTCAATATGAAATGGTACTATATCTCTGAATCATGGTATGAAAGATGTTTTAAGTTGCTGGGACCTATTTGGTTTGTTTGTTTGTTTTGCTAACTATCTTGTTAAATTAATCTTCCATTTAGCAGAATTCAATCCTCATTATCTAATGTGATTTCCAGATGCTGAAATATACTGGGTCCTCATTTTTATGAAACAGAAGAGAGTTAAATTATTTGACTTTGTCCTCAAAATTCAGGATGTAGATTGCCAAGAACTTTCCCTCAGGTAAATTGTCAGGGATTAAAATCTTAATATTGCTGATTTTTTCTCAACATTCTCGAAGCTGGGACAAATCTTAGAAAAATAGCAGCAGTGCTAAACTAAGTCACCTGGGAGTGAATTTTAGCTGTGCAGAAAACAGAACCAAGTAATTTCCCATACAAGGAGAAAAAATAACCCAAAACCTGTGTTACTGATTTCATGCAGACTAGCTCTGAAATCTTGGGCAAGACAATATAATTTAGACTGGGTAATCTCTACAGCGATGGTCTTGCATTTCCTCACTCAAAACACTGCCTTTCCTCAATTCTATTCTGGCTGTCCCACTGTGCTTGGAATTTTGTCTTCTCCCATCACCTCCTACTTTTCCTATCTTGTCTCAAGCTTTAGCTAAAATATCCCCTTTTGCAAGAAGCCTTTTTCAGGCCCTCCCAATACTAGTATCCTGCCTTTTCTTTGAAAATTACTTCTGAAAAAAAAGAAAATTACTTTTGACATACTCTGCATATGCATACATATGCATATATAAAACTGTTTACAATATTTTCATGCCTATTAGATGATGAGCTCTTGAGGAAAGTGACAATTTTGCCTTTTTTTGTGTGTCCAGTATGTTGCACAATTCCTGACAACATAGTTGGAACTTAATATTGACACTTTACCTGGCTTCTAGCTTTAAAACTATGCTTCCCTAATTAATAATGGTTTAACTTTCAAACTAAAACAAAAACAAAATGTCAGTTTCAGGATTTCTAAAGTAGAGAACTTGTGAATTCCTTTGACCCAACAATATCATTGAATCCCTGAGAGATTAAAGATAGGGGAAAAGAACCTACTTATACAAAAATATTTATAGCAAATATTTTTGTGGCGGTAAAGATCCAGAAATTGAAGGGATATACATCAGCTGGGCAATGGCTGAACCAGTCATGGTTATATGCTTGTAATGAAATACTATTGTGCCATAAGAAGTTTTAAAGATGATTTCCAAACACACACACACACACACACACACAACCCAGAAAGAATAAGTAAGGTGAATTGAAGTGAGTAAAACAAGGAAACAAGGAGAATGTTGCAGACGTTAACAATAATAATGTCTGATGGTCAACTGTGAACAACTATTGTCAACAAGACAAGGATCCTGGACAACTCCAAGATTCATGGCAAAAATAAAAAGGATAGCCACCACCATAAAAGAAATAGTCAGAAAGTAAATTGAAACATACTATTCCTTATTTTATTTCCTCCATGAATTTTTCTCTAGTTTAAGTAATATGTGTCTTCTTTCCTAACATAAGAAACATAGAAATATATATGATAGTAATATATGTACATGGATCATTTTTTTCATATGACTAAAGATAGCTTTGATATCTTCATCTGAAAACTGTCTTGTTCATATCCTTTGATTACTTATCAGTTGAAGAATTACCCATTAATTAAATTTGAGTCAATTATTTATTTTTTATTTGAGAAATAAAGCCATTAACAGAAAAACTTATTGTAAATTTCCCCAAAATTTTCTACTCTCCTTTGAATTTTGACTGCTCTTATTTGAGTTATTCAAAATATTTTTAATTTAATGTAATCAAATTTATCCATTATACATTCTGAAATGCTTTCAAACACTTGTTTGTTCATAAATTCATCATTTTTCCATATATCTGAAAACTATTCCAATTTTCAATTAATTTGACACCCATTATGTCTAAATCATGTATTCATTTTTTATCTTATCTTGGTACATGGTATGAGGTCCTAATTTATACCTATTTTCTGCAAATGGCTTTCCAGCTTTCCACCTTGGATCTTTGGGTTTATCAAACACTAGTAATACATGCTAATGCATGGCCCTTTACTAATGGGTATTATACCTGTGATCTATTCTACCAATCTACCATTCTATGTCTTAGCTTGTACCAGAACATTTTGATGATTGCCATTTTGTAATATAGTTTCACATCTGGCACTGCTAATTCACCTTCCTTCACATTTTTTCATTAATTCCCTTGATATTTTTTACTTTTTTGTTCTTCTAGATCAACTCATTATTTTTTAACTGTATAAAATAATGTTTGATATTTTTATTGCTAAGGCACTGAAATAAATTAATGTAGGTAGAATTATTATTTTTATTATATTGGCTAGGCCTAATCATGAGGAATATTTGTCCCATTATTTATATGTGCCTATAGATGTGAAAGTTTGTAATTTTGTTTATATCATTCCTGAGTTTTCCTTGGCAGGTAGACTTCAAAGTAATTTACATAATCTAAATTTATTTTTAATGAAATTTCTCCATCTCTTCCTCCTGAACTTTACAAGTAATATAAAAAATGCTGATGGTTTAAATGAGTTTATTTTACATTGTGCAATTTTGCCAAAGTTGTTAATTATTTTACTCATTTTATTAGTTGATTCTCTAGGATTCTCTAATTATATTATCATATTGTCTACAAATAGAGAGATAGCTTAATTTTGTTATTGCCCATTCTAATCCTTTTATTTCTTTTTCTTCTCTTTGCTATAGTCAGCATATCTAATACAATATTGAATAATTGTGCTGATAATGGGCATCCTTGCTTTGACTTTTATCTTATTGGGGAAACCTACAGCTTATCTACTTTTTATATAAGTTTGCCAAAATAATGACAATTGATCTGGAAAAAGAAAACATCAAAAATATCAAGAGAATTAATGAAAAAATATGAAAGGAGGTGAATTAGCAGGACCAAATAGATACTATTTATCATTAAGAAAAGATTCATTTGAAGATTTCCAGGAAGATGGTGACTTAGATGGAGTGAATCTTAAAACCTCTACAACCTTACGCACCGAGATAGAAAACAATGTGCTTTGAGAAGAAAGAGGACCTAATCTAAGAACGGGACAGAGCAGGGGGAACCCTACTGCAGCACAAATAAAGAAGTACTCCAAGAAAAAGGCTTCAATTCTTAAACTTTCAGCTCTGAGGGCATAGAAGTGGAATCCGCGGACACCTCCCCCCCACGTGATGTGCGGAGTCTCCAGCAGCCTGGGAAATCTCAGGCTGGGTGGACACACTGGTCCTGAGAGAGGGCCTTGCTGCCACCTGACTCAGGGGGTAAAACACAGGGACTGGAGAGGTGACTGGAGTAGAAAACCAGAGAAACACAGCAAAAACACCAGTAAGATGGTGGCTTAGATAGAGCCAAACCCCAGACTGCCGACAGTTTGGCTTCCTCATACCAAGATAGAGAATGCAGGGCTTCAAGAGGAAAGAAAACCAGATCAAATACATCAGACATCTCAGGGTCACCCAACTGCTGGAGAGCTCAGTTCATTGAAAAATGCTTCTTCTTGTCTCCCCATGTTTTGTTGTTGTTGTTGTTGCTACTTTTTCTGTCCTCTAGAGGTTTTAGCCTCAGGGCAGATTAAGCAGTAAAATTAATCCAATCATTACAGGATTAATCCCAACAATTGGACAGACAAGAATTCTTCAGAGGGCAGAGAAAATAACTACAAACCTCCATTGCCAGCTGAGGAAAGATCTTTCCTCAAAGATCATTAAATATATCTGCTCAAACAAGCAGAACAAGGAAGGAAAAAATATGAGTAAGCAACAGAAAAAGAGAAAAGAAATGACAATTGATAGCTTCATTAAAAGGAAGTGAAAAGAGAGCAAATGAAATAGAAATAGAAGAAGAGGAAGTAGTTCCAGAGAACTGGACACAGGCTTTGGAAGATATCAAAATTCAATTAACTCAAGAACTTAAAATTTGATTAACTCAAAAACTTCAAGAACTCAAAAAGCAATCAAGAGAGGCAAGAGAGGCTGAAGACAATTTGAAAAAAGAAATACATGAACTAAAACAAGAAAATAAAGCCTTAAAAGCCAGAATTGGCCAGCTTGAAAATGAAGCAAAGAAGGCAAAAGATGACCTACCAAGAAAATCAGACCAGAAGGAGAAGGATGACCAAAAAGCCAGGGATGAAATTCAGTCTTTAAAAAACAGAACTCAACAACTAGAAGCAAATGATTTCACAAGGCAGTAAATGTATTAAACAAAATGAAAAAAAAATGAAAACTTTGAGGAGAATATGAAACACCTCATTGATTCAACCAAAGATCTGGAGAACAGAGTTAGAAGAGACAACTGAAGTATTATTGGTTTAGGGGGCAGCTGGGTAGCTCAATGGATTGAGAGTCAGGCCTGGATGAAATGACAAATTATATATATATTTATATAACTAGGGGGAAAGAAGGTGATAATAAGAAAAATAAGAAAACAAATAAAAAGGAATGAATTCATATTCCATAAAGAAGCAAGTGGGACCAACAGGGAAATAAAACAATATACTATAAAGGAAAAGAGGTTAGAGAGAGGAAATATTCAATACTTAAGTACATTGAAATCAACTTAAAGAGAGAAGAACAATCAGATCCATTGGGGCAGAGAATTGATTCATGCCCTATAGAGAAGTAGAAGAGTAACAAACACACTGCTGGGGAGGGAAGCAATACTAGGGAGGGAGAGGGCTTGAGGGGAGCATGACGTAGCTTTAAAGAACAATAAGAGGGGAATAAGAAGGAAGGGGGGAGAAAGGGAACTACAAAAAGGGAGGGGATTATAGGAACTGATTAAAAACAAAACACTGGTATAGAAAGAAACAATAAAAGAAGAAAGGACAGGACTATGAGAGAGAATCAAAATGTTTGGAAATACACAGTTGATAATTATAACTCTGAATGTGAATAGGATGAATTCACTCATAGGAAGCAAATAGCAGAGTGGATTAGAAACCAAAATCTACAATATGTTGTCTACAGGAAAAACACCTGAGACAGATAGTCGTACATAGAGTGAAAATGAGAGGATGGAGCAAAATCTATTGGGCTTAAAATGAGAAAAAGAAGGCAGGAGTTGCTATCATGATCTCTGACAGAGCCAAAGTAAAAATAGATAAAGTTAAAAGAGATAGAGAAGGTAACTACATCCTAATAAAAGGCAGTATAAACAATGAAGAAATATCAGTACTGAATATGTATGCATCAAACTGTATAGCTTACAAATTTCTAAAGGAGAAGCTAGTGGATCTCAAGGATGAAATAAATAGCAAAACCATACTAGTGGGGGACCTCAACCTTACCCTATCAGGACTAGATAAATCAAACCAAAAAATAAATTAGAAAGAGATAAGAGAAGTGAATGAAACCCTAGAAAAATTAGAGTTAATAGATATATGGAGAAAAATAAATAGGGACAAAAAGGAATACAAATTCTTTTCAGTAACACATGGAACAATCATAAACATAGACCATATAATAGGGCATAGAAATATGGCAAACAAATGCAAAAAAGCAGAAATAATAAATGTAACCTCAGATCATAATGCAATAAAAATAGTTATTAGTAAGAACACATGGAGAGGCAAACCAAAAACTAATTGGAAATTAAATAATATGATTCTCCAAAATAATTTAATGAAAGATCAAATCATAGAATAATAATAATTTCACTGAAGGCAATGACAATATTAGACATCTTACCCAAACCTATGGAATGCAGCCACAGCAGTTCTAAGGGGAAAAGTTATATCACTGAGTGCATATATTAACAAATTAGGGAGGGCAGAGATTAATGAATTGGGTACACAACTTTAAAAACTAGAAAATGAACAAATTAAAAATCCTCAGATGAAAACTAATTAGAAATACTAAAAATCAAAGGAGAAATTAATAAAATAGAAAGTAAAAAAACTATGCTGGTATTTTGAAAAAACAGATAAAATAGAAAAAGTACTGCTAAATCTAATTAAAAAAAGGAAAGAAGAAAACCAAAATAACAGTATCAAAGATGAAAAGGGAGACCCTACCTCTAATGAAAAGGAAATTAAGACAATCATTAAAAACTATTTTGCCCCTAGAGACAGGAGGTCCTAGGTTCAAACCCAGCCTCAGCCACTTCCCAGCTGTGTGACCCTGGGCAAGTCACTTGACCCCCATTGCCCACCCTTACCAATCTTCCATCTATGAGACAATACACCGAAGTACAAGGGTTTAAAAAAAATTAAAAAAGAAAACTATTTTGCCTAATTATATTGCAATAAATAGAGCAATGTAAATTATATGGATGAATAATTACAAAAATATAAATTGCCTAGGTTAACAGCAGAAGAAATAGAATATTTACATAATCCAATATCAGAAAAAGAAATTGAACAAGCAATCAAAGAACTTCCTAAGAAAAAATCTCCAGGGCCTAATGGATTCACAAGTGAATTCTATCAAACATTCAAAGAACAATATATCCCAATACTATACAAATTGATGGATATAATAAGCAAAGAAAGAGTCTTACCAAATTCCTTTTATGACACAAATATGGTTGTGATCCCAAAGCCAGGTAGGTCAAAAACAGAGAAAGAAAACTACAGACCAATTTCCCTAATGAACATAGATGCAAAAATCTTAAATAGAATACTAGGAAAGAGATTCTAGGAAGTGATCAAGAGGGTTATCGATCATAATCAGGTTGGATTTATATGAGGAATGCAAGGATAGTTCAACATTAGAAAAACCATCCACATAATTGACCATATCAACAAGCAAACCAACAATCTCATTAGATGCTGAAAAAGCCTTTGACAAAATACAACATCCATTCCTACTGAAAACACTTGAAAATATAGGAATAGAAGGTCCTTTCCTAAAAATAATAAACAGTATATATCAAAATCCATCTACAAGCATAATATGCAATGGGGATAAACCAGAAGCCTTTCCAATAAGATCAGTAGTAGAACAAGGATGCCCATTATCACCTCTATTATTTAACATTGTAATAGAAACACTAGCAGTAGCAATTAGAGAAGAAAAAGAAATTGAAGGTATTAAAATAGCAATGAAGGGACTAAGGTATCACTCTTTGCAGATGATACCATGGTCTTCTTAAAAAATCCTAGCAAATGAACTAAAAAGCTAGTAGAAATAATCAACAACTTTAGCAAAGTTTCAGGATACAAAATATATGCACATAAATCATTAGCATTTCTATAGATTTCCAACACATCACAGCAGCAAGAGGTAGAAAGAGAAACACCATTTAAAATCACCCTAGACAATATAAAATACTAAGGAATATATCTACCAAAACAAACACTGGAATTATATGAAAACAACTACAAACCACTTTCCAAACAATTAAAACTAGATCTAAACAATTGGAAAAAGAATGACTGTTGGTGGGTAGGACAGGCTAACATAATAAAAATGACCAATCTACCCAAATTAATTTACTTATTCAGTGCTATTCATATCAAACTACCAAAAAACTTTTTTACTGAATTAGAAAAAACTATAACAAAGTTTATTTGGAATAACAAAAGATCAAGAATATCAAGGGAAATAATGAAAAAAATGTGAAGGAAGGGGGCCTAGCAGTACCAGTTTTTAAACTGTACTATAAAGCAGCAGTCATCAAAACGGTATGGTACTGGCTAAGAGACAGAAGGGAGGATCAGTGGAATAGACTTGGGGTAAGTGAAGTCCGCCAAACACTGTATAATAAACACAAAGAGCCCAACTTTTGGTACAAAAATCCACTATTTGACAAAAACTGCTGGGAAAATTTGGAAACAGTATGGGAGAGATTAGGTTTAGATAAGCATCTCACACCCTAGGATGAATGACTTGAATAGAAAGAAGGAAACTATAAGTAAATTAGGCAAAAACAAGATATTATACTTGTCACATCTCTGGGAAAGGAAAGATTTTAAAACCAAGCAAGAGTGAGAAAAAATTACAAAATGTAAAATAAATAATTTTGATTATATTAAATTAAAAAGGTTTTGTACAAACAAAAACAATGCAACCAAAATCAGAAAGGAAACAACAAACTGTGAAAAAACCTTTATAACAAAAAATTCTGACAGAAGTCTAAATACTCAAATATACAAGGAGCTAAATCAATTGTATAAAAAATCAAGCCATTCCCCAATTGATAAATGGGAAACTCAATTTTCAGATAAAGAAATCAAAAGTATCAATAAGCACATGAGAAAGTGTTCTAAATCTCTAATAATTAGAGAAATGCAAATCAGAACAACTCTGAGGTATCACCTCACACCTAGCAGATTGACTGAAATGATAGCAGGGAAGAGTAATGAATGTTGGAGAGTATGTGGCAAAATTGGAACATTAATGCACTTCTGGTGGAGTTATGAACTGATCCAACCATTCTGCATGGCAATTTGGAATTATGCCCAAAGAGCAATAAAAGAATGCCTGCCTTTTGATCCAGCCATAACATTGCTGGGTTTGTACCCCAAAGAGATCATACATAAACAGGCTTACACAAAAATATTTGTAGCTGCGATATTGTGGTGGCAAAAAACTGGAAAAGGAGGGTATGTCCTTCAATTGGGGAATGGCTGAACAAATTGTGGTATATGCTGGTGATGGAATAGTATTGTGCTCAAAGGAATAAAGAACTAGAGGAATTCCATGTGAACTGGAAAGACCTCCAGGAATTGATGCAGAGTGAAAGGAGCAGAGGCAGAAGAATGTTGTACATATAGACTGATACACTGTGGTAAAATAGAAAGTAATGGATATCTGTACTAGCAGCAACGCAATGACACAGGACCATTCTGAGGGATTTATGGAATGGAAATGAATGATACCCTCATAAAGAGGAAGAACTACAGGAGAGGAAACACAGAAGAAAAACAATTGCTTGAACACTTGCATTGATGTGGACATGATTGGGGATGTAGACCTGAAAGGACCACACCAATGCAACTATCAATAATATGTAAATAAGTCTTGATTGATGACACATATTAAAACCAGTGGAAATTCGAGTTATCTATGTGGGTGAGAGTGTGAGGGGGTGAAGGTGAAAGTAAAAGCATGAATCGTGTAACCATGGAAATTTTTTTCTAAAAATTAAAAATAAAATTAAAAAAAAAACAACAAAAAAAAGAGAAAGATTCATTTATTCCTATACTTGCTAATGTTTTTACTACAAATGAATGTTATATTTTGTCAAAAGCTTTTTATGCATCAATTGAGATATTCATATGATTTCTGTTGCTTTTATTGATAGAGTGAATTATGCTGAAATTTTTCCTAATCTTTAATTCATTCTTAACTATTCTCATTCTTTTCTGCCTCCCATCAAATCCCAGCCTTAGTCAATAAAGTTGTCATCTTGTCAATTTTACCTCCATTCTTTTCTTATCTCTACCATTCTCATGTCTCGTTATCTACCACCTACAAATTAGGCTCCCTTTATATAACTGATATAATAGCTTCCTAATATTTCTTGCTACTTCTAGTCTCTTCCTTCTCTTTTTGATCCACTATATGGTGGCTAGAGTATTCTTCTTAAAGTCCAGGTTTGGTCATTCCACCAATAACTCAAAAAACCATAGGAGATTCTCTATTACAAAATCTGGAGCTAGTGTTTAAAGTCCTTCATGATCTTCTTCTACCTACATTTCTGGTCTAATTTCATATTCATTTTCTTCATGAACTGGTCTCTAGTCATTCCCAAACTCTACTCAGTCTGCAACTCACATATACCATCCATGCAGTCCATACTCCAAACCTAGAATGTTCTCTCTCCATATCTCTGTTTCTCAATATATTTTTCTTTTTAAGACTCAGTTCATCTGCCATCTCCTTCTTCTATCTTCCCTGCCACTTCAGTCAGAGCTCCCTTCATTTTCAAATTGCATTACATTTTGTTTATTTGTGTCTATAATATATCCTAAAGTGAAATGTGAGTTCCTTGAGCAAAATTACTGTTTTATTAGTCTGTTTCCCCAAATTCTTGAGTAGTACCTTATATATGCTAGGTGCTTTAAAAATATTTTAATTGAATCCCTAAACACATTCTTAGAACCAAATTAATTAAAGTTTGAATTTAATATATGGAAAATAAAAATACCATGCCTTGAAGGATGGATATATTGAATCTGAGTGGGGTGAGTATATCAGAAAGGCAATTTCAGGTGAGATGTAACCTGAGAATCAATACAAAGAGGAGAGTATAAATAAAGATTGTTTTGCTATTGTTGACTGAGCAAAAGGATTCCTTTATATGAGTAGCATCTCTTTGTATGGTTGATATTACCACATGGCTTCTATCGCATTATAAAAATTCAAGCTGACACTGGTTACTTTGGTAATATCACACCTGACACTTAGAAGTCAGTAGAACAGCAGTCACCAAATAGATGTCAAACCAGAGGAAAATCTAGTACGTGTACACAATTAGAAGACAGAACAGACAGGCAAATTAAGACAAAAATTAAGGGGTAAAGAATATTAATGGGCAAGGTTAAGTTAAGGAAGAAGAAGATATCAGAAACTAGAGGAAGCAAAAAGTCTGAAATCCAGGCAGATGGGTAAATCAGATCAATGATTAAAGAATAAAATGTCAACCTGATCTTGAGTCAATATTTTATTCAATCCAGAGCTGTAGATGGGTCTCATATCACAGATGTGTGGGGTTGAATAGGTGTACAGCAATGGATGAGGGTGGGGGCAGCTGGGTAGCTCAGTGGATTGAGAGCCAAGCCTAGAGATGGGAGGTCCTAGGTTCAAATCCAGCTTCAGACACTTCCCAGCTCTGTGACCCTAAGCAAGTCACTTCACCCCCATTGCCCACCCTTTCCACTCTTCCACCTATGAGCCAATACACAGAAGTTAAGGGTTTAAAAAAAAGGAATATATGGGATCTGGTAGCTTCTAACAGACAAAGAGCACTTTCTATACAAAATAAGGATAGGTGTCTGCCTTTTATATGTTTGTGGCTCAGCAGCCAATGCCTATCAAAAATATTATCCCCATCCTTTTACCCAGCAATATCACTACTGACAGAGATCAGAGATAAGGATATCTATACCAAAATATTTGTAGCAGCTGTTTTTATGGTGGCAAAGATTTGCAAACTGAGAGGTTGTCCATCCCTTGAGAGATGGATGAACATATTATGGTGTATAGTTAAAATGGAATACTTTTGCCCCATAAAAAGTGATGAACAAGATGAGTTTAGAAAAATTTGGAAAGACTTATCTGAACTGATATAAAGTGATGTGATCAGAATCAGGAGAACAATGTATATGGTGAAACATTATATGATGACCAATTGTAAAGGACTAAACCATTATTAGCAAAGCAAGTTTCCAAGATATCCACAACGGACTCATGATGAAAAATTCTATCCACACCCAAAAAGAAACTGGCATGCCATCATCCACATTAGCTCCTTTATGAGTTTTGTATTTTTATAAATATAATTTGTGTGTCCATAATATATTGTATTATTGTATATGTAACATGCCTTATATCACATCATGAACAATACAGAAATATGTATTGCATGACTGCACTGGTATAACCTATAGAAGACTATTTACTGTCTTGGAGAGGCAGGAGGAAGAGGAAAGAGAAAATCTGTATCCTAAAACGTCAGAAAACAATTGTCAAAAATTGTTTCCAAACATAATTGAATAAATAAATAAAAACATTATCTTTTTGGCTTTGGCCAGAATATTTTATTTCATAGGGATATATTCAAAAGAACATTTAACATGGAATTAGAAGATCTGGTGAGGCATCTCAGTTCTACTACTCACCGTCTATAACACTTCGACTGAGACTCTCTGAATGTCATTTTCCTCATTTGTGCAGAGAGGTTTAAGTAGATTTTCTTTAAAGTGCTTTTCCTAAAGTATTTTCTACTACAATCCATGGCTCAAATCAGTGGTAGCTCTGGGCTCATCTTGACAAAGTTCATTCTTGGGGGCTTCTTAATAATAGTTTTATAGTTCATACTTCCATTAGGGTTTTCCTGGACAATCTCAGAATTTGGCTCATATCATCCCCTAAAAGGGATCTTGGCTTCCATGTAAGGACTGGAACTCACAAAACACTAAATATAAGAAAAACTTTAACCTTTAGGAATAAATACAAGGGACTCCTACTCAAACACATTAAGAAAATAAAACCAGTTTTCTAATCGGGTAAAGATATGTAGTCATTATGGTTCTTAGTACCACACTAAGATTAAGAACACACATGTGTGGGAAAGAACCCAGGCATGCTAAGGAATCAAACATCTGTCATCTCTGGTGAGTGCTGCCTTCCTTCACTACCCACATAATTCACATGTCACAGAGTACTAATGAAGGTGGTCTTCCATTCTGTGCCCTCCCCCAATGTGAAGCTCAAGATCCAATGATACTAGTCTTCTCTGCTTCTCCAACATTCTTTCCATGTCTCAATGAGTTTGGGTGTCGTCCGTTTCATTCTCTACATCTCTATTTGGAGATGACTCCTTGGGAGAGAAGATTTAATGGTTCCAGGTCTTTCTCCAACTTCATGTGTATTTTTTCTCTGACTCCCATGAGTCAATGTCTCCAAGTGACATTGGTTCCTCGATGCAAATGATTTGCTGAGGAGGTTATGTGGAATCCAGGTGTCTCTCTGGGAAACTAACTCAATCTGGTGTCCCATGAATGACCTCTCTCATTATGGTATCATTTTATGTAAATATGAACTCTTTATTAAGAACCAAACCCAAGGACTTAACAAGTGTATGATAAACTGAGAACAGAGTGAGCAACCTATAAAAGGTGTCATCAGTGAGGCAAGGAGGAACAAAGATAAGAAAACTCTCTATAGGAAATTCAGGGTCAGGAAATAGATAAAAGATGAAGGAAGGACTTGCCTAACTTTTCCTGGGACATGGCTTGAATACATCTGCTATGATGAATATAAGCAAAATGAACTATTCTTTTTTTTAATTCTTGCTAAATTTTGTTTTTGTATTGTCTGCATTTCTTTCTTTGAACCACTTCTCTGCTCCTACTAGGTCATCTCTTATAACAAATATTTTTGAAAAGAAAAATATCAATAAAAAATAGGCATTGTACACAATGTTCTACACCTATGGATTGCCTCTTCCTCCACAAAAAAGCAAAGAAAAGTGTCTTCTCATATTTATTCTTTTATACCAATTTTGTTCTCTAACATTTCATTTTCATTTTCAATTATTTGTGGAAGTTCTTTTTTTCACTTATATTGATGTGTGTATGTGTGTGTGTGTGTGTATGTGTGTTCTGGATCTCCTTACTTTATTTTGCAACAATATATTTGTTTTTCGATGCTTCTCAGTATTCATTTGTCATTTTCTATTGCACAGAATTTTTCTATTATGTTCAAATACTATAATTTGTTTTAGAAATTCCATAATTGATGTGCATATACTTTTTTCTCAATTATTTGTGCAAATTTTTTGTCATAAGTATTTTGGTGTTTATGAAATCTTTGTAGCCTAAAAAAGAATCTCTGGATCAGAAGGTATGAATATTTTATCCACTCCATTTGCCAAATTCTTTCCAGAATATTTCCTAGTAATATGCACAGTTCCACCAACAATGCAGTAGTATACCTTTCTTTTATAAAAATAATGTATTATTTGTTTCAATCAGCAAAGATATGCCTTCTCCCTCTCCTATTTTAATCTCTCACCAGCCAAATTGAGAACAAAAGAAAATTAACAAACACAAATGAGTATGGTCCATCAAAACAACTTTCCATGGCCATACTGGCCATTTCCAAAAATTTTTTTGTTATTTATTGTCTTGGACCTCTCTAAAATGAGATAACAGATTTCATCATTAATCTTCTGGAATTTATTTGTCCTTTATACTGATATAAGTTCCTAATTTTTTCAGTTATTTGTCTGTACCAGTGTTGTGACTGTATAAATGTTTCTCCTGACTCTGTTCACTTCACTCTGAATCATTTCATACAAGTCTTTCCAGGTTTTTCTGAAGTACTCTCAATCATTTCTTACCATACAAAAATAATTCAAAACATTTATATACCATTATTTCTTCATTTCATCTCAAATTTATAAACATCTTCTCAGATTTCCATTCTTTGCCACCTCAAAATGAGATTATAATATGATATTTTTGCACAACCTAAAATTTTTATTTTTTATTTTTAATTTAATGATTTAAGTAATTTAATTTATATTCAAATAATGTTAATAATTAAATTAATATCATTTAATGATTAATTAACTATACCTGTCTATAAGTCAGTACTATAGTACCAATTACAACTCTTAGTTCTCTGCTAATCATACCTAATATCAGACTTCTCGAGTTGAAAGTTATAATCAGAACGACCCTGTGACTGTTCTACCATCAGTGACTGAGATATTACCATAAATTCAAAGGTCCACACAAAAATTTCACAAAATTTCGAGCCAGAGTTCAAATACAATTCAATAAAATAACAAATGTCATACAAAAACTTATAAGGGGTGAAAGGGAACTTTATTTTCATTCTTGGATAAACATGACCACTTACAATCTAAAGGAATGTAGTATCTCTTCTCCCTTAACCACATTGTAGATCAAACATCATAAGAAAACGATGGTAGCTTAACAAAGATAAAATATGTGTAAATAGCTATATTTGCATATTATAATTAATATCTGCTGTCCATCTGTACACATGCACACATATATGTATAAATATACATATATATATGTAATAGGCATAAACACAATTTTTCGTACTGCTCCTCTTGAGGGGAAATAAAGTAGTTTTTTTTTAATAGCTCCACATTATACAAAAGCATTTTGTTGAATTTTAGGATAAATTAGAAAAATATGTTCATTTCTTGCAAATAATTTGTGAACGTGTCCTAAATGTACCCAGGAGCTAAACTCAGATCACTTTTCTATTTTCAGTTCTGGAAGTTATTTCCAAGTACCTGGTGCCCTATGCACCTGTTAGCATTTTTGCGCATTTTGAGATGCAGTCAAGCCTGGAGCAATAGACTATAAGGTATCAAAACCATATGACATTAGGGAGGCCTGCAGACTTAAGGAAGTGTCTCCAGGGAGAGAGTCCTTTGGGAGTGGAGTCATGAAGAAACAGGTGAAAAGGAACCTGAGTAGGTAGCATTTCATAATAATTCCAAGTTATTTTATTATTCCAAGATTACTAGGGATAGAAAAATCCAATGAAACAGGGGACCTGAATGCTTTGGTTTTAAATAGGTATATTTTTAAAACTCTACTTTGCTTTGAGCTAGATAGACATGGCTTAAAGACAAAAGGATTGAAAATTAAATGTGAGCAGAAACTCCAAAACAGCTAACCAGACTTTCTGAGAAAGCCACCCTACCACGATTATAGAAAGGCTGAAGAAAACATTCACTCAACATGTGGAGAAAATATTAGAAGCTTACTTCCATACAGGCAATAAGATGAAGGCCATAAATGTGTCTGTGACTCCAAGTCTAGCATGTTCATTGGGTATTATAAAAGCAGCCAGTATCAACCCAGAGGCCATCACACTAATACTTGAGTATTAATTATAAAGCACAGCCCTGATAATCTGCAAATGGCAGCTAAGAGCTTCTACTCTTATGTGGGATTAGGAAAGGCGTTATTAGTGCTGTAATCTGTATTTCTTCTAGATTGCGATACTGATGGATTATTTGACAGCAAGTCATATTGTAATCTGTATAATATTTTGGTAAAATACATTAGTAAGGCTTAATAATAAAATGCAATTCATCCAAAATTCTAATAATTCTAATAAATAATTCTATATCAAGTCCTAACTTAGGGAGTGGAAAACAAGCAGTGCCTTTCCAGTTAGCCATCGTCTAGTCAGTGTCACTGTATTTTTATTTATATATATTTTATGTGAGGCAATATTACATGGTGAATACAGAGACAAGTTCAGAATGAATTGCTGGGCTCAAATCCTGTCTCTGACATACTGGCTATATGAAATCATTAAGTTACTTAATCTTTTGGTGTTCCAGATAGTTCTTTATTGCTCAAAGCTGAAGAGTGGATATAGATCTGCATTGTTCAATGGAGATTTGTTCATTAATTTTTTTATGTAATAAAGAAATCAGAATTTATATAAAGGTGTGAAGTGTAGGTCCCATTTTATTTCAATTTTTGCCCAATAATATTATGCAGATCCACATATGTGTGTCTAGAGGTGACTTTCAGAGAGGCAAGAATAATTGTTTCTAGATTTCCTTTTTCCACCTTTCTCCAAAAGAGATTTTGGTTTCTGACATAAAGAGAAGTGGAAAGGTGGCACCAAAGGCTAACCACTCTGTTCTTCTAAGAGAGTAGATACTAGGAAAGAAATATAGCTATCTGATTCCTTAAATATTGTTAGTCTAGAGCAATGATTCCTAACGTGGATGCCACCTCCCCCTGGTTGGTGCTGCAGCAATCCGGGGGGGGGGGTGGCAGTGATGGCTGCAGGTGCATTTATCTTTCCTATTAATTGCTATTAAAATTTAAAAAATTAATTTCCAGGAAGCTAAGTAATATTTTTTTCTGGAAAGGGGGCAGTAGGCCAAAAACATTTTGGAACCACTGGTAGAGGAAATGGTTTTCATATACAAGCTAGAGTTCCTGATCACCATTCCTTAATAGGGAAATGATGCCACAAGGTTTATATTCAAGGCTTGATATCCTTCCCACTGGAAGCCAATTTCACAATGAAAACATATAGGAAATAGCAGACAACACATCTACCCAAGATGGTAGCAAAACAGAAATCAGAGAAAGTAGACATAGGAGAATCTATACCAGATAATACATAATGAAAAAAGTTCCCCATTGGGAGTAAGATGATTCATCTCAGTCAAAAGAGAGACAGACAGAAAGAGAAAGAGCAAAAGAGACAGAAAAAGAAAGAGAGATTTTTGTCTCTAACAATCTTAAGAAGGGTCAGTTTGGTCAACTTTGGACATCAGTGGAGTAAGTGATAACCTTAGTAAAGTAATTTCAAGCTTAAGATTTTTTAAAAATCTTCATTCCTCAAACTGAAACATTCACACTTAGACCTTCTATCTGATACAAAACATTTCACTGATCATAAAACCTGGCTCAATTCCACCAGCATTTAGTAAGGATGTACTATGCAAGGCACTGATGGAGGAACTGAGAGACATTCAAGAAATCCTAGGACTACCTCTTACTCCTTTGCTGAAATGGACTTTTATTGACTCTGTATATATTATGTGTATTCTTATATGTTCATATATCATTTTTCTCTATAAAGATTTTAAGCTCCTTTAGAGTAGAAGTTGTTTTCTTTTGTCTTTGTATGTACTTAAAAGTGCACATTGATAATTAATGTGTTTCACAATTTGAATGAAGGTTGAAAGTGACACCAGAGTAGAACCACTGGTCTTTCCACAGCAGTTATAGAATATATTACTGGGGAGGTTGAATGAATTTGATAAATGTAGCAAATCTGTGGACTAACATCACTGTTTTACAAAACAGAAAAAATCAAAGAATCTGTGAAAAGAAAATAAATAAAATGAGAATGTTTCAATAAAGGCACTAAAAGAAATATGGAGCCTACAGGATTTTTAAATAAAGATATTTCTGATCTGGGAACACAGATTGTTTCTGATTTAATCCTTTTTTTTAAACTTGACGTGATTTCATTGATATTGAAGATCCTTTATTAGGAATTCTATCTCTACCAATTTCAGATCCAAATCTCCTCTGCAATTTATGAAATTAGAGATTTTCTTAGGGCACAGAAGTTGTGATTTACCCAGTATTGCACTATACAATCAGTACGGGTAAGAGATGAGACTTGAATCAAGAACTCCTAATCTACTTAATCTCTAAATAGTTAGCTCCCATAATGAAAGGAGTGCTATATCTAGAGTCAGGATGAATTGAGTTTCAAATGTGCCTGAGACACTTATTAGCTTGGGCACATGACTTCATCTCTGTCTATTTCAGGTTACATAAAATGAGGATAATAGTAATAATAATAATAATAATAATATCTACCTCTCAGAGTTATTGTGAGGATAATATGAAATAATATTTATTAAATGTTTTGTAAGGCTCAATGTGATATGTAAATGCCACCTATTAGTACCCTCTACTATGACATATTGGCTTTCAATATAGTGTTTAAATATTTTAAATATATAAATTCATTAAATACTGGAAATAATTCATAAAGGGAAATCCTTTGTTCACTTTTAATTTTTACCCATGTAATTTCCAATGAAATCCAGCAAAATTTAACTTTTTCTTTACCTCAGTCTTTTTTCTTTGTTTTTCACTTTCCCACCAACATGATCTATATTTAAAAAACTAGCTTTACTTTTCTGGTCCTCCATCTATGCTATTAATGCCATCTTTCATTTATCCTCTAGAATCTTAATCAATTCATCCCTTCCTTTTCCTTCATTTTCAAGTGTTCTTTTTTAGCTAAAAATTTCTCCTCCATCTATAACATATTCAGGTCATACTTTCCCTGGGAAAAATAAATAAATAAAGCTCTATTGCCACCCTGAACTATCACCAGATTTTCCCCCTCCTTTTCACAGCTAAGCTTTTAAGAGTAGGCTATATTTGCCTCTATTTACTCCACTCTGTGAAAACCACTGTCTCAAAGAATGCACAACAGTCTTTATGGAAATAAGTAAGTATTTTTATGTGGTGCCTGACATTGTACTAAGTACATTAGATATGAAGAAAAACAAAAGACCATCTCTGTGATATAAGGGTGTAAAAGTGTAAGACATAAGAAAACTGGAAAAGTATATGGTGGAGGGGGAGGAGAGGAGAGGAAGATTATGAAGGGCCAGTATCCCAAAGGATTTCATATATAAGCCAAAAAGTGATCAGACCTATGCTTTAGAAACTTAGGTTTGACAGATGAGTAGAGGATGAGCTAGAGTTTGTAGATACTTGAGACAGGCAGACTAAGCAGTAAGGTATTGCAGTAATGCAAGCATAAAGATGATGAGGGTCTGCACCAAAGTAGAAGCAGTATCAGAGAAGAGGAGGTAAATACAAGATGGTATATGAAGGTAAAATCAAGAGGACTTTCCATCTGACTTGCAGCTGAAGTCTGTATGTTGTTGTCTTACCCCATTAGAATGGATGCTCTTTAATAGTAATGACCTCTGTCAGCTTTTCTATTTATACACCCAGTATTCAAAACTGTTCTTTGAAAATAGGTTAATAACTTTTTGAAAATGTATTCATTAATCTTATAAAAAGGACTAGAGAAATAAGCTAATGTGAACATTTGGGGGCCTGTTCAGAAGCTTTGGAAAGTCTGATTGAGATAAGAGACTCATTACATGCTGAAATGAAACATAAGCCTTTCCCAAGTAGGGAGGTCAATGGCAAAGTCTAAAACAAAGCTTGAAAATTCCAATGATTGGGCTTCCTCTCCTCAACTTGTCCTTTGTCCTAATGAGGCTGGGGTGGGGTGGTCTCTCTCTATTTTAATGGTTCTGCTCTGAGTTTAGCTATTCCAAAGCAGCTGAGGAAGGCCATTATTGGAAACATTACCTGTAAGCAATGATTTGCTTGATAAACCAGAAGGGAGGTCTGAGGAACCTTTGGCATCTCTAGTTTGCAACTGTTTTCTGTCATCATAAAGAAAAAGCTAATCATTTTTTCCAGAAAATCCCCCACCCCCATCTCCTGTAGAGACTATTACGAAATTTCCCAAGACCACACACTTGGCTCTCTGTGTTTTCACAGTTTTTAAAGCCATCATCAAAAGGCATGGGAGACTGAGATACTTTTTTTCCAGCCCAGCATCTGAAGAGGAATTCCATCGGGAGAATGCTATTCTCTCCTGGCTGCCTTCCATAAGTTCCATCT
The DNA here is from genome assembly GCF_016433145.1 of Gracilinanus agilis. Lineage (NCBI taxonomy): Eukaryota > Metazoa > Chordata > Mammalia > Didelphimorphia > Didelphidae > Gracilinanus > Gracilinanus agilis. Next base: position 146,591,820 of record NC_058132.1, read on the forward strand.
TCTTATTAAGGGTTTATCATCTTCCCTGAAAAAAGAAAAACTGGAACTTTGTCCAATTGGTAAGGTGCCACACAGCCTTCATCCTAGTCATGTTATTAAATATTCTGAAAATGAATTTTAAAGACCTAAAAAAATTCTGCTCATAACATAAAACTTGGATTTATGGTAACATTTATCTGCATGTTAATAAGGAATTCTGAAAACACAGATGATTATCCAGCTCTTTGAAGATTTACACCATGAATCAGTCCAGCTACACATTAGCGATACAAGGTAGTTGATTTTAAGAGACTTGGCAAAATGTGAATGTTTTCTTTTTTATGTGAAATTATGTTGAGAGAACTCTGAAATGCATACCCTCTGAGTCAGAGACACTGGCTTAGCAGAAAGAATTTAGCAAAAACATTATACGGAGGCAGAGAAGTGATGTAAAATTTGTTTTCAAGAGGGAAAATATTAATTTTTTACCTTCAGTCTCAATAAGGTTCCATGTTCTCTATAGGAAAAGGAAGGGGTAGTGTCACAAGACTCATCTGGCTTGGGTTCTTATTGTCACCTAGAACCACCATACCCATAATGGAGCATTTCCTCCCTATACAAGGCATATCCCAGGTTTTCTTTTTTATCACCACTGACAATATGTATTCTTTTAGGAAACATCCACTTGTCCATAGGTCTAAAAGCAAGGTTCATGACTCTACAAGTCTGCCCACTTCTATATCTTAACTAACCTATCCTTATCCTTAGGCCTGAGATATTCTAAAGCCAAATTTCCCCTTTATGTTCTCTATAATTTTACTAAACTACCATTCTCTTAGTTTCTCACATATCACATTCAATCATCTGCATCCATTCTGAAATACTCTCCCTCCTAATAGAATGTCTCTCTTTCTTTGGGATGAAGATAAAACTCTAATGTCTGCATGATATTTCCCTATTTGTCCAAACTGCTAATACCCTCCCCTATCACTACATTGTATTTGTTTATATTAATTCCCTTTATAGTTATGCCATATATACAGTATCCCTTCCATAGGCAGGGATTAATGGTACAGTGACTCCACAATTGGAAAATGCACATAAAATTTCTTGGCCCTCCTTTTGTACCAGAAGAAATTAATTTTTTTTCTTTTTATGTTCTGTTTATTATATATATTTATGGTATTAAAAGATAAAATACATATATCATGCATATAGTCCATGTATTTCTGAATTTCTAAACTTTTTTTGAATTGTCTGCTGATCTTCACATGTCATCTGCAGCTTCTGAAAAACTTGAAAAAATTTGCACTTAATGTTTCATGCCAGCTTATGATACATTGAAACTACCATGGGGAAAATGGCAATCTGGAAGGTACACTTGAATTTGCTATTTATCTAATTAAAATGTTAGCTTCTTGAGAGTAAATTTGATTTTATTATTTATCCTTCCTAGTTGCTCATATTCATTCTCTTCTCTGTCTCTGACTCTGTCTCTGTCTCTGTCTCTCTCTCTCTCTCTCTCTCTCTCTCTCTCTCTCTCTCTCTCTCTCTCTCTCTCTCCCCATTATAAAATTTAGTTCTTGAGGTATAGCCAAGCTGGTAACTTTCATATAAAGGCATAATTCAAGAAATAGGCTAGCAAAATGATCAAACAACAAAGGAAGAACCTCACTATAGAAAGTTACCATGGTAAAAGGGAAGATTATGATACCAACAGAAGAAGACAATGAAGTCAGAATAGCTACATGCAAAACTTCAAAGAAAAATGTTATTAGATCACAAAACCCATCCCCCTCCCCAAATAATGAAAAACCTTCAAAATTGATTTTAGAGAGATCCATTGCGGTGGGGGGAGGAGATAGTCAGGATTACAGAGAAGGTATAGAGATCCACCTAATCTCTACCAAATTACCCTCCAAAGAACTTTTATATAATGCCTCAAAACAAATTGTGGAGTAGTAAAAGCCTATAAAAGGATGGAGTGAAACAATTTTTCAGCCAACTAACTTAGTAAGTTAATATGAAATATCTGTCCCACAAAACTGGAAGTGGAGCCCAGACTGGCACTCCAAGGAAGGTTCTAACTCCCCAAGCCAGTACAATCCTTGGGGCTGCTGAATCAAGAAAAAAGGTTTCTGGAGCTCTCACACACAGACAGTCAGAGAAATTAGACAACTGCTCAGAAGATTACAAGAATCCTTTTACTAGTTCTTGGTACAATATTTTGTTGCATTATCTATATTGAGACCCAGGTATAGTCCTCAGTTATAGTCCCACATTCAGGAGGAGTGCTAGGACGCACCAGTACTTGCAATTCTAAGGGAACAGAGGACCCTGTTTATAGTTCCAAGATGAAAAAGAGGGCTTATATTTGCTCCCAAAACATAGCACAGGCTGTGAAAGCATTAAACAGACCTCTCCTTAAACTATACCACCTTGGAAGAATTGAAAAATTATAGATCACCAGAGCTAGCTCTGAAGGCATCTACATAATGAACTGAAGTTTAGAACAATGATCTTTTCACCACATGAATATAGACTGCACCTGTAACAGTTTTTTTATATAAGTTAAAAGACAAAGAAAAAGCTGGAAAATGAACAAACAAAAAAACAAACAAAAAGAAACTCAACATAAAAAGTTATTTTTTGACAAGGAGTCCAAAATTCAAACACAGAAAAAGGCAATAAAAGAAATATTTTTGCATCCAAAACATTGAAGAAAAATATGAATTGGTCCCATACTTAAAAAGAATTAATAGAGAAGCTCAAAAATTATTTAAAAAAAAACAAATAAGAGAGGTAGAAAAAAACTATGAAAAGAAATGAGAATGATGCAAGAAGAGCATTAAAAAAGAGTTAACAGCTTAGTAAGGAATACACAAAAATACTGAACAAAATAATACTTTAAAAAAAAACAGCAAGGCCAGTTTGTAAAAGAGGCACAAAAATGTAATGAAGAGAACTCTTTCAGAAGTAGAATTGGGTCAGGAAGTTCCGGGTTACAATAGCTGCAGAGTAGAAACAGGGCTCTTAACTCTCCTAACCAAACCATACATGATACCTCAAAAAGACACAAAAACCAAATCCAGATGAGGGAAAGGACCCCACAATAGGACAGAGTAGTGAAGGTACATGGGATTTGGGCATTTCTATGCTATAAGGGGGCGAAATAGCTCCCACTAAAATGAGAGCTGATCAACCCTCCCCCATCCCATCTACACTGCAGAGCCAGCTCACAAGAGTTAGAGCAATTGTGGGGCATTCACTAAGTTCTTGGCAGCTAACTGGAACCAACAGGGGCTCGCTCCTGAGAGCAGCAAGACTTAAGACCCCAAGAGGCTAAAGAACATGGACTTTGAGCACGGACCTTGAGTGTGGGCTCATATATAAGAATATATCATTCCCTAATTAATAAATGGTTAAAGGATATGAACAGGCAGTAATCAAAGTAATTAAAGCTATCTATAGTAATATAAATAAATTCTTTAAATCACTGTTAATTGGAGAAATGCAAAGAAAAACAACTATGAAGTACCACTACATATCTATTAGTTTGGCTATTATGACAGAAAAGTAAAATGACAAAATTTGGAGGGGACATGGGAAAATGAAGACACTCATGCACTGTTCTGTGAGTTGTAAACAGATTCAACCATCCTGGAGATCAATTTTAATGTATGTCCATAGGGCTACCATTACTAGGTTTGCATCCCAAAGTTATAAAAATAAAAAAATGTATAGGGCCTACAAGTACAAAATTATTTAAAGTATCTCTTTCTATGGTGGCAATGAATTGGAAAGAGTGAAGTAATATTCAACTTAATAACAGAGTCCAGGGATGAAATCTCATTCTCTTGATTGAAGCAAGCTGAATCAGCAGATCATGGTAATGATCACATGAATAACTGTGAATAACCTTGCTATTTAGTTTCACTTTTCTTCTCTGTTATTTTCCTTTCCTTTCCACCTCCACCCTTCTTATTCCCCTCTGTAGGATAAGATAGAATTCCATACCCCAATAGATCTGGCTGTTCTTCCCTCTCAGAACTATTTCCACTAAGAGTAAAATTTAAGTATTACCTATTACCACCCTCTTCCTTACCTTCTTATAATAGTATTCTCCTCCCCACCCTCCTCAATGTGCCTCTTTAAGTGGTATAATTTATCCTAATTTTCTTCTTCCTTCAAGTTTCTCTTAGTACCATTATCTACTATGTGATAATGAAAATAGTTTTTAAGAGTTATAGATATCATTTTTCCAAATAGGAATACAATCAATTTGACATTACTAAAGCTCTAAAATTTTATTTTCCATCTTTCTTGTTTACCTTTTCATGGTTTTCTTGAATTTTTTATTTGGACATCAAATTTTCCATTTAGTTTTGGACCTTTCTTTAGGAATGCTTGGAAATCTTCTATTTTGTTAAATGCCCATACTTTCCTCTGAAAGTATATACTTAATTTTGATGGGTAGGTCATTCTTGGTTGTAGACCTAATTTTCTTGCCTTCCTGAATATCATATTCCAAGCCTTGCAGTCCTTTAGTTTTGAAGCTGCCAGATCCTGTGTAAACATGACTTGGGCTCCTTGATATGTGAATTGTCTCTTTCTGGCAGCTTATAATATTTCTCCTTGGCCTGGGGGCTCTTAAATTTGGCTATAACATTCCTGGGGGTTGTCTCTTGCGGATTTAATATAGGGGTGATTTATGGATTCTTTAAATGTCTATTTTGCCCTCTTGTTCAAGAATATCAGGGCAGTTTTCTTGTATAATTTCTTGTAATGTGATGAGAAGGCTTTTATTTTGTTCCAGGCTTTCAGGTAGACCAATACTTCTCAAATTGTCTATGTTGGATCTGTTTTCCATGATATTTTACACAGGTTTATTCTTATTCCAAGCCCGATATGCTTAGCATTATACTATACTGGCTTTAAATGAAGAAAATTGAATTCATAATTAATAGGTTGGTGTAATGGTTATTATTATCTCCATTTTTCAATTGAGGAAACTGAAGTAAAAAAGTTATGTGATTTGCCCATTGAAACAGAGGTAAAAAATGTACAAGGTCACATGTGGACTCAGTTCTTTCTGACTCTAGGCTCAACACTCAATCCACTGTGCGCTTTTTTCTACTTTGAAAAGCACCAAAGCTTAATGGGAAGTTCATGAAGATAATACAAAACCTGAAAGGGTGGCTAACATCTACCAATATGAGTAGAAGTTGGGAGAATAAGCCTCCAAGGTATAATATACTGATTTTAAGTAAAAATATACATCCATGGAAATTTGGAGGAAAACACTTGACTAATTCAGGAAAGTTTGCAAAATAACATTTACATATGTCTTTCCATTTTGTATTTTTTGTATTATTTTATATTTTATGGCTTATATTACTTTGTACATTAAAACATATAATTGTTATTTGAAAAGCTTGAGACAAATATTTCTCTTTCCTTAAACACTAGCACAGAATCAGTAATAAACTTCTTTATGGTATGTTGAAATAAATATTATCAGAGTCAGTTGTATCATCTAAGTGAAAACAAGCATTTATCACTTAAATAAATAAAACATGATAACCTACAATTTTCATTCAACATCTCTTAACAGATGTGTAAAACCTTTTCCTAGAAATATATAGGAACTTTTAGCTTTTAAAATTGGACAGAAGTGGTGAGGAGGGGAATTAGGTGGCTCAATAGATAAACCCAGGCTTAGAGATAGGAAGTTCTGGGTTCAAATCTTGGCTTTAGACACTTCCTAGTTGTGTGACCCTGGGTAACTCACTTAGTCCCAATTGCCTATCCTTTACTGGTCATCTTTCTTGGAACTGATACTTAGTATTGATTCTACGATGGAGGATAAGGGTTAAAAAAATTGAACATATTGATCTGAGAGGAAGGGAAACAAGGAAGGAACAACATGATGGAGAAAAAAAAGACATTAAATAAATAAATAAAAATAATGTGTATTTGTAACATGGAAAATGGCAGGGAGGAATTCCTGCAAGATACAGGGATAAGCCTTACCCAGAATTCCAGGAGACCTCCCCCTGGAGAACTCTGGGTGAGGGAACAATTTGAAAACAGTTAGTCAGTTGATTCCTGGGGTTGAGGTGAGCAGATCACTCTGCTTGCTGATTCCAGTTGAAGTTTGCCTTGGTGGCCATAGTGGCAAAAGCCATTTTGATTTCTACTCAGGAGTTCACTTATCTAGTGGAATTAGACCTTTCTTGCTGTAGCATTTTGTTATTCATTAGTTATTTCAGATATTAGAAGTGATTACTATAAGCTTTGAGGGTCAGCTAGATATAAAGACTGCCACTCCCTCCTGGGGGGAAGGGGCAGTACCTACCCAAAAGTTCAGGGCTTCCCAGATCTTATCCAAATCCTTGATACCCCTTCCCTGCCTTCCCTTCTTCAAAACTATTAACTCATTTGGTGGTAAAGTAGGATTATAGATGTAGAGGTGAAAGAGATTTGAGTCAAATTAAATTATTTTATGAAGATGGAAAAGGAGAAACAAAAAAGAAGTAAGTGACACAGTCAAAATTTGAACCCAAGCCCTGAGAGGTTTTCCACTCACTATACTCCTTCAAATGAAAAATATTTTTCTGTAGCTCACAGTCTCCCCAAGTCCCTCCATAACCTCCAATTCAACCATCTTTTACAAGCTTGAAAGTAAATTTCATCAAGAAATACCAGAGCTACCATATTAACTTGGTCCTAATCCAATATACTCCAAGACACACAGACTTATATCTCCTTACCTTGAGACAAGAATAATAGAGAATTTTCCTCAATAGAATGTGGGAGTGGGATAAGGCAGAAAGAAGGGGTATAGTATCTTCCTAGACATACCTAGAGCCAAAATGAATAGATGTGTTATAGAAATACTGGAGACTTTATAGCAAATTTATGAGCATTTATTAGTAAAGAGAAAGAAAGATAGAAATAAGATTTCCAGCCTATCTAAATTAAAAAGTCCCCAGCCAAGTTTCTTCTGCTCTACCAGGTCCTAGATTTTCCATGGTCCATTTCACAAAGTGGGGACAGGGGCCCAGATGTCTGCATGGTTGGGCCAGATAAACTGAGGCTAGACAAGGAGGGGACTTGAGTTTTGGAAGGGTCTGGAGCCCAAGACACTGAGTTCCTGGACTCCCAACCCAGCCTAGTCCCAGTCCCACCACTCGCCAGAGATGGCTTACATAGATAAATGCTGATGGCTAAGAGAGCTCTCCTTTTACAAGCCCAAAACATAGCAGACAGAAAGGGTTTGCTTCACAGACTGGGTTTTCAAGTTCAGTCTAAATCCATCTCCAAGATCCTCCAATTGGCCAGGGTATCACCTCAGTTCCCACATGTCACATCCCTTGAATTCTGCAATCCCAAATCCCACTTGCCATATTGGCAAATTAAGACGCATGACCCTATGATTCCTGAAATGTAAGACTTACATGATCTGATGGTCTCCTAGATATTTAATTCTCACAAATCGATCCATCCACTCATCCAGAAGCATTTGAGCACTTAATGATTGCAACAGACATGGGTCTTGACAAAGACAAAATTGAAAGAGTCCCTACTCTCAGAGCTTAGATTCATCATAATAATAGGATGAAGGGACAAAATTTTATTCTCTTAAGTGAAAACTGTGGACTTTGCTGGGTTCCAAGTTTTTTACAGAATCAACCATGCTCAGTGTTTTGATGCCTTTGTATTTTTGAATTGTCTTCTTTGCCACCTATAAGGGAAGATGGGGTTGTAGCAAAACTTAGCCTTTCTCTGCAATGTCAAGGAATAGAAAAGAAGAGCTTATCCAATCAAGATTACTGAAGTAATTTAAGGAGTCAGAAAGTCATTACCCCAGTTGGACTCTAACCAGGAAACTGGGATTAACACCCCAACTACTGGAAAACTTTGCCAAGGGATCTCTAATGACCAGAACAACTGAGGGTATTAGTAACTAAAGCGATTGCCAGTGTGCTTTGAAGTACTTTTGGATCCTCTGGGATGAAAGCCACTACACACATGTAAATTACTATCATAATTATAATTGGGAATAGCTTTCACAGCTTCACTTCTAGAGTGTTGGACTTCAGTTCTCAAGAAGTGAGACAGCAACTTATTATTGCTGTACAGTTAATACTTATATAAAGCTTGAAATCAAGAGAGGAAGGGCTCATATAAAGGGAATTCAACTTCCTTCACTCTTTTGTTTTTTTTTCTTTAAATTCTTATGTTAGAGAAAAAGGAATAAGTATTACTTACAAGGGACAATATGTTAGCATCTTGGGTATTCTTAGGCATGTTCCAATACTTAACATTGGAAAAAAAATGGACTACTGAGCAAACAGTCCCAAAACTGAAAGCTGAGTCCAAGAAAGTAGGCAAACTTTTAAACCTGGTCAAAATTATTAAATGCACTTTGGAATTCTTCAAAATTGAGAAGGAACCATGATGTGGACCTACTCTCAGTGTTTGGAGACATTAATTAATAAAAAAATGGTTGAAAAGTTCTACTGAGATGCTATGTCAGGACCTTTTCTCTCCAATGTCCTAGGAACTCATCTCTTCCATCTTGAATATGAAGATGGAAAAAATGTCCTTCCTAGCAATACTCCCATCTCTTTTCCCATACTCTGTCCTACTCAAACTTCCCAAAAGCAAAATCAATTGTTCATTAAGTAGGAGACATAATAACTATTGGTTCCAAAATAAATTTTTGAAACAATTAAGTTCTGGGGCTAGGATTAAGCAAAGTAAAACTATCAGATCCTTTGTAAACTTTAAACTGTAGTCTTTTATTTTTAATGTAATCTTCTCTTCAATACAATGATCTCCTCTAGCAATTATTAATATCTAACATTTAGATAGTGGTTTAAAGGGTGCAAAGTACTTTACATATAATTATGCTATTGGATCCTCACAGCAATCCTGAAAGATAGGTCCAATTTTTGCACCCATTTGGCAGATGATGAAACTGAGGAAAACAGAAGTTAAGGGACTGGCAAGTATCTGAGGGAAGGTAACTTTTTTTTAATTTTATCATTTATTTATTTTCTACTTTTTTTCATTTTTTTAGTTCCAAACTCTCTTCCTCACTCTAATCCCTCCCAGACCCATTGAGAAGGAAGCAAGGTGATATTGATTATACATGTGAAATCATATAAAACATTTTCATTTTAGCCATGTCACAAAAAGGAAGAAAAATAATGAAAATGATGAATATGTGTATATATATATATATATACATATTCTAATTTGCAATCAGAGTTCATCTCTCTCCATCTCTCTGTCTCTCAGTCTCTTACTCTCTCTCCCTCTCCTCTCTGCTCCTCAAAAGTCTATTTTACCTCTGACCATTTGCTCCCTTAATCTGCTTCCCTTTTATCATTTTTCTCCTTTTCTTTTATTCCTTTCATATATAGATACACACATGCACATATATAGTATATATATGTATATACATATACATATATATATAAAACAATTCAGATGACAGAAGGTTCAAAAATTACCCACAGCCCTGATTTTTCCATCCACTTTGAAACTTTTCCTTGTGTACCTCTTTTATGTAACCTAATTTTCCCCATTCTTCTTATCTCTTTTCCCTTCTCCTGGTGCAACTCTTTTTCTCTTCCCTTCATTTTTTAGACCATCCCAACATAACTGACTCACAGCTGTGCCTATTGTCTATGAAGGCTCCTTGTAATTGTCCTAATAATGATTAAAGTTCTTAGGAACTACATGCAGGAGTTACATCATTTTCCCATATAGAAATGTAAAATGTTTAACTTTATTAAGTCCTGTATGATTTCTTTCCTGTTTAACTTTTTTTTCTCTTGAACCTAGTATTATAACATCAAATTTTCTATATAGCTCTGGTTTTTTTCTGATCAGAAATGCTTGCAAATCCTCTATTTGATTAAATATCCATTTTTATCCTAGAAGAGTTTTACTCAATTTTCCTGAATAGGTTCCTCTCGGTTGTATTCTTGGCTTCTTTGCCCTCTGGAATATCACATTCCCAAACTTCTGATTCTGTAATAAAAAAGCTGCTAAATTGTGACTGTACAATATTTGAATTATTTCTTTCTGGTAGCTTGCAATATTTTCTCCTTGCCCCAAGAGCTCTGGGAATTGGTTCTGATTCCTAGGAGTTTTCATTTTGGAATCTCTTTCAGGAGGTGATCTGTAGAGTCTTTCAATATCTATTTTACCATGTGGCTCTAGTGCAGTGATGGGCAAACTTTTTAAAGAGGGGGCCAAAGGAATGGAAATGCTCATCTGTCAGTCTTTTTCTAAGGCAACTCTTTCAAAGTTTCATTGTATTGTATCCTACTCATTGTGTTCGTCAGATTAGGAATAATGTTGTACAGCCTGATAGAACATTTCAGGGAGCTGCATCTAGTCCATGGGCCATAGTTTGCCCATCACTACTCTAGTGTATCAGGTCAGTGTTCCTTTATAATTTCTTGAAATATGATGGTTAGGCCCTTTTATAGCTCTTACCTAATCCAAGACTTCTTAAATTATCTCCCCTTGATCTATTTTTCATGTTGGTCATTTTTATAATGTGATATTTCACATTTTCTTCAATTTTTTTCATTCCTTTCACTTTGTTATATTGTTGCTTAAAGTCCCATAGAATCATTAGCTTCCACTTCTTTAATTTTAATTTTTAAGGAATTATTTTCTTCAGCAAAGGTTTTTTAAACTCCTTTGCTATTTGGACAATTCTATTATTTTTAAGATGCTATTTTCTTCAGGATTTTTGTGATTCTTTTGCCAAACTATTAATTCTCCTTTGAATATTTTCTTTCATCACTATGATTTCTTTTCCTAGGTTTTTTTTTATCTTCTACTCATTTCTTTCTTTAACTTTCCAAGAATTCTTCTTGGGGTTGTATTCAATTTGCATTTTTCTTTGAGACTTTTGTTGGAACTATTTCCAAATTGTTGTGTTCTAAAGTCATGTCTTGTTCTTCCCTGCCAATATAGTAGCTTTTTCGACATTCGTGTTCCTTCTTTATTGTTTGCTCATTTTCCCAACTTATTTCTGGATTCTAAATTTTCTGTTAAAGTTGTATTCTACTCACAGGGAACTGAGGAAGAATCCCACAAGCTTAAGCTTTTTCATACTGCTATTTTTAGAGCTGATTCTGGTGGCCTAGAAGTTTTTGGTGTTTTCTAGGTGGTGTGATCCAGAGAGAGGTGTGATCAGTTATCCTGTTATCTACTCTGGTCTTTACACAGGAAGGGACTTTTCTTACCTAATGGTATAAGTGCTAGCCCTTCTCTAGGCCCTGAAATATGAAATGTGACCAGGTCCCCTGTTCTCACGCAATCACAAGTACTACCACTTCTCTTAACCTTGTAAAAGTGAATAGATCTCTTATTTTCCTGCAGCCACAAATGCTAGTACTCCTCTCTGCCCTATAACTGCAACCCTAGCCCTTTTTCCTTAGTGAAAGACCACAAAAAGCTACTCTCTATATAGGAATTGCAATCCAGAACTACTATGGGCATTAGAGTTGTCAAATACCTCACAATCCTATGAACAATGTTAACTCAGGGTCTCCTGCAATCTCTTTCTGTTAAATTGCCCAACTTCCTTATCCTCTCTGAGATAAGAGCTTCTGAAATTGCTGCTGCCTCTATCCTCACCAAATCCCATTCCCACCATTGTCATTCCACTACAAGCAATCTGAGATGGACCTCACTTCAGTGTCATAGACCTTTCCTGCTGACTTGCTAAGCTGTTTTAGGCAGGAAAAGTATCTCACTCTCACCCTTTGTTGGTTCTATTACTCTAGAGTTTGATTTGGGCCATTATTTTTAAATTGTTTAAGAAAAATCTTGGGAGTCTTTGACTGACTTGGTCCTTCTATTTAGCCATCCTGGCCTCTGAGGCAAGATTTAAACTGAGGTTTCACAGACTACATATTCTTTTCCCCTCCTCACCAACTAGATTAATATTATTCGAATGAATTATTTGAATGAGAGAATAAAAAAGCCATTTAGTCTTCTCCCTGTAGAAAACCTGGAGCCTCAGTACGTTGGAAGAAATGATAGCTAATTGAAATCTGAAAGAGTAATAATGAGCCAAGACCTGGACTTGTTAGTGTAATAATTTTTTGTGTAGTATTGGGCACCTATGGCTTATGTGTGTTCACATGAGTCAATCTAGCTGTGACACATAGAGACATGAATAGAGAAATTGTAAAATCAACTCTGCTCACAGTTCTCCAAGGAGGACTTTAATTCCTGCTGGGAAGGGAAACAGGATGTTGGTACCTGAGGCTGCCCACTCTGTTCTCAGAGAAATATTGCTGAGTTATCCATCTTTCCCTCTAAATATTATTATTCTAAGGAAGATTTTTTTTTGTTTAACCTGAGTTTCTGATCATTATCTCTTAATGGGGAAGGAATGCACAAGTAATATATACAAAACTTGACTCTCTTCTTAACAAATGCCAGTTCCATTATGAACAAGTATAGGAAATAGCAAATAAATCCATTGATCTAAATTAATAGCAAACAGAAATCACAGAAGGTACACAGATAAGAATATCCTGGACACACACATAGAGTGAATGAGCTTTCCTATTGAGATTTAAGTGTCTCAGTTGAACTGAGACAGAGAGTCCCTTATCTTACCCAAATGGAATATCTTACCTCAATCTCTAGTGTAGTAATAGATAGAGAAGAATCAAGGTAGTAATTCCTCTACATATCTTGTCCTCAAGGTCTTTTTTTTCAGAATCTTCACCCTGAAGAGAATCTGGAACCATTTTTCTTCTCTCTGAAGCCAGAAAAAGATCTCTCTCCTCCCAAGCTCTGCCCTTTAAATAGAGAAGGAGTATTGAGTAATCAATTTTTATCCTTAAGGGGAATCTTATTCACATGGGATTTGAGGTACAATGTTATACTAGTCAAAAAACAATGTAAAGATTAAAATTAATATACAAAATTCTTTAACTATACATAAATGATATTATAAAGAGCAGGAAGTACATCACACCTGTGCCATGGCCCATGATCCTCACTTACAGGTTCTCTCTACACCTTACCCTAGAAAATTTAGTGCCTTCATATTGCCCTTACCTTCTCTAAGAGGCCCAGGAAGAGATCAGCAGGCATTATAAAAAGAATACTACTGGACTTAAAGTTAGGAGATGAGAGCTCATATCTTTACTGACACTTGTTGTTGCAGCTGGATGATTTGGAACAAGCCATCTCAACTCTATCATTTTCTTTAAGTCAAAGAATGGAGTTAATAATTCCACCTCACAGACCTGGAAGAAAAATACTTTGTAAATATTAAATGACTATATTTAATGTAAACTATTACTATTATTATTGTAGCATTTGTCCTTCTCCTCATCAAAATTTCCCTGTTTATTAACTGTATCCTATTCCCTCAGTGTTTTGCTTTCTCCTCTAGGAAAACAGAGACATCTGTAGGTAGATATAATAGGTTAATGAGATGAATTAATTCCAGCTAATGTGTTAGCTACTTAGTATTTTGTGCCTCTCAGGACTCATATGATGTAGCTGAAATGGACTTTAAGTATTGCCTTAATAGAGAAGTAGGGAGGTATAATAAAAAAGACTTTGAATTAGGAATCGAGAGACCTTGGTTTAGTCCTAAATCTGCCACTGGCAAGCCATGTGACCTTGACTATGTTTAACTTCTCTGAGCCTCAATTTTCTCTTTTGCATAATATAGGATTAGACTTTATATTATAAATGACATATAGAAATTAAAATAATTATAAAGGCATAAACTCTCCATGCAAAACTTAACTTCTTTGGTCCTCAGTTTCTTCATATTCAAAGTGAGGATGTTTAACTGCATGGCAAAAAAAGGTGCCTTCTAACAAAAAAAACATATGATTTATACTAACAACTAATTCTGGAACAAGCCAGGGGAAGTATCTTTTTTTCATTGAGGGGAAATCTCTCTGTCATATTCAAATAATATTCCATAAATATATTATCTAAGCAAATGTCTTCTAGATGTAAAAAGGTTCTAGAGGAATTGTCTTAACTTGATAATTCACAACTTTGTTTCCTCATTGTAGTAGTAGTTATGTTAAAAATAAATACTAGGTAAATTGTCCTTAGAAATGTCTATTATATACTTCAATATCTCCTCTTCACAGAGGTGTCCTTTCTCTTTACTAAGGCCAAACCTATCTACTCATGTACATGATCACATCCTTCCTTGTTAGTCTTTAACAAATTGTCCATGAGTCAACTGCTCTCACTTTAATCTTTAATTTCTCCCTACCCACTTTTTCTTGCTATTTATAAAAAAACATTCCATTTTCTTATGCCTTAAAAATCATTTCTTGACACTATTAACCTCTTAAGCTTTCTTCCTGTTAAGATTAAAATCCACTGGAGACTACATATTAATATACAATTATTTATTAAATAGTGAAAGCATTTGGAAGTGATAAAAGACACATAATCACATGGCCACTTGTCTAGTTAACCTGAGCTCACTACTCACATCACGTCTTTGCTATGAAAGAGAAAGAGCTACTTGGTTCTGAGAGCTCTTGCTACTTCCTAGGAAAGAAAGTGAGGTGATTGTTCAATTCCTGACATATCCCAGATGATGCCACTTTTTCTGAGTATTCCTGGTTGGACAGACTTGACCTAAGTCTGAGTCAGATACCATTCTTGTGAATATGAGGAGTCATATGGGACAAGAGGCAAGGTAAATGTCAGAACTTGCTCTTAACTCAAACAAAGGGCAGTAAGTAAGACCAAAATTAATTTTCAAAACTATCCGTTTAAAAATGAAAGAGAGATTTAAACAATTGGAAAAACATTAATTGCTCATGATAAGGATGAGCTAACATAATAAAAATGACAATCCTACCAAAATTAATTTACTTATTTAGAGCCATACCTATCAAACTACCAAGAAACTTCTTTGCTGAATTAGAAAAAATTATAACAAAATTCATTTGGAAGAACAAAAGATCAATAATATCAAGGGAAATAATGAAAAAAAGTGAAGGATGGGAGTCCAGCAGTACCAGATCTTAAGCTGTACTATAAAGCAGTGGTCATCAAAACAATATGGTACTGGCTAAGAGACGGAAGGGAGGATGAGTGGATAGACTTGGGGTAAATGACCTCATCAAGAAAATGTATGTTAAACCCAAAGATCCCAGCTTTTGTGAGAAAAACCATTATTTGACCAAAAAAAGTGCTGGGAAAGTTGGAAAAGAACATGGGAGAGATCAGATTTAGATCAATATCTCACACCCTACACCAAGATAAATTCAGAATGGGTGAATGACAAATATATATAAGGAAATTATAAGTAAATTAGGTGAACATAGAATAGTATAACTGTCAGATTTATGGGAAAGGAAATATTTTAAGACCAAGCAAGAGATAGAGAATATTACAAAATATAAAATGAATAATTTGATTACATTAAATTAAAAAGTGTTTGTATAAACAAAACCAATGCAACCAAATTAGAAGGGAAGCAAAAAAATGGGAAAAAATCTTTATAACAAAAACCTCTGGCAAAGGTCTAATTACTCATATTTTTAAGGAGGTAAATCAATTTGATAAAAAAATCAAGCCATTCCCCAACTGATAAACAGGCAACGGACCTGAAGAGGCAATTTTCAGATAAAGAGATCAAAACTATCAATTGGCACATGAAAAAGTGTTCCAAATTTCTTATAATTAGAAAAATGAAAATTAAAACAACTCTGAGGTACCATAGAGTACCTAGCAGACTGGCTAATATGAAAGCAAAGGAAAGAAATAAATGTTGAAGGGGATGTGGCAAAATTGGAACATTAATGCATTGCTGGTGGAATAGGGAATTGAGCCAACCTTTCTGGAAGGCAATTTGGAACTGTGCTCACAGGGCTTTTAAAAGACTGCCAGCTCTTTAATCCAGCCATGCCACTGTTGGGTTTATACCCCAAAGAGATAATAAGAAAAAGACATGTACAAAAATATTTATAGCGGTACTCTTTGTGGTGGCAAAAAAATGGAAAAGGTGGGGATGCCCTTTGATTGGAGAATGGGTGAATAAATCATGGTATATGCTGGTGATGGAATACTATTGTGCTAAAAGGAATAATGAACTGGAGGAATTCTATGTAAACTGGAATGACCTCCAGGAATCTAAACAAAGAGAAAGGAGTAGAATGAGGAGAATCTTATATACAGAGACTGATATACTCTGGCACAATAGAATGTAATGGACTCCTCTACTAGCAGTCATGCAATGATCCAGGAAAATTCTGAGGGACTTATGAGAAAGAATGCTATCCACATCCAGAGAAAAAACTGTGGGAATAGAAACACAGAAGAAAAACAATTGCTTGATCGCATGGCTTGATGGGGATATGTGTAAGTTAAGCTTTTCAGGATTTGCAAGAAGTCATTGGGGATGTAGACTCTAAATGATCACACTAGTGCATATATTAATAATATGGAAATAGGTCTTGATCAATATCACATGTGAAATCCAGTGGAATTGCTCATTGACAATGGGAGGGGGTTGGAAGGAGGAGAGGGAAAGAACATGAATCATATAAACATGGAGAAATATTCATAATTAATTAATTAATTAACTTTAGAAAATGAAAGAGGGATACAGATTTATGTTAAATTCTCACAATCCTATATCTTTCCTCCCTTTCATATCCAAAATTCTATAAAAAGCTCTATATTTGTTGTTTCTACTTCCACAACCTTGCACTTACTTGAATCCCTTTCTGATCCCTTTCCAATCCTTTCTGACATGATTTCAGCACTCAACTAAAACTACTTTACTCAAGATTGATAATAAACTTATAGCTGCTAAATCAGATGGCCTTTTATCAGACCTCATCCTTCTTTACATGATTGTAACATTTTAATCTGTTGATAACCCTCTCCCCCTGAATATTGTCTCTTCCCTAGGTTTACCTGGTTCTTGTTTTGTTTCTATATCCCTGATTACTCCTTTTTGGCCTTCTTTCCTCCATCATCACTTATATCCAGCCGTTGTCCTCTAAAACTCTGTTCCAAACTCTATTCTTTTCTTTTTTGCCTAAACCTTCTGGCTTGATTATTTCATAATCTTTCACAAGTTCACCTTTCATCTCTAGGTAGATGACAGATCTCTATGGTTAACCTTCATCTCTTTCCTTAAGCTCATCCTTCCAAAATTCTCAGCTTCTTTGGAAGTACTACAATTCCTCATATCACCAGAGTTCACAACTTTCGACTAATTCTTAATGCCTTTCTCTTTTTGTAAAACAGAAGTACAATAATTGTTCATTTCTATCTATTCTTCTTCAATATCTTACTCCTATCTCCTACCAACTCTTATAGTTATAACTCTACTTCAAGCCTTCTTTTCTCCTTACCTATATTATACCAATAGCCTCTTAACTGGGCACTCACCAATTCATTATCCACAAAGCTGCCAAAGTAATATTTCTAAAACATATGTGCAATCATGTCACTTCACTGCTCAAATTCCTCTAGTAGCTCCTTGTTGTCTCTAGGACAACTACCTCCATATGGCATATAAACTTTTCCACAGTAGGACTACAGACTTTTTTTACCCTTATTGCATACCATGCATTCTCTGTTTCAATCAAACTGACCTTATTATTTCCTGAACTAAACATTTCATCACCAAATCCTATGCCTTTTTATAAGCTATCTTCCATAATAGAATGCAGTCTTCCCAAACCCTGCCCCCCCATCCTCTCTTTTTTTTTTCTAGAATTCCTAGTTTCCTTCAAGGTCTAGTTCATATGTCACTTACTATAAGAATCCTACTTGTTAATGCTTCTTCTTTCTTTCATAGATTAGTCTTATTGATCAATAAACAAACATTTATTAAGTCTCTAAAATGTGCAAGATACAGGGCTAAGGGCTAGGGATGAAAAAAAGTATGCAAAAGACAATCCTTACTCTCAAAAAGTTTACAATCTAATGAGGGAGGGGGGAAATATGTGAATAAAAAGATAAAACAAGCTGCATACAAGAAAGGTTGTTATTTGATCGTGTCCAACTCTTGTGTGGCCCCATTTGGGGTTTTCTTGGCAAAGACACTAGAGTGGTTTGCCATTTTCTTCTCTCTCTAATTTTACAGATGAGGAAACTGAGGCAAATAGTTAAGTGATATGCCGAGGGTCACAGATCTAGTTAAATGTCTGACACATGATTCAAACTCAGGAAGATGAGGTTTCCTGACTTCAACCCTAGCACAGTATCCACTGTGCCACCTAGCTACTCAGACAGGATAAGAAGGAAATAATTAACAGAGGGAAGGCACTAGAATTAAAAAGGGTTGGAAAATGCTTCTAGTAAAAAATAGGGTTTCAGTTGGAACTTAAAAGAAGCCAGGGTGATCAATAGATAGAGTTGAAGAGGGAAAACTGTTTACAGGTAATATCCTCCAAGCATAATGAAGATAAGGACAAGGAGTGTATTTTGTTTATCTTTTATCCACAGTGACTGGTAAAGTGACTGGCCCATAGCTTGGACTTAATTGATACTTTGAAGATTGGATTAGACTTCTGGCATCTCTTTATCTATACAAGTTAGAAGCATAATAGAGTCTTAAAATTGTATTCTTAATTTCAGGTAGTAAAAGCCCAAGGACTAATATTACAGGAAGGATATGCATTACTCTTATCTGTTAGGATCTAAGAATTCCAACTGACCCCATCTCCCAAATATTCCAAAGCCAATAGTCATGATAGTATGAGAAAATGCAAGAACTTAGTGCTGAACAAGAAGTGGAAAGTTTAAAAAAATTGAGATCAAGAGAATTGATACAGTAATGATGAAGTGTATCAAGAGAATTGATACAGTAATGATGAAAGGCATTTGAATGAGAACATATTCCAATAATCATCCCATAATATTTAGAAAATTGCCAAGAAAATTAATGGGATTTTTAAGGATTATGGATCTATGCATCAGGGAATATGTGTTTGTGTATGGACCTTACTATGACCAATGATTGAAGAAAGAGAATGGTACCGAATATAGCTACTCTAATTGCACAGAGAAGTAAGAAGAGAATGATGCTTCCCTTCTCTTCCATTCAGCCAAAATCCCTTCTTGCCACCCCAGTCGTTAATCCATGCAGAAAGATTTCTTGCACAAGATAACATAGTCTAATCCTAGACCCCAGTTCAAAGACTAAAATAAGATGATGATGACTCTTTCTCAAATGAAGGATACAAACCCCCAAAGTGTGGAGGTGAAAATAGAGATTATTGGGCAAATAGATCATGGAATATATTCATTCAACATTTCTAAAAGTTCAGAGAACATTGATGAAAGTTGTGTCATAGAGCTAGGAAAAATTTTGACTTGAGAGGGTTCTCATTTTGCCTGAAGTGATTCTCTAATTCTGCATTTACACCTTTCCACTAGTTTGTCAAACAAAAGATTCCATTGTCCCACCTTTCATCTCAGAGCCCTGAGTTAATTGACAGAGAGGTTGAATCTTTTCTTTTTCTTTGATTGCCAGCAAAATACTATGTGATATCTTCTTAATTGACAGCCCAATGTTTATTAGGCTACCTTTTCAGGACAGGTACCTTTTATTTAAAATGCCATTGATAGATTTAATTTTGCTGAATGTTCTCAAAAAAACAATCCCATTGGCGCAATAAAATATATTAAGTTTGATGTGTTTGGCTGAAAAAACTTTCATTTGGCCAAGGCTACATAGGCTGAAGTCTCCAAGTGTAAATTATAATGTTATTTGAGACGAAGTATAGAGTCATTTGTGGTGCTCAGGCACGACACATGATGTAATCTTACACTTTATCTGCAGGTGTGATATTGGATTCTGCTGGGACAGGCACCTGGTATCAATGTTCAGTTTGGCATTGTTTCAACAAAGCCTACCATGGTTGGAGCAGACTAAAATAAAATAGAATAAAATAGCATCCAGGGACAATTGTTGTTGGGTTTTTTTTTGGAAGAAGAAGAATGATGTGCAATGACCACTGATGGCTACTATGGCACCTCATAGTTTTCACTGTTACTAAACAACATGGACATATTTTATTTTTATAGGAGTCCTGTCAGTGCTAGGGGAATAATGAATACAAGTCTATTGTTTGTCATAATGTATTACTTTCTATGAATAAAGATGATATTTTTGGTAGTGGGTTGCATTTGGTCTTTTGGGCTGAAGTTGTCAAGAACATCCGTTTACAAGATGGCTCCCTGGCTGGCATCATATATATAGTCTTCAACCTGGAATAGTTGAAAGCTTAAAGTCCTATGAAGAAAAAGTTAATGCCCAAGCACTATGGACCTACTAACTTTAGAAAGAAGAACCATTTTCTTGGTTTTCCCTAATCTACATCTAGCATTAAAAGTTTCCCTTGATAATGGGAACAATATTTCTTAAATAAACATACCACCTAATGTATATATATATATATATATATATGTGTGTGTGTGTGTGTGTGTGTGTGTGTGTGTGTGTGTGTGTGTGTGTGTGTAGTTTTAGGATGTATCAAATGAGAAAATATCTATTCTCTTCATTTGTACTCTAACAACATATTAACACAAATTAGCATCTGTATTTAAATAATTCCCTTTAATCTTTAAAAAAGTTTTTTTTGGAGAGGTGCCTCCTTTACAGAAGCTATGGTCACTGACACTGGGGATCCCCCCACTCCAGGCTCTACAGCATTGCCCCAGATAGTGTCCTCCTCCTCTTTCCATTCTGCAGACAGGGAACATTTGTGATGGTCCAAGAGAATTTCAAGATGGCTTGTAATGTGTATGTCTAGAGATTATGATTTTCAAACAGGCTGATATTTTCTCTGAAAGAATGCAAATGTTCATAACATCTTGATAACTTGATTACACCAACAATGAGGTTTCTTCAGGTTGTTAGTTTTAACTATAGAAGTTGATGGAGTTGGAATATAAAATGCTGATTTAGTTTTGGTGAAGGAAGACACCACAAAGTCCAGCAAATTATCACCCATATAATGAATTTTATCTGACTTGCTAAAATATATTTCCTTATCTCCCTTGGATTTCATGGTAACAGAACAGGGAGTATTCATTTAATCTTACTGTATCTGCAAATAATCATTACTCATGTATACACCACAGAACTGTTTGTGACCTTCATAAAAATTCTGACTTTATTCTTTTGAAAGATTTTAATGATATCTCTCTAAGATTGAATACAAAATGAATTTATAGCTTTGAAAAACTACATATTGATAAGAAAGCCCATAAAAGGCTTAATAGTCAATTGCCTGTTATTGGGTCTTGTCCTACAATGCATTTTGCTATGACTTATGTACCTCCTTGATGCTTTTTATTTATGTTTTTTTTCTGTGTACTCCTCAGACTGATTGCAGAATTTCTCTTCCTGGGATCATTGGAAAGAATCACAGCAAAGAACATAACTCTCCTACAAGAACAAGAAGAACAATATCAAACTAGGGCAACTGGTCTGAAACATAAGATTGTTCAACTCAAGCAAGAATTACAGGAAATCAATGAGGAGAAAAAGAGAGAGAGAGAGAGAGAGAGAGAGAGAGAGAAAACAACATGGGTTACTCAGGTACCAAAGAACCTTTTGGAGTTTCTTTATTCTCAAAGTGACAAAGCTGAGGTAGGTATAGGAGTCAAACCATGCAGAGAGTATGGTATCATTTCCTTTAAAGTTTTACCTTAATGAAAGTCTTCCAATAAAAAGTGAGTCTTGTTCAAAAACTACAGAAAAAACCTATTAGAAAAGACAAGAGAAATGGGTTTTAGACGTTATTGAGTGTGGCCTACATCTTATTAGTAATCCTCATAAAGAAGATGAATAAGAAGATGAAGGTAGACCAGGTGAAGAAAAATAGTATTTAATGAAAACAGTGTAATAGAAGGTTATTATTATACTGAAAGAGATAAGGATTCTCAGTTTGAATTTTTTTTTTAAGAAATCAGAATATAGACCTTCTGGAATACAGACCTGTCATTTTGTTCCAACTCTTTGGACCTCTTGTGAAAGTAAAGAGTGAAACTGATATTAATAAATCAGTTATTAATATTAATCTATCCCCCTGGGGCAGGATTGAAGCATTTGCAAAGTTTCTATGGAACTTCAGGGATATAAGTATTCTTCAGAACAAAGGGCTTCACCTTACAATGGTATATTTTGGTGAAGAAAAACACTCTAAACACAAGATCATTTTAGAATCAGTTTTTCATAAAACCTATTCTCATAATTACACATTGGTTTCATTGAATAAACAATTTAATCATGACTGAGGTCTGGAAGAGAGTGGCCAGAGCCTGGAACAAGGGCAAGGTCTTGATGTTTTTCTGTGATACTGAGACATACATACATACACCTCTTACTTATGACACTTACATGGTAACTTATTGTTATTTGGAACCCAGTTCCTGGTCTTTTCTACCTCTGGCATGAGAAGCCCAATGCTAATGAGCTGACTTCAGAGGAACATTCAGTTGAAAGCCATGAATAAGACGTAATACTAACACCTTGGAATGCTCCATAAACAAGAATATAAGATAAATAGTAAATTTGTTGGATTAATTACATCACTATTTTAATGCATTTTATTTTATTTTATTTTAAACCCTTATCTTCTATCTTAGAATCAACATTTAGTATTGGTTCTAAGGCAGAAGACTGGTAAGGGCTAGGCAATGGGTATTAAGTGACTTGGCCAGTTTAATCCACTGAGCCACCTAGCTGCCCCCTTTTAAGTATTTAATATACACAACAACCATAACTATTCACTTGCCTTCATTAGCTTATAAATGCAGTGATCTCTCAAAGAATTGTTTTATCTTTCAGATCCTTTTGTGTCCAACATAAGTCATTTATTTGAACTGAGAAGAAAAAGCAAGTATTTTATTGTAATCCTCAATTTATGAGAGCACAGCAGCAAATAAGAACTGCCCAATTTGTCCAATGAGAGTCAATCACAATTTCGTTACTGTACTTTTTGGACATGACTTTATTATGTCTTTCCATTTGATCAGTTTAACTTCTAACCTGCTTGTGGTATGGGTGTCATAGTTAGAAGAGAGTATGTTGTTTTCAGGTAAATAGTACTGAGGGGGCCATCCTTTTTTTTGTTTCTGGATGAGATTTGTGATCATTGAATACTCAGTTGATATTCCTGAAAGAACAAGAAGCTAAAGTGTTAGGAGACATTAGTTGCCTTACCCATGGTTAGTTTGACAAGTATGATAATAGCAGATTTAGGAATTTTAAACCTTGGAATCAGTTCATTGCTTTAGTCATGAGTTTCTCTGAGAAAAAATCTGACAAAAGGAAATTTATTGAAAATCCAACATATCCAAATAATTTCCCATTCTTGCAGATTATCCATAAATATTTCAGTAAGTGAATCGTTCCTTCTATTTTCATTTCTACCACCCTACTTTAGGTCTTTGAAGTGATATCATCATATCTGGTTTCTCATCCCTCAGTCTCCTCCCAACCAAAGGATACACCTCATGAGTTGACTTTCGTGTGAAGACTTGAATCAGACATAAAAGTAGAGAATAGAAAGCTACAATAAGCTGAAGCTTTTGGATTGTGGTTTTGACTTCCTAAACATAATTCTTATGTCTTTCCCTAATTCTCATCATTTCATGTCATATAAATACACATACATATGTGTCTCTATGTATATGTACATATAAACATATGCATCTACCGGGTTAATTTTCCTAACAGATGTAATTACAAAACATCTTTGCTCAAAAATATTCAATAGCTCCCCATTACCTAACAAATAAAGCATAAATTCCTTAACTTGGCATCCACTTCTCTCCACAGTCTGTCTTCAATTTTCCTTCCATATCTTTTGCTAACTGCCTGCACAATAAGTAGCTAGTGAGTTATGAAATAAATTAGTTCATGCCTATGGCACTTACCTCACAAAGTAATCATGAGAATCAAATGAAACAACATATGTAATGTGCTTTGTAAAACTTAAAACACTATATAAATATCAATTGTTCCGGTTGTTTAAAGGGATACTGATGAGAGCATACTAAAGGCAAAGCAAGATCACTAAAGTAAGGATGATGGATCTTCAGCACTGTAACTAGACTAAAGGAGTGGCTTTCTGCAAAGGTGTGGGATTCTCTAGGATTTTAATGGCATCTCCCCTTAAGAGAAACCATATACTCTTTAAGAGCTATTGGCCACAAAAGTGCCTTAAAAATGTATGGAATGAAGACAAAAGGAAAGACTTCTCTTGCCTTGCCACCAATCCCTCCTGGAGAGATATAGATAGAATAATTGGACTTCTATAGGAAGGAAAATATTGTAAATCTAATGGAAATCATGCCAACTTTGTTTCCTTCATGAGAATCAGAGAAAAATTGAGCATATTTTGCCTATCTACTTCTCTTTTCTTTTATCTTTTCTACAAAATGATTTCATGACAGTTGACTGGTGTGAATATTTGAAAAGGACATAAAACTGGAGAATAGAAGTTTGGGTTCCTCTTATTTCCCCTAGAGTTGTCATGAACTAAAGCTTTTGGATTAAGGACTTGAACTTCTAAAATACTATTCCCATGTGTTTCCCTTCTTCTCGTTATTTTAAGAAAGGGATCCTTTAGAACCCAGGACGTTTTTAAGTTAGGGAAGCAATAATAGTAGCTTTTTTTATTCCTTGCTTCTTTGCCTGGGAGTTCTTTTTCTTAAAACACTATGATCTCAGGGCTCACTGGAAATTAATCAAGCCATGTGCTCCAAAATTT
Organism: Gracilinanus agilis; assembly: GCF_016433145.1. NCBI lineage: Eukaryota > Metazoa > Chordata > Mammalia > Didelphimorphia > Didelphidae > Gracilinanus > Gracilinanus agilis. Next base: position 146,616,590 of record NC_058132.1, read on the forward strand.
TCTGCAGGGATCTTCTCACTACACATAGGCCTATCTCCACTTCCTAGCCTTCTTGCTTTCCTCATCCAAAAATAAATTGGATGGCTTAGTCTTTTAAAAATGTGAGCTTTAAGTAAGTTAATTTCTTCCATAAACACCACACATTCAAAGATCAAAGCTGACATTTCATCCATTGTGGTTTACATGTCAGTGGCAAAGAGAATAAAATTCAAGGTCTTTCCTTTAAGCTACTATTAGTACTACATAAGAAACTCTTTTCACTTTACCCCCTCATGATAGTTTCTAATCAGACTCAATAGGAGTTATGTTGTAGACTGAGATTTCAGCCTGTAATCAACTATTTTTCCATGTGATGATTTGTTGTTCTAGGATCAGATCACAAATAACACCTTAGAAGCACTAAAAAAAACAGAGCCTCAAATATTTACTTACTGTGTGACGTTGGGCAAGTCACTTAACCCCAATTTCCTAGCCCTTACCACTCTTCTTCTAATCAATACTTAGTATTGATTCTAAGGTGGAAGATAAGGGTTAAAAAAATAAAAGAAATAGAGAAGTGTCACTTCCAATATAAACTGCTTGATATCTCCTACTTAATATAAGATTGTCTACTTCATTAGGAAGAAATCCAAAAATCAAATCAATAAATATCAACATTTTATTTGCATTTTGGATGCAAATTTCAGGATGAATAGTTTGAGAGCTCTAGAAACTCACTTTTTTCACTGCAATGGTAACTATGAGATACATGGCAATGAAAAGTTTTCAGAGTGAGAAATACATACAAGCAATCCTAAATGCCTAATAGCAGGCTTTATCACTGATCTCCTGGAGTTGTGGTTCATCTTTAATTGGTCAGTCTATAATACTTCTAACAGAAACAAATTTTCAAAAAGTGGAAGTTATTTTATAAAATAGTTTGGTACATGACTTTCACAGGTGGAGCCAAGATGGTGGAGTAATCCAGAGCTGCTGTGAGAATCCTCTCTGACTAAGATTAAACTATTGCCACAAAACAATTACAGGAGTGAAAGAACCAAGAAAGAGAGAGAGTGAAACAACATTCAAGAAAAGAAAAACCCAAAAGGTAGGCAAAGAAAATCTGAGACACTAGAGAAAGAGGAGAGCAGAGCCAGCAAGAAGCTTTAGCAAGTAAGAAAGAACAAGCCAAGAGCAAGCCACACACCCCATCACATCCCCATATCTGCTGTTCGAGATTTGGAACCTAAGCCCAAGCCAAACATCTGGAGCCTAAGATCCTGCCTGGACAAACAGTGGTACAAACAAACCCATATTCCTTGAAATTTCAAACCTGTTAAGAAGTCTAGAACCCCAGGGAATTCTGTTCTAGGCTGGAATAAGGAAATAATTCACACTTTGGGGTAGCTGATAGTACTAAGTACTAAGTACTGATCTTTTAACCTAAAGCTCAGGATGGAGCTCCAAGATAGAAAAATCAAGGGGGTGTCTGATTGGATAAAGTACACAGTGAGACCAAAAACTTGAGCATAAGCCTAGAGTTAATAGATGTGGAGAAAAATAAACAGGGACAAAAAGGAATACACCTTTTCAGTAGCACATGGCACATTCACAAAGATTCACCATGTGCTAGGGCATAGGAACATGGCAAAGAAATGCAAAAGAGCAAAAATAATACATGCAATCTTTTCAAATCATAATGCAATAAAATAAAAATTAGTAAGGTTACATGAATAAGCAAATTAAAAATTAATTGGAAATTAAGTAATATGATTCTCCAAAATCAGTTAAAGAACAAATCATATAAACAATGAATAATTTCATTAAAGGGAATGGAAATGAAAAGACATCCTACCAAAATATGTGGAATGCAGCCAAAGCAATATTCAGGGGAAAATTTATATCCTTCAGGGTATATATTAACAAACTAGGGAGGGCAGGTGTCAATGAATTGGGCATGCAACTTAAAAAACTAGAAAGCAAACAAATTAAAAATAACCAGATGAAAACTAAATTAGAGATCCTAAAAATTAAAGGAGAAATTAATAAAATTGAAAGCAAAAGAACTATTGAATTGATAAATAAGACTAGAAGCTAGTACTTTGAAAAAACTAAAATTGAAAAAGTACTGGTCAATCTAAAAAAAAGGAAAGAAGAAAACCAAATTTAACAGTTTCAAAGATGAAAAGGGAGAACTCACCTCTAAGGAAGGGGAAAATAAGGCAATGATTAAAAATAATTTTGTTAAATTATATGGCAATAAATATGGCATTCTAGGTGATATAGATGAATAGTTACAAAAATATAAATTTCCTAGGTAAACAGCAGAAGAAATAAAATACTTAAATAATCCCATCTCAGAAAAAGACATAAAACAAGCAATCAAAGAACTCCCTAAGAAAACAATCTCCTGAGCCTGATGGATTGACAAGTAAATTATATCAAACATTCAAGGAAAAACTAATCCCAATGCTATAAAAACTATTTGACATAATATGCAAGAAGGAGTTCTACCAAATTCCTTTTATGACACAAATATGGTACTGATCCCAAAGTCAAGAATATCAAAAACAGAGAAAGAAAACTACAGACTAATCTCCTTAATGAATACAAATAAGAAAATCTTAAACAGAATACTAAACTAAAGCTAAAAGGAAATAAAGCAAGTTTGGTGCACCCATTGAGTCATTGGCAGCTCCAGCGCCTGTTTCTGAGAGCAGCAAGATTTAGGACCCCAAAAAGCTAAAGAATGCGCATGGACTCTGAGCGTGGGCACAGAGCGCCAGCGCAGACAGAGGCATGGGGGGCAGGCAGACACAGGCACGCGCGTGAGCATGAGCAAAGGCTCTAAAACCCTGAGTGGGGAACCAGCACATACGGGTATACGACTGTGGAAGCATCACACTGAGACTTGTAAAGGAACCTCCAGCAGAGGACCAAGCAAGGGGGTCCACCAGGGGGCGTGACCTTGAGAAAAACCAGAACTCAGACCTCAGGACCCAAAAGACTGCAGACAGACCCTGAGTGCAAGGATAAAGCTGAGAAGTTGCTGGGATAACAATGGCTACCCAGAATCAGGAAGCTCAGACGAGAAAGATTAACAAGAAAAAGAAATCTTTAACACTCGACAACTTTTACACAGAGAAAATCCAGACAACCGAGCAAATAGAGGGGGAGAACAAACAAGTATCCCGACCCTCCCAAAATAATAATGAAAACTGGTCACAAGCTTTTGAAAAGTTCAAAACTAGGATGACAAGAAAGATGGAAAAGATTTGGTTAGAGAAATGGGAAATAGCTCAAAAGTAAATCAGGTAAGAAAATAACAGTTTAAAAGGCAGAATTTTGGGGAAAATGAGGCTCAGAAATCAAATGAACTGATAAGCAAAGTGAACACCAGAAATGACCAGATTGAAAAGGAAACCCAAAAGATCATACCCGAAAACCAAAAGATCATAGCCGAAAACCAAAAGATTATAGCCGAAAACCAGTCCCTAAAGGCTAGAATTGAGCAATTAGAAGCTAATTATCTCTCAAGACAACAAAAAGAAATAAAACAAAGTCAAAAGACTGAAAAAATAGAAGGAAACATGAAATATCTCAATGAGAGAGTGACAGACCAAGAAAACCGGTCTAGAAGAGACAATTTGAGAATCATTGGTCTTCCAGAAAAACCAGAAATTAATAGAAACCTGGACTCCATACAAAAGAAATTATTCAGCAAAATTGCCCTGAAGTCCTACAAAAAGAGGACAATATAGACATTGAAAGGATCCATAGATCACCCTCAACACTCGACTTAGAAAAGACTACGCCCAGAAATATAATTGCCAAATTTAAGAGCTTCCAAGTAAAAGAAAAAAATCTTGCAAGAAGCCAGAAAGAAACAATTCAAATGTCAAGGAGCACCAATCAGGATCACACAGGATCTGGCAGCCTCCATGCTAAAAGACCACAAGGCTTGGAATATGATATTCAGAAAGGCAAGAGAGCTGGGCCTGCAACCACGGATCAATTACCCATCAAAATTGACTATATACTTACAGGGGAAAGTATGGACATTCAAAAAAATTGAAGATTTCCAAATATTTGCACAGAAAAGACCAGGGCTAAATGGAAAGTTTGATATCCAAACACAAAAATCGAGAGAAACATGAAAAGGTAATTAAGAAACAGAGGGGAAAGAAAGAAAACTCAAAACTTTTAAATTTGCCTTTTTAAGGGTCTCGGTCAGATCTAATTATCTGTATTCCTATGTGGAGAAATGCTATGTATAATTCTCGGTAGTGAACTCTATTCACTATTATAGTATTCACTATTATAGTAATCAAAATAGTAATTCACAGGGAGAGGGTGGAATACTAAATGGTCTAAGATGATATGGGGGGTGGGAAAGAGGGGGGTGAATAGTAGGGGACACCAAGAGAAACTTGAGTGAATAAGAAAAATAGGATATTATATTACACACAACAAGGGCATGGGAAGGAGTGGGGACAAATATTATTATAAGAAGGAGAGTTAGAGAGCATTAAGAGGTAATATTTAAACCTTACTCTCAGTGTAATCAACTCAGAGAGGGAAGAGTAGCTATACTATCCATTGGGATATGAAACACTTATCTAACCCTACTGAGAAAGTCAGAAGGGATAAACCAAGGAAAGCAGGGGGGTGGGGAGGTCAAAAAAAGGGAGGGGAGAAGAAGGGGGAGGGAATTCATTAGGCCTTTAAAAACAAAAAGAGGGGAATAATAAGGTAGGGGGTAGAAAGGGAAGTTAGTCAAGGGAGGGGATAAGGGATACGGTCTTAATAGCAAACCACTGGTTTAAAAGGAAATAGTTTAAGGAGAAGGGGTAGGAATAGGGGAGGAAATGAAAATGTCAGTGAATGCACAACTTATAATTATAACTCTGAATGTGAATGGGATGAACTCGCCCATAAAACGGAAGCAAATAGCAGAGTGGATTAGAAACCAAAATCCTACCACATATTGTCTACAAGAAACACATATGAGGCTGGTGGGCATACACAAGTTTAAGGTTCAGGGCTTGAGCAAAATCTTTTGGGAGTCAAATGAGAAAAAAAAAGCAGGAGTGGCTATTATGATTTCTGACAAAGCCAAAGTAAAAATAGATATGATTAAAAAAGACAGGGAAGGTCATTACATCCTGATTAAAGGCAGTATAAACAATGAGGAAATAACACTAATCAATATATATGCACCAAATGGTATAGCATCCAAATTCATAAAGGAGAAACTGGCAGAGCTCAAGAAGGAAATAGATAGTAAAACCATAATAGTGGGAGATCTAAATATTCCTCTTTCAGATCTAGATAAATAAAACCAAAAAATAAATAATAAAGAGGTAAGAGAGGTGAATGAAGTACTAGAAAAATTAGACTTAATTGATATGTGGAGAAAAATAAATAGGGAGAAAAAGGAAAACACCTTCATTTCAGCTGCACATGGTACATTCACAAAGATTGACCATGTAATAGGGCATAGGATCATTGCAAACAAATGCAAAAGAGCAGATATAATAAATGTAACCTTCTCAGATCATAATGCAATAAAAATAATATTTAGTAAGGGCACCTGGACAGGCAAATCAAAAACCAATTGGAAATTAAACAATATGATTCTCCAAAATCAATTTGTCAAAGAAGAAATCATAGAAACAATCAATAATTTCATTGAAGAGAATGACAATGATGAGACATCCTACCAAACTCTGTGGGATGCACCCAAGGCAGTTCTCAGGGGGAAATTTATATCCTTGAGTGCATATATTAACAAATTAAGGAGGGCAGAGATTAATGAATTGGGTATGCAACTCAAAAAATTAGAAAGCAAGCAAATTAAAAACCCCCAGATGAAAACTAAATTAGAAATACTAAAAATTAAGGGAGAAATTAACAAAATCAAAAGTAAAAGAACTATTGAATTAATAAATAAGACTAGAAGCTGGTGTTTTGAAAAAACAGATAAAATTGACAAAGTACTGGTCAATCAAATAAGAAAAAGGAAAGAAGAAAACCAAATTGACAGTATTAAAGATGAAAATGGAGACCTCACCTCTAATAAAGGGGAAATCAAGGCAATCATTAAGAACTAGTTCACCCAATTATATGGCAACAAATATAACAATTTAGGAGATATGGATGAATATTTCCAAAAATATAAATTACCTAGATTAACAGCAGAAGAAATAGAATACCTAAATAATCCCATATCAGAAATAGAAATTGAACAAGACATCAAAGAACTCCCTAAGAAAAAATCACGAGCACCTGAATTCTATCAGACATTCAAAGAGCAACTAATCCCTATACTATACAAATTATTTGATATGATAAGCAAAGAAGGAGTCCTACCTAATTCCTTCTATAACACAAATATGGTACTGATCCCAAAGCCAGGTAGACCAAAAGCAGAGAAAGAAAACTATAGACCAATCTCCCTAATGAACATAGATGCAAAAATCTTGAATAGAATATTAGCAAAGAGACTCCAGCAAGTAATTAAGAAGATCATCCACCATGATCAGGTGGGATTTATACCAGGAATACAAGGATGGTTCAACATTAGGAAAACCATCCACATAATTGACCATATTAACAGTCTAACCAACAAAAATCACATGATTATCTCAATAGATGAAAAAAGCCTTTGACAAAATACAGCATTTATTTCTATTGAAAACGCTGAAAAGTATAGGAATAGAAGGACCCTTCCTAAAAATAATAAACAGTATATACCTAAAACCATCAACAAGCATTATATGCAATGGGGATAAATTAGAAGCCTTCCCAATAAGATCAGGAGTGAAACAAGGATGCCCATTATCACCTCTATTATTCAACATAGTACCAGAAACACTAGCAATAGGAATTAGAGAAGAAAAAGAAATTAAAGGTATCAAAATAGGCAATGAGGAGACTAAGCTATCACTCTTTGCAGATGATATGATGGTATACTTAAAAAATCCTAGAGAATCAACTAAGAAGCTGTTAGAAATAATCTACAACTTTATCAAAGTTGCAGGATACAAAATAAATGCACATAAATCATCAGCATTTCTATATATTTCCAACACATTAGAGCAGCAAGAAGTAGAAAGAGAAACACCATTTAAAATTGCCCTAGACAATATAAAATACTTGGGAATCTATCTACCAAAACAAACACAGCAATTATACAAAAACAACTACAAAACACTTTCCAAACAAATAAAACTGGAGCTCAACAATTGGAAAGACATTAACTGTTCATCGGTAGGACGAGCTAACATAATAAAAATGACCATTCTACCCAAATTAATTTACCTATTTAGCACCATACCTATCAAATTACCAAAAAACTTCTTTACTGAATTAGGAAAAACTATAACAAATTTCATTTGGAATAACAAAAGATCAAGAATATCAAGGGAAATAATGAAAAAAAAATGTGAAGGAAGGGGGTCTAGCAGTACCAGATATTAAACTATACTATAAAGCAGCAGTAATCAAAACAATATGGTACTGGCTAAGATATAGAAGGGAGAATCAGTGGAATAGACTTGGGGTTAATGATGTCAGCAAGACAGTGTATGATAAACCCAAAGAGCCCAACTTTTGGGACATGAATCCACTATTTGACAAAAACTGCTGGGAAATTTGGAAAACAATATGGGAGAGATTAGGTTTAGATCAACATCTCACACCCTACACCAAGATAAATTCAGAATGGGTGAATGACTTGAATATAAAGAGGGAAACTATAAATAAGTTAAGTGAACACAGAATAGTATACTTGTCAGATCTGTGGGAAAGGAAAGACTTTAAAACCAAGCAAGAGTTAGAGAAAATTACAAAATGTAAATTAAATGGTTTTGATTATATTAAGCTAAAAAGCTTTTGTACAAACAAAAACAATGTAGTCAAAATCAGAAGGGAAACAACAAATTGGGAAAAAATCTTTATAACAGAAAACTCTGAAAGGGGTCTAATTACTCAAATATACAAGGAGTTAAATCAATTGTATAAAAAATCAAGCCATTCCCCATTTGAAAAATGGGCAAGAGACATGAATAGGCAATTTTCGGGTAAAGAAATCAAAAGTATCAATAAGCACATGAGAAAGTGTTCCAAATCTCTAATAATTAGAGAAATGCAAATCAAAACAACTCTGAGGTATCACCTCACACCTAGCAGATTGGCTAAAATGAAAGAAGGTGAGAGTAATGAATGTTGGAGGGGACGTGGCAAAATTGGGACATTAATGCATTGCTGGTAGAGTTGTGAATTGATATAACCATTCTGGCTGGCAATTTTGAACTATGCTCAAAGGGCTATAAAAGATTGCCTACCCTTTGATCCAGCCATACCATTGTTGGGTTTGTACCCCAAAGAGATCATAGATAAACAGACTTGTACGAAAATATTTATAGCTGTGCTTTTTGTGGTGGCAAAAAACCAGAAAAGGAGGGTATGTCCTTCAATTGGGGAATGGCTGAACAAATTGTGGTATATGCTGGTGATGGAATACTATTGTGCTAAAAGGAATAATAAACTGGAGGAGTTCCTGGTGAGCTGGAAAGACCTCCAGGAACTGATGCAGAGTGAAAGGAGCAGAGCCAAAAGAACATTGTACACAGAGACTGATATACTGTGGTAAAATCGAATGTAATGTACTTCTGTACCAGCAACAAGGCAATGACAAAAGACAGCTCTGAGGGATTTATGGTAAAGAAAACTACCCACATTCAGAGGAAGGACTGCAGGAGAGGAAACATAGAAGATAAACAATTGCTTGAACTCATGGGTTGGGGTGGACATGATTGGGGATGTGGACTCGAAACTACCACACCAATGCAACTATCAACAATTTGGAAATAGGTCTTGATTGATGATACATGTTACAACCAGTGGAAATGCACGTTCGGCCATGGGTGGGGGGAGAATGGGGTGTGAAGGGGAAAGTAGGGGAATGAAGTATGTAAACATGTTAAAAATGAACATTAAAAAATGTTTAAAAAATAGGCAATGAGGAGATGAAGCTATCACTCTTTGGAGACGATATGATTGTCTACTTAAAAAATCCTAGAGAATCACCTAAAAAGCTAGTAGAAATAATCAACAACTTTAGCAAAGTTGCAGGATATAAAATAAACTCACATATATCATCAGCATTTCTATATATCTCCAACACATCTCAGCAGCAAGAGTTAGAAAGAGAAATCCCATTTAAAATCACCCTAGACCAGGGGTCAGCAAACTTTTTGGCTGTGAGAGCCATAAATGCCACATTTTTTAAAATGTAATTTTGTGAGAGCTGTACAGTGCTCACAGTGCAGTCCTGTAACAGCGCCTGAAAAAAAATTGACTTTATGGTTCCTGCAGAAAGAGCCATATCTGGCCCTCAAAAGAGCCAGATATGCCTCGAGAGCCATACATTGCTGACCCCTGCCATAGACAATATAAAATACTTAGGAATCTATCTGCCATGTCAAACACAGGAATTATATGAACACAACTACAAAACACTTTCTACACAATTAAAACTAGATCTAAACAATTGGAAAAAGAGTGACTGCTGGTGGGTAGGATGAGATAACATAATAAAAATGATCATCCTATCCAAATTAATTTACTTATTTTGTGCCATATCTATCAAACTACCAAAAAACTTTTTTTTACTGAATTAGAAAAAAACTATAACAAAATTCATTTGGAAGAACAAAAGATCAAGAATATCAAGGGAATTAATGAAAAAAAATTGCAAAGGAAGGTTCCCTAGCAATACCAGATCTTAAACTATACTACAAAGCAGCAGTCAACAAAACAGTACATTACTGGCTAAGATAAAGAAGGGAAGATCAGTGGAATAGACTCGGGGTAGTGACCTAAACAAGAAAATGTATGATAAACCCAAAGATCCCAGCTTTTGGGACAAAAATCCACTATTTGACAAAAACTGCTGGGAGAATTGGAGAACTGTATAGGCGATATTGTGTCTAATTCAACATCTCACACCCTATATGAAAATAAATTCAGAATGGGTGAATGACTTGCATATAAGAAGGAAATTATAAATAAATTAGGATGAACACAGAATAATATACTTGTCAGATCTTTTGGAAAGGAATGATTTTAAAACCAAGCAAGAGTTAGAAAAAAATAACAAAATATAAAATAAATAGTTTTGATTACATTACATTAAAAAGGTTTTGTACAAACAAACCAAAATTAGAATAGAAGCAACAAATTGGGAAAATCTTTATAACAAAAAACTCTGACAAAGGTTTAAGTATTCAAATATATAAGGAGCTAAACCAACTATACAAAAAAATGAAGTCATTCCCCAATTGATAAATGGGTAAGGGACTTGAAAAGAGAATTTTCAGATAAAGAAATCAAAATTCTCAATAAGCACATAAGAAAGTACTCTAAATCTCTTATAATTAGAGTAATGCAAATCAAAACAAATCTAAGGTACCACCTCACACCAAGCAGAGTGGGTAAAATGAAAGCAAAGGAAAATAATAAATGTTGGAAGGGATGTGGCAAAATTGGGGCATTAATGCATTGCTGGTCGAGTTGTGAATTGATTCAACTGTTCTGGATGGCAATTTGGAACTATGCCCAAAGGGCTTTAAAAGACTGTATACCTTTTGACCTAACCATACCACTTCTGGGTTTGTACCCCAAAAAGATCATAGGAAAACAACTCGTACAAAAATATTTATAGCCACACTCTTTGTGGTGGCAAAGTATTAGACAATGAGGGAATACCCCTCAGTTGGGGAATGGCTGAACAAATTGTGGTATATGCTGGTGATGGAATACTATTGTGCTCAAAGGAATAATGAACTGGACAAATTCCATGTGAACTGGAATGACCACCAGGAATTGATGCAGAGTGAAAGGAGCAGAACTAGGAGAACCATATACACAGAAGCCGATACACTGTGGTACAATCCAATGTAAGGGACTTCTCCACTACCAGAAATGCAATGATCCAGGATGACTCAGAGGGGCTTATGAGAAAGAACACTATCCACATTCAGAGGAAGAACTCTGGGAGTGGAAACAGAAGAAAAACAACCACCTGATCACATTGGTTGATGAGCACATCATTGGGTATATTGACTCTAAACAATCACCCTAGTACAAGTATCAATAGTATAGAAGTAGGTCTTGATCAATGACACATATAAAACCCAGTGGAATTGCACATTGGCCATGGAAAGGGGGAATGGGGAAGGGAGGCAAAAAACATGAATCTTGTAAACATGGGAAAATATGCTAAAATAATTAATTAAATGAAAATTTAAAGATAAAAAAACAAATAAAAAATCAATATGGTACTGGCTAAGAGACAGAATGAAGGATCAATGGAATAGATTTGGGGTAAATGACCTCAGCCAGATATTCTATGATAAACCCAAAGACCCCAACTTTGGGGGAAGAACTCACTATTTGAAAAAAACTGCTGGGAAAATTGAAAAACAGTATGGAAGAGATTAATTTTAGATAATCATCTCACACCCCACACCAAGATAAATTCAGAATAGGCAAATTACTTAAATATAAAGAAGGAAATTATAAGTAAATTAGGTGAACATAGAATAATATAACTATAAGATCTATGGGAAAGGAAATAATTTAAGAGCAAGCAAGAGACAGAAAATGTTACAAAATGTAAAATGAATAATTTTGATTACATTAGATTTAAAAGGTACAAACGTTTCGTTTGTACAAACAAAAGCAATGCAAGCAAATTTAGAATGGAAACAACAAATAGGGAAAAAATCTTTATAACAAAAAACTCTTACAAAGGTCTAATTTCTCAAAATTATAAGGAACTAAATCAATTTTACAAAAAAATCAAGCCATTCCCTAATTGATAAATGGATAAGGGACATGAATAGATAGTTTTTAAACAAATGAATCAAAACTATCAATAAGCACATGAAAACGTGTCCTAAATCACTCATAGTTAGAGAAATACAAATCAAAACAACTCTGAGGTTCTACCTCACACCTAGCAGATTGGCCAATTTGGCAGCAAAGGAAGGCGATAAACATTGGAGGGGATGTGGCAAATATGGGACAACAATACATTGCTGGTGGAGTTATGAATTAGTCTAACTATTCTGGAAGGCAATTTGGAATTATGCCCAAAGGGTTTTAAAAGAATGCCTCCCCTTTGACCCAGCCATACCACTGCTTGGTTTGTACCCCAAAAAAGATTATAATGGAAAATACTTGTACAAAAATATTTATAGCCGTGCTCTTTCTGGTGGCAGAAAATTGGAAAATGAGGCGATATTTCTCGATTAGAGAATGGCTGAACATATTGTGGAATCTGATGGTGATGGAATACTATTGTTCTAAAAGAAATAATGAACTGAAGAAATTGCATGTAAACTGGAAAGAACTCCAGGAATTGATGCAGAGCAAATGCAGCAGAACCAAGAGAACATGGTACACAGATACTGATATATTATAGCACAATTGAATGTAATAGACTTCTCTGCTAGCAGAAATGCAATGACCCAGGACAATCTGAGGGACTTATGAGAAAGAATGCTATTCATATGCAAAGAAAGAATTGTGGTGGCAGAAATGCCAAAGAAAAATATATGATCAATCTTGTGGTTTGATGTGGATATGATTAGGGTTTTGATGTCAAAATATCACTCTACTACAAATATGAATAATATGTAAATAGGTTTTGAACAATGATACATGTATAATCCAGTGCAACTGCTTGTCAGCTGGGATGGGGGAGGGAAGAGGAGTGAGAAAAATCATCAATCATGTAACCATGGAAGAATGTTCTAAATAAATGAATAAAATAGTTTGTTACATACAATTAGAAGTCTGAGATAAGAAAATATGTTATGTATTGTACATATTTGTTTCCCCTATATCACTCTTCTATGTAGTATAGCTCAGTGAAGGTAACCAATAGAACACTGACATCTACTGTGGTTAGCCCAAACAATCTTCTGGCTTTACAGCACTCAGAGCCATACTCAAAGCAGATCTCTGCTTCCAAGGAGATATGGTAAACAGATCTTTGAAAAGTACTTTCAGAAGGCAAAGTAAAACTAAGTACTTTTATACTATAGGCCTGTTTACCTCCTTGATCATGATCATCATCAGATTAACCATGTTTGCGATACTTCCCCTTTTAGAAAGAATTCATTGATACTGCTCCTTCAAACAACCCCTTTGAGAAGATGGGGGAGAAGCTTACTTTGCAGGTAGACTGTCTTCCATTCTATCTCAATGATTTGAATTACTTTCTCAGGTCACTTAATCTATGATGACATTCACTATTAGCACCCCACTCCAAAAGTACTCAGTGATTCTTTTAACTGTTCTGTAATACTAAAAATAAATCCAGAAAAGCACACCTGGGTATGAAACACTGTTATATATGAGAGAACTGGAACAAGTGATTAATGATGGTCCAGTTATGGGAGGGAAAATTTTTGTTGCTTGTTCCATGGTGTAACCTTCCCCCAACCTTTACCTGGAAATCTAGCAGGCATTGATGTTACCCTAATTATAATCAAAGTTTTCTGTGTTAATTTTACATTTTAAGTGGATCAGGAATCAAGGAAGATAAGGTGTTTCATATGAAGTAGCCATATAATCATGCTGCTTTCAGCTAAAATCTCTTTCTGTATAAAATGTTTTAGCCATGATAAGCTGCCATCTTGTACCTCAAAAAAACCTATCTTTTCTCCAATTTATCAGCCCACTGCCAAATTTTACATGATCTATGAAATAAAAATGCTTGGAAAGATTCTAGCTCCATAATTATAGCAAAAAACCCTGCTCTCTTCAACTTTGTCATAGGGATCTGACTGACACATAAATCCATTATTGATACCAACTTTTCTTTTATATGTCTGTCACCTCAGGATTTTTTTCTCCCCCCCTCCCCATCTTTGTTAATAAAAACTTGATCAAGTCAACAATTTGGTTTTCTAAAATAAGTGATTATGACATTCCTAAAATAAGAATCTACATCAAACCACAAAATTCTAACAATTCTATAATCAATTATTGGCATATAAGTGATTGATACATTGTACTATATTTTTCACATTATATAATTATATTAATATGTAGCAATTATATTACACCTTAGGGGCAACTAAGTGTGGACCAGACCTGGAGTCAGGAAGATCTAAGTTCACATCAGGTCTCAAACATTTACTAGATGTGCAATCCTGGGCAAGTCACTTAACTCCTAATTACTTCAGCTCCTCATCTGTAAAATGGGGGCACAAAGGAGAAGGAACTGGCAAAACACTCCAGTATCTTTGTCAACAAAACCCATTGAGTGGCCTAAAGTTGGTTATGGCTAAAGAACATGTTACAGAGACTTCTGGGAAGATGGCAGCTTAGATGAAGCAAATCTTAAAACCTCCGCACCCTTACACACCGAGATAGAAAACAATGTGCTTTGAAAAGAAAGAGAATGAAATCTAATAATGGGACAGAGCAGGGGAAACCCTACTGCAGCATAACTAAAGAGGTATGCCAAGAAAAAGGCATCAATTCTTGAACTGTCGGGCCTGATGACGTAGAAGGGGAATACCAGGACCCCAGGACACCTCCCCCACATGCAGTGCAGAGTCTCCAGCAGGCCTGGGAAATCTCAGGGCAAGTGGGTGCACTGGTCTGGAGAGAGAGCCTTGCTGGCACTGGACTCAGGAAGTCAAACACATGCACTGGAGAGGTGACTGTAGGAGAAAACCAGAGAAATACAGCAAAAACACCCAGAAGATGGTGGCTTAGAGAGAGCCAAACCCCAGACCTCAGACAGCTTGGCTTGCTCATCCAAAATAGAGAACACAGGGCTTAAAGAGGAAAGAAAACCAGATCAAACACAGCGGACAGCACAGGGGGACCCCTCTACTGGAGAGCTAAGTTCAGCAAAAATGCTCCTTCTTGTCCCCCCCATGTTTTTTTTCTGTTTGTTTGTTTTACCCTCCCCTAGGGGTTTTAGCCTCAAGGCAGATAAAGCAGTAGGATTAATCCAATCAATAGAGGATTAATCCCAACAATTGGACAGACAAGAAGTCTTCAGAGGGAAGAGAAAGTAACTAGAAACCTCCATTACCAGCTGGATCTTTCATCAAAGATCATTAAATACATCTGCTCAAACTAGCAGAACAAGGAAAGGAAAAAACATGAGTAATCAACAGAAAAAGAGAAAAGAAATGACAATTGACAGCTTCTTTCAAGGAAGTGAAAAGAGAGCAAATGAAACAGAAATAGAAGAAGAGGAAGTAGTTCTAGTGAACTGGACAAAGGCTTTGGAAGATCTCAAAATTCAATTAACTCAAGAATTTAAAACTCAATTAACTCAAGAACTTCTGGAACTCAAAAAGCAATCAAGAGAAGCTGAAAACAATTTGAAAAAGTAAATACATGAACTAAAACAAGAAAATAAAATCTTTAAAGCCAGAATTGGCCAGATTGAAAATGCAGCAAAGAAGGAAAAAGATGATATACAAAGAAAATCAGACCAGAAAGAGAAGGATGAACAAAAAGCCAGAGATGAAATTCAGTCTTTAAAAAACAGAACTCAACAACTAGAAGCAAATGACTTCAAGAGGCAGCAAGAATATATTAAACAAAATTTTAAAAATGATAATTTTAAGGAGTATATGAAACACCTAATTGATTCAACCAAAGATCTGGAGAACAGAGGTAGAAGAGACAACTTAAGAATTATTGGTTTACCAGAACATCATGATAAAAGAAAAAGTTTAGAAAGCATTTTACAAGAAATTATCAGAGAAAATTGCCCAGAAATTCTTGAACAAGAGGGAAAAGTGGAAATTGACAGGATCCACAGATCACCTCTTACATTTAATCCACAACTGACAACTTCCAGGAATATTATAGCCAAATTCAAAAAATACCAGACCAAGGAAAAATATTACAAGCTGCTAAAAAGAAGTCATTCAGATATCAGGGAACCACAGTTAGGATAACACAGGATCTGGCTGCATCTACATTGAAGGACCACAAGGCATGGAACACAATATTCCAGAAAGCAAGAGAACTGGGGCTTCAACTAAGAATCAACTATCCAGCAAGACTAACTATATTATTGCAGGGGAAAGTATGGTCATGAAATAAAATTGAGGACTTCCAAACATTCATCAAGAAAAAAACCAGACTTAAACAGAGAGTTTGCTGCCCAAATTCAGAACTCAAGAGAATCAATATGAGGTAATTAATGGAGCAGGGAAAAAAACAACAACAATATCTAAAGAACAATAAGAAGGGAATAAGAAGGGAGGGGGGAGAAAGGGAAGTTCAAGAAGGGAGGGGATTATAGGAACTGATTAAAAACAAAACACTAGTATAGAAGGAAAGAGTGAAAGATTCCAAAGCCAGGTAGATCAAAAACAGAGAAAGAAAATTACAGACCAATCTCCTTAAGGAACATAGATGCAAAAATCTTAAATAGAATACTAGCAAAAAGACTCCAGCAAGTAATTAAGAGGGTTATTCATCATGATGAGATGGGATTTATACCAGGAATGCAAGGACGGTTCAACATTAGGAAAACCATCTGTATCATATTGTTGACCATATCAACAAGTAAACCAACAAAAACCACATGATTATCTCAATAGATGCTGAAAAAGCCTTTGACAAAATACAACACCCATTCCTACTGAAAACACTAGAAAGTATAGGAATAGAAGGTCCTTTCCTAAAAATAATATACAGTATATATATATTAAACCATCAACAAGCATAATATGAAATGGAAATAAATTAGAAGCCTTCTTAATAAGATAAGGAGTGAAACAAGGATGCCCATTATCACATCTATTATTTAACATGCTACTAGAAAGACTAGCAGTAACAATAAGAGAAGAAAAATAAATTGAAGGTATTAAAATAGGCAATGAGGGGATGAAGGTATCACTCTTTGCAGATGATATGGTGGTCTACTTAAAGAATCCTAGAGAATCAACTAAGAAGTTTGTAGAAATAATCAACAACTTTAGCAAAGTTGCAGGATACAAAATAAATGCACATAAATCATTAGCATTTCTATATATTTCCAACACATTAGAGCAGCAAGAGTTAGAAAGAGAAACAACATTTAAAATCACCCTAGACAATATAAAGTACTTGGGAATCTATCTACCAAAACACACACAGGAATTATACAAACATAACTACAAAACACTTTCCAAACAATTAAAACTAGATCTAAACAATTGGAAAAAACATTGAGCTCTCATGGGTAGGGCAAGCTAACATAATAAAAATGACCATTCTACCCAAATTAATTTATTTACTTAGTGCCATACCTATCTAACTACCAAAAAACTTTTTTAATGAATTAGAAAAATCTATAACAAAGTTTATTTGGAAGAACAAAAGATCAAGAATATCAAAGGAAATAATGAAAAAAAATGTGAAGGAAGGTGGCTTAACAGTACCAGATATTAAGCTATACTGTAAAGCAGCAGTCATCAAAACAATATGGTACTGGCTAAGAGATAGAAGGGAGGATCAGTGGAATAGACTCGGGGTAAGTGACATTAGCAAAACAGTGTATGATAAACCCAAAGAACCTAACTTTTGGGACAAAAATCCACTATTTGACAAAAACTGCTAGGAAAATTGGAAAACAATAAGGGAGAGATTAGGTTTATATCAACATCTCACACCCTATGCCAAGAAAAATTCAGAATGGGTAAAAAACTTGAACATAAGGAAGGAAACTGTAAGTAAATTAGGTGAACACAGAATAGTATACTTGTCAGATTTCTGGGAAAGGAAATATTTTAAAACCAAAAAACATAAAAAATTACAAAATATAAAATAAATAATTTTGATTATATTAAATTAAAAAGGTTTTGTACAAACAAACACAATGTAACCAGAATCAGAAGGGAAAGATTATGAAGGGAAACATCAAACTGGGAAAAAGTCTTTATAACAAAAAATTCTGATAAAGGTTTAAATTACTCAAATATACAAGGAACTAAATCAATTGTATAAAAATTCAAACCATTCCCCAATTAATAAATGGGCAAGGGACATAAATAGGGAATTTTCAGATAAAGAAATCAAAACTATCAATAAGCACATGAGAAAGTGTTTTAAATCTCTAATAATTAGAGAAATGCAAATGAAAACAACTCTGATGTACCACCTCACACCTAGCAGATTGGCTAAAATGATAGCAGAGGAGAGTAATGAGCGTTGGAAGGGATATGGCAAAATTGGGACTTTAATGCACTGCTGGTGGAGTTGTGAACTGATCCAACCATTCTGGATGGCAATTTGGAACTATGCCCAAAGAGCGATAAAAGAATGCCTGCCCTTTGATCCAGCCATACCATTGCTGGGATTGTACCCCAAAGAGATCATAGATAAACAGACTTGCACAAAAATATTTATAGCTGTGCTCTTTGTGATGGCAAAAAACTGGAAAGCAAAGTTTTGCCCTTCAGTTGGGGAATGGCTGAACAAATTGTGGTATATGTTGGTGATGGAATACTATTGTGCTCAAAGGAATAAATAAACTGGAGGAATTCCATGTGAACTGGAAAGACCTCCAGGAATTAATGCAGAGTGAAAGGAGCAGAGCCAGAAGAACATTGTACACAGAGACTGATATATTATAGTAAAATCGAATGTAATGGACATCTGTACTAGCAGCAATGCAATGACCCAAGACAATTCTGAGGGATTTATGGAAAAGAACACTAGCCACATTCAAAAGAAGAACTACAGGAGTGGAAACACAGAAGAAAAACAACTGCTTGAACACTTGGGTTGATGAGGACATGATTGGGGACATAGACCCAAAAGGACCACACCAATGCAACTATCAATTATATGTAAATAAGTCTTGACTGACCACACATGTTAAAACCAGTGGAAATGTGAGTTAGCTACGGTGGTGGTTGGGGTTGAGGGGTTGAATGGTAAAGTAAAAACATGAATTATGTAACCATGGAAAATTTTTCTAAAAAAAATAAAGAACATGTTAAATCATTACTTTTATAAAGCATTTGAAATACATAATCTTATTTGATTCTAAAGAATTCCTGTAAGATAGGGTCTATGAGAGGTATTCTTCCAATTGCATAGATTAGGAAACTGAAATTCAGACTAGTTGAATGTTGAACCAAAGGTTACAAAGTCAATATTAATTAACAATGAGAATCAAATAGAGGTCTTCCTGATTCTTAGCCCACCACTGTATTTTATATACTTCCCTATACCTCAAAGTAGGAATGGAGAGGCTGAAACTGTTTCTATGGAGGAAGTTTCTGGCTGAAGACACAGCTTTATTAGCATAGCTGAGAAAAGATGGGGCATAACTCTTATGTGTCAGATGGACTGAAACTTTGGATCATTCTAGTCAGACAAATGGTCAACTCCTCTAACTCTTCTTTAGATTTAGTTTTCCTACTCATCTTAATCATTTAAATTAAGGAAGACCTAAAAAATGTTTTTCTTGCTGCAGCTGGCAGTTTTGGTTTAATCTTGCTTGATTCCTGAATCAGATCATATTCTCTCATTATCTATGCCATCTGACATGTCAATGAAAATAGCACCCTACTGGACAACGTAGAAGGGAAGAAACCCTGAAGAATTAGGACCTCTAGGAGACATCTGAAGCCCTCCTATGGGAAAGAAAATTATCTAACGCATTTTCCATTTGCAAAAATGGTGAGGGATGATAGGAAATTTTTTTCTACTCCTTTTCATCAGTCTATAAATCCATATTTGACATAGACTACTCCTAGGATGTAATATATCAATGTATAGTAGTCTCAGCCATAGTCATCCATAATAAATTGGTACAGGCATATTTAGCAACCCATCCATTTATATCTGTCCACTAATGAATGTATTAAAAACTGTTTCTGCTCATGGCCAAAGATATATCAGGGCCTTTATAATTCTCCCAAAGCAACTCTCAGGAACCCATTTCATGACTGGGTCAGGTATAATGTACAGCCCACTTCCTCTACTAGAAAACAGAGTTCCTCTTAGATAAAAGAACTACCTATGCACTTACTCTCTCCACACTTTAGCATTATGTCCAATGTGCTACATATTCTGGTATTGCAGTTTCCAAAAAGGCAGACAAAGAGACTTCTAAGATCTTTAGAAATTTGGCTCTAGCTCATAGAGAGCAAACTATCCTAAAACCCCACACTCTCCAAGTAATAGCAAAACTTAATAAGCAACAAGCACCCATTCTGTTTAAGACCAGTGGTCCAGAAGAATAACCCCTTAAGGTCTAATTATGAGCAGGTATTAGTCTATTGCAGTCTGCCCTCCTTCTTCCTATTAGTAATAGAAATCATTTTTTCTGATACTGAACAATCAATTTATCCATGATAGGAAACTCAGGGAAACTTACTTTCTGCCCACTATGTTGCCAGATCCAATATATAAAAAGTGTATCATAGATGACAGTATAAGGAACTCTAGCTTCCCTGGGGTTGGGGTAAGGATAAGTTATCAGCCTCTTAAAATGAGTGGAAGATAAATGAGTAAGCCCAGAGCGGGTGCTAAACTGTGTGGGCTTCATCCAAGATAATATTTGACCCCTTTACATTGATAGGAATCCCCTGAAGAGAATCCCTGAATGAAATCTTTTCTGTCTGGGATTTTCAGTCTTGAGTAACAGATAGATATGCTTATTATTATTATTATTATTATTATTTAAATTATTAACTTCTATCTTGGAATCAGTACTATGTACTGGTTCTAAGGCAGAAGAGCAGTAAGGGATGGCAATGTAAGTTAAGTAACTTGCCTAGGATCACATAGTTACAAAGTGTCTGAGGTGAGATTTGAACCCAGGACTTTCTGTCTCCAGTCCTGTCTCTCTAGCCACTGAGCCATCTAGCTGCCACCTATATACTTGTAAAAATATCTTGACCCTTTTTTGTTTTAGACTGCAATTATACATTCCATTTTCTGGTGCATTTCCTTAGAAGTCAGAGCAGTTCTTATATGATAACTTTTTAAATTCTTAAATAATATTATGTTCTATTATAGTAGCCATTTGTTCAAGATCACTCACCTTCTATAGGGCATCTAGAGCGAGCCTTTCATTTTGTTTTTGGAAGGTAGCATATTTTAAAATAGGCCTAAACTGTTTGTCCTATTTTCATAAGAACCCAAGCATCCTGTCTGAAATCCTTATAGACTAAGTGTCCATAGGCTAAATTTTGCATGCTCACCTAAAAATGAATAATCAATCTTACATGCTTAATATACTTTGAGGAGACTTTTCTCTGGAGACTTTTCTAAATGTGTTTTTCTTTAAGTTAACCTGTTTGTCCTAGTGAGAAATGATTTAAGAACTCCATTTAGATTATCCTAATGAATTAGTGTTATTCCTTTGGAGAAATTTCAGGTGCCCTATGGAGGAGGGAGCTCAGAGGAAATTTTTGTCTTAACTCTCAGTAAAATAGCTTTAGATGTGATAGGGTTTATGGCAGTATTTTGGTGTGTACCATATGGAAAGGGACACCTGGAGATGTAAGTTTCCATCAATGGAAGCATCTGCAATGGGAGCTGAAAGGCAGCTTTAAGACTCTACAATGGCAGTTACCCTTTCAACTTGATATAGAGATTCACCTCAGAAGAGTTTTAATGAGGACTTCACAAAGGAAGAAAAGGGCTTTTAGCAGCTGTGAGTACTCTTTGGCTAAATGTGCTTTCTGTGTTAAGACCATTCTTCCCTTAGACCTTCTGCAAGGGGAGAGGGTGCTCTCCATTTTGAGGGGGTAGGATATTTCTAAAACAACTTTTCTTACTATGACTGTTTACTAAATACCCCTTCTAAGAGCTAATGGAGTCTGTCTGATAATCAAAAGAGAACATTTCAGGTAGGGGTTCATGATGGATAATACTAGAAATCCCAACCATTAGTATTACTTGGAGAATAGTAAAGTAGAGAAACATTCAGGTACCCTCTAAAGATCTGGACCACCACAATATGTAGGATTTTGGATAAAGAGCTTAAAGACATATTACAATGGTATGAAAAGCAACTTGTCTAAAAGCACTTTAGTCTACAGTTATTTTTTTTCTTGTTAAGTCAAAGATTTTGAAAAAATAGTTTAGAGACATATTATTACCCATGGTTCTTATTCTTCTGTAAAACACCAAAGATCTAGCTTTCTATTGAAAAAAATTACTTTTAAAAGGCTGCCTTTTCTTTACACATGTTTTCTGTGAGGATGTCCTCACTAAGTACATAAAACAATATTTTATAAACTTAATCATCAGAAATAAAAATCAATTGTTTTCTCAATTGACAACTAAATTTTTTCAAGGGTCCTTAAAAACTATTTTTTTCTCATATAGGTCTTTTAAATAATGAGACTTCTTTGTTAACCTTGATCACTAATCATACTACTATATAAAAAAGTTACTTTTACTGATTCCCATGAATATGATTCATGTGAGTAAAGATAAAATCTACATGTATTTTTTTAGTCTGAAACATAGTTGATTTTCTGATTCCTTTCCCTGGCTGATTCATTGGCATTAAAGTTAATAAAGGAAAGAAATCAGGGATTTTCTTTTGGAGATGAATGTTAAAAATATCTGAGACTAGGGATCATTTTTCAGATTTTATTTTTCACAAAGACAATGAACAGAAAGACAATAGAAGCGAGAATGGAAGTTTGGAGGTACGGGGCAGGAAAAGGAGTCTCTTAATCCCTAATTTTATTTTCTACTTGAATATAATGCTGACAAGTTGATTGTAACCAGGTTGCTCTCCTGCCAAATGGCCCAAGCTTATCCCTGAAAGCTTAAAGATAAATTTAATTTAAACTGCTTTTATATATTGCACACTGATATTTTCAGAAGTTAATGGTAAAATAGAAATCAGTGATATTCATGAATAGAATAAGTCTTAGACCTGATTTATTTGCAATTCTATCTCTTTAAATATAATCCTTGTGAAATTAATTGCTCTCTTGGTTCACCTTGGATAAATTTATATTTTCCCTTAATGAAATGAAATTAAATGAAAACAGTTTGTTTGCTATATGATAAGCATTCCAAACTAACTCTAAAAGCAAGTGAAAATATGTCTATAGTTTTTGTGGATATAATATATTTGAAGAAAATAAGTCACTAATTAGGCCTCTAATTTGTCCCAGACATAATAAAAATCAGTGCAATTACATAATGTTTTGTCTCATGTCCAAGACTACGCATGTACCTATAATACAAAGGGAACTCTTAGAGGTAGCTGCCTCAAGGACAAAATACCCTTTGGATTTTCATCCATTCAATGACCTAGCTTCTAAGCCCCAACAATGCATTTACTTTTCTTCCAGAGGACACTCTAAATTCAAAAAAAATGCACCTATCACAATAGAATAATAAGAAAAGTCATGATAGAACATTCATCTCAGCCATCCACATTCCATCATTGAGGAGAGAGAGAGGCATGTGAGAGGAGCAGCAGTTCACAGGGTGTTATTTTACACCACAGGTTTCTTCTGGGGATGACCACAAAATGCTTTTACCAGGAAAATTATCCACTGAGTGTTATTTCTTGCTTGGAATTCTTATTTCACTGGTTTGATAGGGACAACTTGTCCCATAGTCTCAGGTATGTATGATTCTGCAGGTATCAAGGTTGTTAAGGAAATGGTAGTCAACTCACAGTATTTCTCCCTATGGTCACTCTGCTAATCTCAAATGGTTTGGTGGTAAATAATGAGTCCCTACTGGACATTGTCACCCATTTCTGGAATGTATTTATGCAGGACCACCTGTGGAATACCTCAGCTCTCTCACTTTCTAGTTTATAGTGGCTTTTTTCCCTAAAAAGTATAAGCTGGTGTTATTTAATCAAGGCCACTCTACCAGTTAAGAAAAGTTAAATAGAATTCATCCAGGCTAAGATTAAGTCTCTCTTCTTTTATGTGTACAAATATATGGAGATAGTAGTCTTTTGTTCAAGATAACCATTACACTTGGGGTTATACATTCCCTAAGTGCTCTCTGACATAGCATACAAATGAATTTCAGCCAAAACAAAAAGGAAGCTATATTCTCCGTCCACCTAGGCTACATTCCTACCTTTTTTTAAATAAATTTTTCCTAGCAACAATACTCAACTGCTTTGGTAATGTATTTTGGTCAGCCAAATCTTTTCTACATATGCTATCTATATGTGTGTGTGTGTGTGTGTATATATATATATATACATATATACATATATATATATATATATATATATATATATATATAAAGAAGCATCATTAAACATAACCACATTTGGAGTATGTGGTATTCAAAACATTGTAAATCATTGCAACCTCCCCATGAAGGTAGCATTCAGAAAGCCTTAAGACTCTCAGCCTTTAATCTCTGGCAGCTCTGGGGAGCACCCTGAATTTACTCAACCAAATCCATTGAAAGAATTGATGTGCTTCCTGTTGAATGGGTAATAGCTACAGTTCTGGAATTGTCTCCATAATGGTAAAATATATTTCTTAATCAGATGTAGCCATCTGAGAGATACAAAAAAATTACATCAGCTGGAAAGCTTTGGGGAAAATAATGCCAAGTATTATATAGAAATGGTCAGTCAATACCAAGATAATTCAGACAATACATGACTGAGGCAGCATTTGAACCTATGTCCTCTAATTGTAGTGCTTTTTATGCTTTATCTTAGAGAGAATGCAGGAGCTCAAAGAGATAAAGTCACTTTCTGAAAGTGACAGCAGTATCAAATCAGTCCTTCAGTCAACAAGCATTTATTTAATGTTTACCATTTGCCAGGCATATGAATCCATAAGAGCTTATGATATCATGAAGCAAATTATAAAGGGAAGACAAGAGGGCCTAGAAGGATTCTGGTGGAACACCCACATTGGAAGTAAATTGGATAAAGATGCAGAAAAGTGGACTGAGCAGAATGGTACAATGAGAACCAGGAAAGACTAATGCCCTGAAATAATAGAGAGAAGAGTGTCTTATGGTGATTGATAGTATTAAAGGCTGTAGAGAAAGAAAGACAGATTAGGTTTAGGGGAGGAAATAATTATATTTGGCAATTAAGATCATTTTTAAATTTGAATATAGCATTTTTGGTTAAATGTTGTAGACTAGACTCCAAAAAGTTCAGAAGGGAGAAAAAGGAAAAAGTGGAAGTACCCATTGTAGATGACTATCTCAAGAACCTGAGTCAGAAAAGTCTGGAGACATATGGGATGATAGTGGAAAATGGATGGATCAAGGAATTTTTGAAGATGGAGGATGATGAAGATTTGTAGAAAGGGAGAGATTTAAAGTGAAAGTGGAGATAAAAAGGAGGCAATCTACTGAAAAAGATAGGATGAATTGGGATCACTTGTGTATGTCACAGAACTAGTCTTGATAAGGCTTTTCATGTGAAACAAAGATTAAAAAAAGGGGATAGTGGCAAAAGGTATCCAGGTGTTGTACAATGAAGAGGAAGGAAGAATAGTGATCTCTTAGTGAATGTCCTCGATTTTTTTCAGTGAAAAATTAAATGGAGGTTAGGGAATAGGGAGCTTTCAGGAGTCTGAAAAGGAATGAAAAGTTTTGGAAGAGCTGCTATGGTGGAAGGGATGAGTCAATTAGGAATGTGTAAATGGATTGCTCTGCTTCAAAGAGGGACCAGTTGAGATTATACGGAATAAATTTATAGTCAAAACAGTCAAAATAATTATTTATTTTCTCCAGCTTTATTCAACAGTACTTAAGTTGCTTGTCCTTCATTTTTGAAGAGTACCCATGGCATTTAATGTGAGGCAGAGTTGCATGAAGTCATCAACCTCACTCTCTTACAAAGTTATCAAGTCCAAGGGCAAGACAAGAGTCAGGACAACTGGTGATAGCCCAGGATGAAGTGGATGACTTTGGCTTCTTTGATGTCTCAACAAGCTTTAAGGACTCCAAAGCACCTGCTTTGGCCACCTTCATAGAAAAAATTGTCCTCATCTGCCCATTCCACTGAACAGAGTCTTCACATGCTATAAGTTAGAAGCAAAGGCAATGCCTGGTGAAAATGCTGAGGCTCAGAAGGGAAATATTAGTGATAAGAAAAAGAGGCAAAGGATTCAAAGGTAGGCAGATAGTATAGAGGTCAACTGGCTCACTAAGGGTAAAAAAAAATTAGAGAAGAGTGTAACCAGTTCAAAGGTTATGAAGCTGGGAAAGAACCAAGGGGTCAAGGTATTAGAAATCATGGTGAGAAAAACTAACAAAGTTTGGGATTCCAAGGTAGAGAAAGAAGTAGAATGATAATAGATTGTGATCTGATAAGTGGATTACAGAGTTCATAAAACTACAGAAGTGGTGGCAAGATCAAGAAGAATATGACCAATTTCTTGTGCAGCTAAAGTGGGGTGGAAAAACAAATCATGGGAAATTAGCAACTTGAGCAACATGGACGTAAAGATATTTGAGGGAGTATCAATATGTATGTTGAAATTCCCTAGTATGAGGGCAAAAATAGGGGAGAAAAGACTATAAGCCAGGCAATAACTTGAGATCTGTAGACAAGTGCCAGAATTGTCTGGGTGATATATATATCTGAACTAATAAGTCTGGGGAAATAAGTGAAGTTTAACTAGTTCTGGAAAGGGAGGCCAAGAGTCTGAGTTATAATGAGGGAACAAGTCTCAGTAAAGGGCAGAAGTTGAAAGTAATAGAAAAGGAAAATATTTAAGATGAAATCAAGCTTGTTACCTATGGAATATATATTCAAGAGAGCACAATGGAAGAGAGTGGGTTTAAAGTCTGACATTAGGAGGCTTGTACTGAAGGGAAATGGATAAGGAAGTAGACAGTGAGGGAGAGAGAATGAGGTTTGTATAATGATATTCAAAGATCAACAGAATAGGATGGGTTATAACAGTTGGAGTTTGTCATCATTACTAAATGAGTTCAGAATAGTTAATTACATCACTCTGGGTTTGGTTTTGGTTTGGTATTATCTTAGTGTGGTGATGGCAAACCTATGACATGTGTCAGCACTGACAAGCGTAGCCATTTTTGATGACACACAGCCGCATACAGAGAAGTATGAGGCCACATGCAGAGGATGAAACATTTGCTGTCGTGCAGTGTAGACACTCTGTGCACTATAGATGACAATTCTGCCTATATAATAAATTTACATATATTGGTTTATTAAATACAGTTATATATTAAAATTACACATTTTTGTTATTTAAACTATGAATATCCTGAAATTATAGTTGTGTTTTTTTTCTCAAAGTGACACATCAACAGAGTTATGCTCAGTTTTTTGGCAAATTTTGACACACCAAGCTCAAAAGTTTACCTATTGTCTTAGTGTTCAATAGCTCAGACAAAAAAAGACATGGAGGGGCTGATGAAACAGCATTTTTCTTCTATTCTGCAGGGAGTTTAGATCAGAGATGGGTGAATGAAACAATAAGAAATGGCATCACCCCATCCCTTACAGTCAATAAAGGTTCCCAGTATGCAGAAAGAGTGCATTGCAAAGGACTAACACAATTGAATGACATCTCTCTGATGCTCTCCTGGCAGGAAGAGTCAAGGTCCCAAGACTTGTTTTATTTTTTGACCACAAAGCAGATAATTTTCATTAATATATTTGGCATTTGGTTGTACCAACCCCACCCCCAACCCCATACTTTTAATTTTTTTTCATGACACATCATGACATAATATCCTCCAATTCTCTCAAATAACATTTATAAGTTTTTATTCTATTTCGTAAGTAACCCTTATGTGATATTCATATTGCAATAAAGAGAGGTGGTTTTCTCATTTTTATTATATTAGCATAGCCAAGTCATTGACATTGAGTATCTTGGACTTGTCAAACCCTAGATTTCTTTTATTTTTATTATTATTTTTATTAATTTATTGCAAATTGCATGTAATAATAAACTTCCAAGTAAGTTTTCCTAAGTTATATGATCTGAATTGTCTCCCTTCTTCTGTCCCACATTGCAGAACTAGAAAGCAATTCAATCTGATTTATACATATATATCACATAAAACATATTTCCTTATTATTCATTTTTGTAAGTGAATACTGTGATAAAACCAAAACCACAAAAAATATACCCAAATAAAAAAGTGATAAATCATATGCTTTGATCTGCATTTGTACTCCAACAGTTCTTTCTCTGGAAGTAGATAGTATTCTTTGTCATGTCTTTCAGAATTGTCCTGGATCTTTGTATAGCTGAGAGTAGCTAAATCTTTCACAGTTGATAATTCCACAATATCATTGTTGCTGTGTACAATGTTCTCCTGGTTCTCCTTATTTTACTCTACATCAATTCATGTAGATATATTCAGTTCTTTCTAAAATCATCCTGTTCATCATTTGTTACAGCACGTTACATGTTACAGCATGTTACAGCATGTTACAGTATTCCATCACCTTTATATACCACAATTTGTTCAACCATTCCCCAGTTAAGGAACATCATTTTGGTTTCCAATTCTTTGCTACCACAAAAAGAGCAGCTATAAATATATTTATATATATAGATCCTTTCCTGTTTTTTTATCTTTGGGATAAGACCCAGTAGTGTCATCACCGGATCAAAAGACATGCATTTTTATAGCCATTTGGGCATAATTCCAAAGTGCTCTCCAGAATGTTTGGATCAGTTCACAACTCCACCAGCAAAGCATTAGTGTTCCAATTTTTGCCACATCCCCTCTAACATTTAACATTTTCCTTTACTGTCATATTGGCCAATTTGATATGTTTGAAGTGGTACTTCAGAGTTGTTTGCATTTGTATTTCTCTATCAAGAGGGATTTAGAACATTTTTTTCATATGACTATTGGTAGCTTTGATTTCTTCATCTTAAAACTGCCTATTCATATTCTTTGACCATTTGTCATTTCAGGAATGACTCATATTCTCATAAATTTGATTTAGTTCTTTACATTTTTGAGAAATTAGATAGAACTTTATTAGTGACATCTGTTATAAAAAATTTCCCAGTTTGTTGTTATCCTTCTAATCTTAGTTGCATTGGTTTTGTTTGTACAAAAAGATTTTAATTTAATATAATCAAAAGTATTCATTTTACATATTAAAATATTCTCCATCCCTTACTTGGTCATAAATTCTTCCTTTTTCCAAAGATGTGATAGGCAAACTATTCCATGTTTTCCTTTTTTTATATATTTTTAAACCCTTAACTTCTATGTATTAGTTCCTTGGTGGAAGAGTGGTTAGGGTAGGCAATGGGGGTCAAGTGACTTGCCCAAGGTCACACAGCTGGGAAGTGTCTGAGGCCACATTTGAACCTAGGACCTCCCATCTCTAGGCCTGTCTCTCAATCTACTGAGCTACCCAGCTGCCCCCTATGTTTTCCTAATTTACTTATAATATATCACTTTTTACATTTAAATCATATACTCATTTTGATTTTATCTTGATATATAATGTGAGATATTGATCTAATCCGAATTTTTTTGCCATACTGTTTTCCAACTTTCCAAGCAATTTTTGTCAAATAGTGAATTCTTATCCCCAAATCTGGGACCTTTGCAAACCCTAGATTTCTGAGCAAGTTTTATAGAATTACAAAATGTTAGGACTTTCCAATCCATGAATAACTGAATAGTAAGAAGTCATTATATTACACATAAGGCATTTTATTACATGTGCTTATTAAATCCTGTCTATATTTTTGGGTAGGAGATAGCTTCAGTGGCTCACTGGATTAAATTCTGGACTTGCAATAAGGGGAAACAGTTTAAATCTACCTACATACAAGAAACACTTATGAGGCATGTGGATATACACAGGTTTAAGGTCAAGAGCTGGAGTAAAATCTTTTGAGCTTCAACCAAGAAAAAGAAGGCAAGATTGGCAATCATGATTTCTGATAAAGCCAAAGTAAAAATATATATTATTAAAAGAGATAGGCAAGGTAATTACATCCTGATAAAAGGCAGTAGAGATAATGAGGAAATGACAGTACTCAACATGTCTGCATCAAATGCTATAGCATGCAAATTTCTAAAGGAGAAACTGGTAGAGCTCAAGGAGGAAATGGATAGCAAAACCATACTAGTAGGAAATCTAAATATTCCTCTATCAGATTTAGAGAAATCAAACCAAAAAATAAATAAGAAAGAGATAAGAGAGGTGAATGAAGTTCTAGAAAAATTACATTTAATAGATATGAGGAGAAAAATCAATAGGGAAAAAAGGAATATACCTTCTTTTCAGTTGCACATGGTACATTCACAAAGATTGATCATGTACTAGGACATAGAAACATGGCAAACAGATGCAAAAGAGCAGAAATAATAAATGTAACCTTTTCATATCATAATGCAATAAAAATAATGATCAGTAAGGTCACATGGACAAGCAAACCAAAAACTAATTGGAAATTAAATAATGTGATTCTCCAAAATCAGATAGCTAAAGAAGAAATCATAGAAACAATTAATAATTTCATTGAATAGAATGACAAAGATGAGATTTCCTACCAAAATCTATGGGATTCAGCTAAAGCAGTACTCAGGGGGAAATTTATATCATTGAGTGCATGTATTAACAAATTAGAGAAGGCAAAGATCAATGAACTCGGCATGAAAATCAAAAAACTAGAAAGGGAACAAATTAAAAATCCCCAGCTAAAAAATAATTAGAGATTATAAAAATAAAAGGAGAAATCAATAAAATCAAAAGTAAAAGAACTATTGAATTAATAAATAAGACTAGAAGCTGGTACTTTGAAAAAATAAATAAAATTGACAAAGTGCTGATCAATCTAATTAAAAAAAGGAAAGAAGAAAATCAAATTACCAGTATCAGAGATGAAAAGGGAGACCTCACCTCTAATGAAGAGGTAACTAATACAATCATTAAAAACTATTTTGCCCAATCATATGGCAATAAATATTTATGTGACATGGATGAATATTTTTAAAAAATTAACTTGCCTAGATTAACAGCAGAAGAAATAGAGTACTTAAATAATCTAATATCAGAAAAAGAAATTGAACAAGCCATCAAAGAACTCCCTAAGAAAAAATCCCCAGAGCCTGATGGATTCACAAGTGAATTCTATCAAACCTTCAAAGAACAACTAATTCAATACTATACAAACTATTTGACATAAAAAGCAAAGAAGGAGTTCTATCAAACTCCTTCTATGACACAAATATGGTACTGATCCCAAAACCAGGTAGGCCAAAAACAGAGAAAGAAAACTACAGACCAATCTCCATATCTCCCTAATGAACATAGGTGCAAAAATATTAAACAGAATATTAGCAAAAAGACTCCAGAAAGTGATCATGAGGGTTATTCATTATGATTAGGTGGGATTTATACCAGGAATGCAAGGATGGTTCAACATTAGGAAAACCATTCACATAATTGACCATATCAACAAGCAAACCAACAAAAACCACATGATTATCTCAATAGATACTGAAAAAGCCTTTCACAAAATACAGCATCCATTCCTATTGAAAACACTGGAAAGTATAGGAATAGAAGGACCTTTCCTAAAAATAATGAACAGTATATATCTAAAACCATCAACAAGCATCATCTGCAGTGGTGATAAACTAGAAGCCTTTCCAATAAGATCAGGAGTGAAACAAGGATGCCCATTATCAACTCTATTATTTAACATTGTACTAGAAATACTAGCAGTAGCAATTAGAGTAGAAAAAGTAATTGAAGGTATTAAAATAGGCAATGAGGAGACTAAGCTATCAGTCTTTGCAGATGATATGGTTCATTACTTAAAAAATCCTAGAGAATCAACTAAAAACCTAATAGAAATAATCAACAATTTTAGCAAAGTTGCAGGATACAAAATAAATGCACATAAATCATTAGCATTTCTATATATTTCCAACACATAACAGCAGCAAGAGGTAGAAAGAGAAACACCATTTAGAATCACCCTAGACAATATAAAATATTTAGGAAGCTACCCCAAAACAAACACAGGAAATATACAACTACAAAACACTTTCCAAACAATTAAAACTAGATCTAAAGAATTGGAAAAACATTGATTGTTCATGGTTGGGATGAGATAACATAATAAAAATGACCATTCTACCCAAATTAATTTACTTATTTAGTGCCATACATATCAAACTACCAAAAAACTTTTTTACTGAATTATAAAAAACTATAACAAAGTTCATTTGGAAGAACAAAAGATCAAGAGAAATAATGAAAAAAATGTGAAGGAAGGTAGCCTAGCAGTACCAGATATTAAACTATAATATAAAGCAGCAGTCATCAAAACAATATGGTACTGGCTAAGAGATAGAAGGGAAGATCAGTGGAATAGACTTGGTGTAAGGGACATCAGCAATACAATGTATCATAAACCCAAAGAGCCCAACTTTTGAGACAAAAATCCAATATTTGACAAAAACTTTTGGGAACATTGGAAAACAATATGGGAGAGATTAGGTTTAGATCAACAGTCTCATACCCTACACCAAGATAAATTCAGAATGGCTGAATAACTTGAATATAAAGAAGGAAACTGTAGGTAAATTAAGTGAATACACAATAGTATATTTGTCAGATCTATGGGAAAGAGGAAAATTTTAAAACCAAGCAACAGTTAGAAAAAATTACAAAATGTAAAATAAATAATTTTGATCATATTAAATTAAAAAGCATTGTACAAACAAAAAGAATGGACCAAAATCAGAAGGGAAACAACAAACTTGGAAAAAATATTTCTAACAAAAACTCTGACAGAGGTTTAATTACTCAAATATATAAGGAGCTAAATCAATTGTATAAAAAATCAAGCCGTTCCCCAATTGATAAATGGGCAAGGGACATGAATAGGCAATTTTCAGATAAAGAAATCAAAACTATCAATAAGCACATGAGAAAGTGTTCTAAATCTCTAACTAGAGAAATGCAAATCAAAACAACTCTTAGATACCACCTCACACCTAGCAGATTGGCTAAAATGATAGCAGGGGAGAGTAATGAATATTGGAGGGGATGTGGCCAAATTTGGACATTATTGCATTGCTGGTGGAGGTGTGAACTGATCCAACCATTCTGGATGGCAATTTGGAATTATGACCAAAGAGTTCTAAAAGACTTTCTACTCTTTGATCCAGCCATACCATTGCTGGGTTTGTACCTCAAAGAGATCATAGATAAACAGCCTTGTTCAAAAATATTTATATTTTGCACTTTTTGTGATGGCAAAAAACGGGGAAAAGAAGGTATGCCCTTCAATTGGGGAATGGCTGAACAAATTGTGGTTTACGCTGGTGATGGAATACTATTGTGCTTAAAGGAATAATAAACTGGAGGAATTCCATGTATACTGGAATGACTTCCAGAAATTGATGAAGAGTGAAAGGAGCAGAGCCAGAAGAACATTGTACACAGAGACTGATACACTGTGGTAAAATCTAATGTAATGGACTTCTGTACTAGCAGCAATGCAATGGCCCAGGACAATTCTGAGGGAATTATAGAAAAGAATGCTCTCTACATTCAGAGAAAGAACTACAGTAGTGGAAATACAGAAGGAAAACAACTGCTTGAACACATGGGTTGATGCAGACTTGAAACAATCACACCAATGCAACTATCAATAATATAGAAATAAGTCTTGATCAATGACACATGTTAAAACCAGTGGAAATGCATATTGGCTATGGGGGTGGGGGAGCTCAACAGGGGTGAAGGGGAAAGTTAAAACATGAATCATGGAACCATGGAAAATTTTCTAAAAAATAAAATATTTTAAAAAATGAAAAAGTTATAACAAAACCATTTCTAATTCTAAAAAAAATTTTTTTAAAAATATATCTACCTACAGACACTTAGTTGTTGTATGCCCCTGGGCAAGTCACTTAATCTGGAGAAGGAAATGGCAAACCACTCTGATATTTTTGAAAAGGAAATCCCACAGATAGTATGGCCATGAAATCATGAAAATTCTGACACAACTGAACAATAATAAAAATATGCCAATTAGCATATGTATGTATGACTATATAGATATTTATTATATTATGGTTTTGTAAACAAAATTTCCCTTCCTAATTTTGCCTTTTTGGGATTTGTTAATAACATGCTAAACAATTAACTGGAAATATTCTCTGGATTTATTCCTAACTACTACTTTACTGATGCTATTATTTTTGGTTTTCTGCACACATTTTTCATTTGATTCTTCTTTCTCTCTTAAGTTATATAAATATTTGGTGATATGAATTTTTTATCAATAAATGTTTTACCTACATTCTAAAAACTTGATGATAACACCAAATTGTAAAAATTATTTAATGTTTTAATGACATTCATTATTTAGAGAAATATAAAATTTACATTTTAACCTGTATACTTTCATTTCATATTTACTTTATTGACAATGATGTTCTTATATTATCATTTATAATAAATATAATGTATATTTTACCTTTTCTGCATTAAATTATAAAATCTTTAAACCATAGCATATGATTAATTTTGTAAAGGTTTTGCTAATTCTGAACAATAGGAATGTTCTTTAAAAATTGCTTTCAATAAAAACATATCATATTCATCTTTTCTACTTTCTTCTGAATCCTATTTTCTTCATCAATTATATTTTTCTAAAAATAATCTAAATCTAAAAGAAGAACACTGAAATCATATAGTTATTATTACTGTTTTGGTCTTTTATTAATTTAGCTAGATTTTCCTTTAAGTATTTAAGAACTAACATTTGTAACATATATATTCAATATTATATTTTTATTATATTGCCTTTAAATGTAATGTATTTTTTCTTATGTCTCTCTCAAACATATTTTATTTTACTCTTGTATTTTCTAAGGCCCTATCTGTCATTCTTGTTGTATGTGTGGGTTTTTTTTTTCATCATACTGAGCAATAATACCTTTACTCATGTTGTTTTTACATAGCAAATTATTTGGTTTCATTTTCTAATCCATATTGTCAACTTTTTCCATTTTATGGGTGAATTCAACCCATTTATAGTCAGTCACAGTTTTAATTATAATGGACCTTGTTTAATATTTCTCCTCCTCCCCCACGTTGGAGAAAGTAAAGGAAGGAAATAAAATAAAAGAAATAAGCACTAGGTACCTGAAATTTCTATTTCTCTTTTCCAGGCTCCTTTCTTCCTTCTTTTCTCTCTCCTCATATCTGAATCATTATATCTTGGCTCCTTCCCCTCACTTTTAAAGCATCTTTTTAAACTACAGTTGGACCTCTCTGACCCTCTTCCCCCCACACTTTTAAAGCACCTTATGTAAACTTTAGTTGGACCTTTCTCCATATCCCAATTTAGAACTCTGATTACTCTAATCTGATTACTCTGATCTGATTACTCTAATCTACTCTACTGCCTACAATCATTATAAAAATTCATGATGCATCCATTAATTTATTAAAATTAATGTTATTTGTTTTCTAAATGTTTTTTAATCATGAGTAAACACTTGCTAATAACTTATCTCTGGTCTCCCTTCCTTTGTCAAAATTTTATTTTAATCAGTATCTTACTCCATGCAAAGGAATTTGTCTTTCAAATTAATTTGCTTTCCTTTCATCTCCTCCTAATCCAAAATGCTGTGTAGCCTCTGATTTAAGTTATTTCTGTAATCCTAAAAAACTTAATTTTCCTTGTATTTCCTTATATCACTATGTATAACTTCTGTAGGCCTGTTCATTCTACTCTCAGAGATTTGCATTTGTCAATGTAGCATGTAAAATTTTTCAACCTGGGTACACCAAACAATTTATTCATCCTGCTTCAAAGACCATCCAAAATATTACCTTCCTTGGAGAGCATTCTTGACTATGTAGCAATGATCCAAAATGACATCCACTTTCTCTTGTAACTGACCAACCCAGCATTCCATTTTCTTCATGAATCTAGCCCATATATCTCACTTTTTGCTTTTAATGGACGCCAGGCACACATTTAGTCTTACTTTCATGTGGCACAAATTCCTTTTTATCTTGTGATGTTCTGACCATTTTTATTCAAAGAACTCTGATGGGATCTTCTCTCTGATTATTTCTGGTGCCTAATAAAGTACAGTTTAATAATAAAGGAAAAAAACTGAAGAACTACTTTGTGACATTTCTGATCCAATCTGAATCCTCATTTTCAATTCATAGGGATTGCTCTAAAAGCCATTTTGAATGATTATTTTAGATACCCTTCAAGCTATGTTTGACCACACACACTGTACTCATCTAGAAATTCAATGAACTCAGAAAGGTGCTATTTTGCTTCCAGCTTTACCTCAAGATAGAATCAAGTAGTAATGTGGAAGGAAGGACACTGTGAAATATTTATGAAACATAATGGGTTTCTTGGAGGTAGAAGGTGTGGTGACAATCACAAAAATCCACACCCCCTACTCTGGTTTACTTTGCTCTGGGGAAAAATTGTTTGCAAAAACTTTTCTTTTGATTTTTGTTATCCAAATAATTCCAGCTTAAATTGGAACTCAGCTATTAATCTGATAATGACACAGCTGAGACACATTCTCTGACGATTGATCTTAAATGACTTACAAGGCTTTACTTTACCTCATTTTCTGCATTCCTTTCCAGCCAGGAGTTGCATCAGTTTTTAACACCCTGCTGAATCAATCCCCTTTCCGTCAGCACCGCACCCCCCCCACCTCCAAACACACACATACTTTTAAGAGGAAAATAGCCTAAAATACACGTATTAAGATGATTACTATGTTCTCAAAAATATCCTTTAATTTTTTTAAATTTTATTTCTGGCTTCAAAGACTTTACAGGAATGAACACCTGTCTTTCAGGGCATTATAAGAAATTGTCAGGTACCTGACATACTTTGTAGCATCAGGGCCTTCAACAGTGACACTTTGAAAATAAGTCCTATTTTAATTAGTGATCAAATCAAAAGACATCTGTAGGTTTGACTAGATTTTCAAATTCTTTGAAATTTGGATTTACTCATCCAAAATAGGGGTAGGTAGGTGGCATAATGGATAGAGCACCAAGCACCTGAATTCAAGAATATTCATGTTCCTGAGTTCAAATCTGACTTTAGACACTTCCTACCTATCAACCCTGGGCAAGCCTGTTTGCCTCAGTTTCCTCATCTGTAAAATGTGCTGGAAGAGAAAATGGCAAACCACTCCAGTATGTTTAACAAGAAAACCCCAAATGGGGTCACGAAGAGTCAAACATAACTGAAGTGATTGAACAATAATAACAATAAAAGGATGTGTTGATTCTCTGGGATGTTTGTCCATTCTCAGAGATCAATAATGATTCTGTTCTCAAAAGAAAGTGATTTTATTAAACTAAGACTTATCTTCATGGTGGTTCTTTTGGCCATTCAATAGCAGCTCATTTATTTAGAATTTCTAAAAACAGCTAGGAAGATCAGGAATCATTTTAAAGAACCTCAAAAAACAAAACAATATTTTGGTTGGAGTGTTATTTTTTTGCATCTTGAGGTGGGGGCCATGTAAGGGGGCAGCTCTTACCTGCTATTATATCCATTCAAAATATTCTATATGAAGAAGTTCAGATTGTCAACCCATCTATAATATATCATTGTCAAGAGTTCTCTAGAAATACTAAAAAGTTGTGACTTGCTCACACTCTTGTTCTCAGTATATAGATGTTCTTACTACACTGCATCATGTTGTCACTTAAAAATTAGTGGCCTGTAGCCAGCCAGATCTGAGAAATTTGTATCTCTCTCTCTCTCTCTCTCTCTCTCTCTCTCTCTCTCTCTCTCTCTCTCCCTCTCTCTCTCTCTCTTTCTTTCTCTCTCTCTCTCATTCTCCCTTGTATAATTTCTTGAATTTCTATTAGCTATTGACTTGANGGAATCATTTTAAAGAACCTCAAAAAACAAAACAATATTTTGGTTGGAGTGTTATTTTTTTGCATCTTGAGGTGGGGGCCATGTAAGGGGGCAGCTCTTACCTGCTATTATATCCATTCAAAATATTCTATATGAAGAAGTTCAGATTGTCAACCCATCTATAATATATCATTGTCAAGAGTTCTCTAGAAATACTAAAAAGTTGTGACTTGCTCACACTCTTGTTCTCAGTATATAGATGTTCTTACTACACTGCATCATGTTGTCACTTAAAAATTAGTGGCCTGTAGCCAGCCAGATCTGAGAAATTTGTATCTCTCTCTCTCTCTCTCTCTCTCTCTCTCTCTCTCTCTCTCTCTCTCTCTCTCTCTCTCTCTCTCTCTCCCTCTCTCTCTCTCTCTTTCTTTCTCTCTCTCTCTCATTCTCCCTTGTATAATTTCTTGAATTTCTATTAGCTATTGACTTGAAGAAATAGATTTCAACTAACTTCTGAGATTTTGTTCTATATTTCCATTGCCCTTCTTCCAAATTCTGGCCATTGGACTTTCACTCTCTTTTTCTCTCTTGCAATTTGTATTCTCTATCCATCTTGGGGATACCTAAGTAATATTTCACTTTCTCAACTACAGTAGCTGGTCTGACCTTGATTTTTACATGATCTCCTCAATCTACTGCCCTAGACTTGGAACATATATACTATGATGAGCACAAGTGGTCAGAACTTTTTAATCTTCCCTCATCTTCAGTTCCCCTCATGCTGCTTCAAGGTCTAGGCTCCCTCTCAGAATAATGATCTTCTTCTCAGTCTTGAATTTGGGCCCTCCTTACCCTGCCTTGACTCCTAGCACTTTGTCAGTTCTAAGATGATGAGTACCTTTTGGTACTCCCTCCAATTTTTAATTGTAGTTAGCAGGCAACATTTATCTCATGCTCTCCCATAGGTGTAAGAGAGTAGATCATTGGAATTCTGGGTTAAAATAATCCCTTAAAATAGTATTAGTTTAGTAAAGGATGCTTCCTACCTAAAAAGAGAATAGCAGAGTAATGGTATGAACTGAAATTTATATTAAAGGATGCAATGCGTGATTTCTACAGGAAGGAAAACTGAGATTTTCATAAAAAGGAAGTATTAATATAAACCAGTAACTTTATGATGAAAATGGGTGGATTGAAAGTGAGTTCTTTAAAAATTTCAGATGAAACAAAACTTGTAACTCAGTCTGATCATTGGAATCATACCTTTTATCACAAAAAAGCAGAAAAAATTCACTTATAACAGAAGGTTTCTTATTTCACAATAATTGGTTATGTAAGAATTTTCAATCAATTTCAGAAATGAAGCTGGATCTGCCAGGCTTGAGTTGAGAAATGAAAACAAAATCTCTAGCTACTAAAGAAAGGCAGGTTAAGGGGTTCCACATCCCTTCTGTCTGAGACAGAAGCAGTGTGTTCAGTTTACCTCAAAAGGTATCTTTTCTATCAAGTGAGTGAATATCATGGAGACTCTCTTTTTTAAAAAAAATTGTTTAAATGTATAATGTGTTATGTTGGGATCTGTTTGCATAATGGGGGTGATCTTTGGGTTCCATGTGGCAATTTGAATAAAGCAGAGTCTTGAAGAGTTACATATGCTGGCTCCTTGAAGAGGAAATTTGATGAGAAGTAGCAGCTTAGCATTTGCTATGAGGTCACACAACTTAAAGCAGCTTTTCAACATCTTTTGAAGAAACCACCCTTTAAAGTTGAAACTGATCAAAGTGACCCAGGGTACAGAAGTCAGAATCCCTCCCTGGCCTATCCATTACAGATGGCGGAGACTCCAACACTTCAAAGTTGGAGGTCAATGGAGGCTCCCAAAGTGCAGATGTCTGTCCAATGCTTACCCAGCAAAATAAAAAAGATACTAACTGCCTAAAGCTTCCAACCTGTGTGAGTAGGCCATGATGGAAGGGTGGAGGTAAGAAGTACTTCTTATCCCATCCAAAATGACCATAAAAATAATTCTTGCCATTCTCCTCCCCCCACAACCAATGTGTTTATTCTTCCAAATCCGAATCTAGCTTTACCTGAAATGGTTTAAGATTTCCCCTATTACTTTCTCTGTTTTGATCTCAGACGCCAACCACAAGGAGAGAAATACTCAGAGAAACATTACCCAAATACTGATAAACCAGCATTCCATTTTCTTCGAGGTATAAAAATGTGAATAGGCTGTGAGAGGGGACTAACTTGCAAACTAAAATTAAAAAAAAAGAAGTGGAGATCAGGCTACAAAAAGGAGAAAAGACCAAGAAAGTCAAAATATCAAATGGTTTTTAAAAGAGATAAAAAATGTATGTTATGCCTAATATGAGCTAGCTAATATCATAAATCCTAATAGGGAAATTTGTGCATATGACAAAGAGTTGGAGTAGAGCTGTTTTTATTGTTATTAGTTCTAGGAAGTAGAAAGGACCTCAAAGAAAGCTGAGACCTGAAGAGTTTAACTGACTGACCCAAGAACACATAACTAGTTAGTGGATTAGACCATGTTTAGGGTCCTTTCCTAGTTTGAAGGGTTGTACTATGAACAAGGGATTAGGCTTGATCTGCCAGTCTTCAAAGATCAGAAACAGACATAAAGAGAAGAAATTTCAGAAAAGCATTCCTTACTCCAATGTGATGAAAAACTTCCTAATAATCAGAGCTGTCCAAAATGGAAATGAGCTGCCTTAGAAGAAAATGAGTTATCTTCATTGGAGGTTTATAAGAAGAAACTATATGGTATATGTAGAGATTTTATTGAGGCAATTCTTTATTCAGACAAGGTATTTGGCTTGATGAGCACTGAGGGTCCTTCTAACACAAAGATTCTATAAAAAATGGAAGAGATGGAATAAACAGAATAAGAGAGGGAAAGAGAGGTGGCATTAACAGGGACAGAGAAGACAAATAAAATTATACTCAGGACACTGATTAAATGACTTCACACTTTGTCTTCCCATAGTTTTGGGAGAGTCATAAGAATTTAAAACTACTTTCTCTCCCTGGCTTTGATATAGATAATCTGGGACATTGGTGCAGAGCATGAGGTTTCACTCACTTAAACAAGTAATTAAAAAATAGTAAAGAACTGGTTGATTAGCATAATTTGTCATTAATCAATATATTTTCTAGTCCAATCCCATTGTTTTGAATTAGAAAAGGATCAGAGATATAAACTAATCCAAACCCAGCTTTGCTCCCATTTGGTTACATAATGTTAAAGAAATCATTTTAGCTCTTTCAGTCCCACTTACATTTTCTATAAAATATGAAAATTGCATCAGAGCCAAAGTTCCTAACTTTTTAGAATGTCATGCACCCTTCTGGCAGTGTGATGAAATCTGTAAACCCCTTCTGAAAAGAGGACCTGACAATCTATAAAAAAATCACAGGACAAAGAAAACAAATTATAATGAAATACGGTTATAAAAACACTTCAAAAAAAGAAAGTTCACTCAAGTTCAGAACAAATGAAGACACTGGAACAGATTATTTATAAGGACCCTTCTGATGATGATGATGATGATAACAATAACAATAATAATAATAACAATAAATATAAAAATAGCAAACCAGATCATTACAGCAGGCAGAATGTTTGATTACAATTGTCTAATTTAACATTGATACATGAAAGCTCAATAACTTTTAATAAATGTCAACATATATATTATTAATAATCTCCAAATTACAGGGAACAAAAAGTGGTCAAAATGTAGAAGCTTAGGAGAAACCACCATCAGATAGGAATGTGGATGACATGGATATCATACCTCTTATACTATTTGCTAATGGAAGTGAGTTTCAAAAAGGATGCTTTTAAGCCTTGATATCCTGACTTTGATTTGGGTACAAAAAGCTGTTATTTTATCCACCTCACAATAGTCTGAAGATTATTAAATGTGAAAAATAACATCGGGATAGTGACTCATTCAAGAATCATTTCTATCAGAACCTCATCAACATTTTTAAATGGACATAATAAAAAATAATTACATAGAATTTTTAAAACTTTTCAAAATATCATTACTTCGCAGAAGAAATCAAAACTTGAATTAAAATAAAAAGATGGAAGAAGAAGCATTTTTGCAGGGATTCTGGGTAGCACAGTGGATAAAGCACCAGGCCTGGAGGTAGGATATCCTGGGTTCAAAGCTGGATCTCAGATACATCCTAGCTGTGCAATCCTGGGCAAATCAATTAATCCCAATTGCCTAGCCCTCTCTGCTCAGAAGTCAAAGGTTTTTTGTTTGTTTTTTAAAGAAGCATTGTCATTAGTTTTGTTATTGTACCCTAGGGACCATGGAACTTTGCCACCTGACTTGCAGCTGAAAACTCTCATATGTGTTGTCTCCTCCATTATAATGTGAGTTCCTTGAAACCAGGGACTATGTGACTTTTCTATTTGTACCCCATTGTTTATTGGGTTTTGTCCATAGTAAGCACTTAATAATGTTTTATTCTTTCATTGAAAATCATGTGGGAACATGAGAAAGAATATATCATCTCCATCATTCTCTCTGCTATTAGTATTCTCCTTACGACATGTTTAGTGATGTTCCAGAAAATAAATTTCAATCCAATATTTCTTTCATTACAAAAAGTAATCATCCTGCCCACCTGTGCAATAGACCTAAGAATTGTAAATATAAGAGAATAATAGTATGATAGCAATATGTCCCATGATCCTTTCTATCTGGACTCCATCAGACATAAAAATGAGAAGAATGAGAAGAATGCTGATCGTACTCTTATATTTATATGGTTCTTTTTGAAGTGTTTTGTAGACATTATTATTTTAACCTTCATAACAATGCTGCAGAGTTGCATGGGTATTATTATTATCCCTATTTTACAGGTGAGAA
Organism: Gracilinanus agilis; assembly: GCF_016433145.1. Lineage (NCBI taxonomy): Eukaryota > Metazoa > Chordata > Mammalia > Didelphimorphia > Didelphidae > Gracilinanus > Gracilinanus agilis. The sequence continues at coordinate 146,659,365 of NC_058132.1, forward strand.
AACTGAGGCTGAAAGAGGTTAAGTAAACTGGTTATCACAGACTTGGTGGTGGCAAAGCGAGGACTAGTCCTTAGGCTATCTGACCCCCAGTATAGGGTCCTTTCCCACTTACCAGGTACGTTATTTTCTCCTGTTATAGTTTGGTAAATTGTTGTATATGTTTGGTAAATTTTCTCCTGTTATATTTGATAAAAATGCTGCTGCCATTATTAAATTTTGTTTTTGGAAAGCTAGAAATTAAGTTAAGAATCCAAGGCAAAGGAATCATATCAGAAAACTCCCAAAGTTTTGAGGGAGTACAGTGTAAGTCTGCCCACTGAAAAGAAGTGAGGCGTCTTTTTCCTCGGTGGAATTCAGTGACGGTAATTCATAAATTACTTGGGAAATGCCTTTTTTTGTTGTTGTATCTACAGCCAGATTAACTTGGCCACCCTCTTCAGTCTTTCCCCCACCCCCAGCCTGTAGCCCCTCAGGCACACAACTAATTTCACTGTAATTTAAGCAGACTTCATTGTTTATTTAAGGAAAGTTAAGTGAAAGCACATATGTGAGTATGATCATCTTGCTCAGCTTCTAAGCCAAAAAAAGTGGACAGAAGTATTTTACCTGCACAAAAGGGGCTTGTTAAGTTAGATGCCACTGGCCAGGACAATGCGGTGAAATCAAGGCTTTGAAAGGCCTGTCACCTACTGTCAGCTCCATGAAGATAGCGAACATCCCAGGACCCATTGCTATTCTTAACCTGTCTTCAAAGAGTATCAGGAGCCTTATCTCACGGGGGAGATCACATTTGGGAGGACACAGACATTCTTGCTTATTTCCCCCTGATTCAAAGGCTCTCTTTGACTTGCAGAATAAATAGAGATTCCCTTCAAATTATTTTGTGCTTGTTTCTTATGGCTCCCAGAGCAAGAGTGCTTGCATGGGACTTCGATGAATAATCACAAAACCAATAATGATCTTGATACAGATGAACACTTTTTTTTTAAAGTTACAGCTTAATTTTTTTTAATTTTTATTTATTTTATTATTATTTATCACCTCACTGAAGCAGACAGGATAGCTTTTAATAAGTCCATTTTGTGGATGAAGAAACTAAGGCCTAGAAGTTAGGTGACTTGTCCAAGACCATTACTGCTATCCTCCGCCCCGCATTTACCAGACTTCCCTAAATCCACTTTTGGCGCTGCCAATAACAATGCATTGGTTCTATACAGACCTTGCCCCTGATGTGCCTGCAGCACAGATCCCAGAGCACAAATGTGCAAATGTTTCAGGGTCTTGCACTGGGGCACTCTCTGAGACCCTCACAAGATTCTCTGCCCACCCAGAATCCTGTCTCCTTTGAAAAACAAAGCCTGGAACCAGAGGGAGGAGTCATTCAGTGCACATTCCTAGGATTTAGAAGTGACGCCTATTACTAGGGATGGAGTTCTGGCAGACTTTTTTCATTGTCTGCATTGTTCAGCGCCGAAAAGGGCCCCCAAAGAGTCTCTTTCACTGACAAACAAACGGCAGCTGGTGCTATTTCCCTTTAAATCAGTGTTTGGGTCTGGAGCCCTCCATGTAATCTCTCCAACAGCTCAACTTTACCAGAACAAAAGGCGTGACAAAAAATTAGGTGTGTGCCAAAGTGTTCTGAAGTGGGAAGGTGTGAGAAATTTCCTGGCCCACCCCCCTTTGCCCCCAACACTCCTCCCCAGCCTGCACCCCTCCTTTCCCATGGGGGACTGCGTTAGAGTAAATCTTCAGCTTTGTTTGTCAATGAACAAACGAGGGATTGTTCGCTCTGCTCAGGTTCTTTGTAAGAGATTGAATTCTCTACCTTCTCCGGTGGGCAAGGCTTTTTAGCACAGGATCAAATAAGCAAACTGGGGAACCGGCAAGAAATCTCCGCTGCGGGTACATATTGGTATCAAAATAGACACATGTCTGGGACTTGTTCTGGAAGGCCAGAGGCAGGTGTCTTATTTCCCCCTTCCACAAAATGGCGATCAGAACTGGTGATACCAAGCTGTAGCAACTCCAGTACTGTGATGACAAATAGGAAACCCTGAGTTCAAATCACACCTCTTCCAGGCTGTGAGGCCATAGATAAATTTAAATCAATGAGGCACTACCTGATAGTTTAGTGTCCAAATCAAAGGTCCCTAAGGTTGGTAAAAATCACCGATTTTTAATATATTGAGCTGATCTTTAATTAGCCAATGCGGGTACCTTAAAGACAGTATATGAAAATATTGCCCCCCCCCAAGCAAAGTACTATGTGCATTTATTATGATGGTTGTTCTTTTTTAACTTTAATTATGCTTTCACTTCATGTGCATGTTGTCTGACTGTATGCTGGAGCCTTAAAGTTTAATCCTAGTCTAGCACTAAGACTATTTTGCTTAGTTTTATGTTTCCAGAGCCTAGCACTGTGCCCTAAACATAGCAGGTATAGTAACCCTTTGTGGTGGAAAGGAATAGGGCCCTTGTCTTTCTCATTTACATAAAATAAAATCAACATTTTGACAAGGGATATACCTGTGCATTAACCATAGATGCTAGTCTCTCAGAAGATGAAGCCATTTCACCAAAACAATTGTTTCATCCCAAGATTCTCTGTCTTAGTGGTCCAGTAGGCTTAATTCGTTGCCAATCAAAGGATTCCTATCTTTGTGACTGCCAACTTGCCAAATGAGAAACTGTGACAAACTGAGACCAAATAATTATCTTTACTCACTGTACTGTCCCGGTCCCACACGTAGTATTAAAGACTGTTTATACAATACCAAATTGGGGGCGGGGTGAACCGAACTGGGGAAAACTAAGTTAATCCTCTGAATGTTTGCAAAGATACAGATGTTTGGCATTGGGCAGTCAGAACATCTGGATGTTTGACTAGATTCCCCCCTTTCCACCTGGTCCTTCTGGCTTCCACCAGATGCAGCCAAAGATAAGGGTTGTTAAGACAAGATGTTCAGGACAAGGCAAGGGGACACCTGGACAAGTCCCCGGGAGGACTCTTCCACACCTAGACAGACTAACAAGATGTGGCCTTCTTAAACAACATTTTTGAATATGTTTGAAAGATAGGAAGGAGAAGAAATGTTTTGTATCAAATCATGCAATCTGATTAGAAACATTTGGTGGAGAGATACAACCACCAAGTGACTCTAAATTTTATCTCCTTTCATCAGGCTTTGTGTTCACACATGTTCACCAAAGCAAGAATAGGAAATAGTCTGTTTATCAGCATGTCATGGATTCAATCTATGTTTTCCTATCTCCTACTATGCATAAGATATTCTGTCAGATGTTGATTTTAATGCTAATTAATGTTATTTTGTTATTGTTATTATTCTGTTTATTTTGTTCCAAGAGATTATAAAGTCCTTGAGGACAGAAACTATTACTTTTTATCTCTGTATTCCTAAGAGCTAGCAATACACCTGGCACACAGTAGGTGCTTAATAAATTCTTGTTCCATTGAATTGAATTCTACTTTACTGTTTGGTGGAAAGTTATTTAAGACAATAGTCATAATTAAATTTTTTTAATCAAGAAATACAAGATAGTTATGTGTCATGAGAGTTGTGCTTCTTATTCATTTATCTTGTTTAATTCTTCACTATCATGATAACAGTCCTCTTGGCAGAGAATTTGCATTAACATCTCTCTATTTCTCACTCAAACAACTCAAAATGCTTTTCAGACAGTTTTGCTCTTTTCTTCTCTCTCCTTTTGCCCCTTCTCCTACACATTTCAATGACCCTGAGTTGAGAGAATATTCATCATTGTCACATCCCTTTGCAGGGAATTACAAGAGCTTCTATACATATTTTTATTGGTTCTGAGTGCCAATTCCTTTAACAAGTCAAACACCTTCAGATTCTTCTCTATGGTACTGGCTCTACCTAGGAAGGTCGCAATCTGGATTCAAATGCTGCTTCTGTCACTTACTACCTGCACAACATTATACAAATCATTTCATCTCTCTCAGTTTCCTTGGTCCAGAAAGTAGGTCTCAATTTCCTTCTATTTAAAATAAGGGCTTTGGACTAAATGTCCTATATGTTTCCTTTCAGCTTTAAATAGTTCTTTCATGCTTATCATTTAGCAGATGATTCTTAGATTGCTGCTGAAGGTCAGAGATGTCAAATGACTTGTCTTTGATCATATAGTTACCATGTTCGGAAATAGAATTGAAACATGTCTTCCTGATTTAGGAGTCAGCATTCTATGTAGTATCATACTGTTCCACATTATTGTATGAATACTATTTTAAATTAGGTAAATCCTTGGGGTTCTATAGAGATTTACTTCCTATTCACTGTATTTGGTTATTATTCCTTGGCCATTTTCAATTATATCCAACTGTTCATGACCCCATTTGGGGTTTTCTTGACAAAGATATCAGAGGGGTTTGCCATTTCCGTCTCAAGTTCATTCTGTAGATGAGGAAACTGGGGCAAAGAGGGTTGAATGAATTGCCCAGGTTGACATAGCTAGTATGTGTCTGAGGTGATATTTAAACTCCAGTGCTGGCCTTCTACCCACTGTGTCACCTACCTGTCCATTCACTCAGTTTTACAGAAAAAAATCTATTGCATTCTATTAATTATTCTATTTGCTTTGATAAAAAGTCAAATTACATAAATAGTACTAATGCACTGATAATCCCAATCTTATCTCCACATGATACCCGAATCACTATTCTGGTGGTTTCTAAATTGTAAGAAGAATAAATGAGTTTCTTTTCTATTACAGGTTGAGTTTATATATTAAAACACCATCCAGAAGTAAATGAACCAAAGTTCTTTTTTTTTTTTTCTCATTTCCTAAAAGAACACTTACTTGACTATTCCTATGGGGCTCCAAGTCAAGTTGAGCTCAAGAGAGCACATGGAGTTACCCTTAAGCCCAGAGGGAGAGAGAACTCCAGATTGCTTCAAGTGGACAAAAGAAAAATAAGATATATGTGAAGAACACATTGGTACATAATAGGGCTTCATGCTATCAATGCATTATCATCTCCAGTTGCATCAACAGACTAAGGTTTGGACAGGGATGAATGAGCAGTCAAGGACCTGATGTAGCTATCTTTTTTTGTGCGTTAGTCTTTTCTGCCTTCAGTGCTTTTGAATCAGAAAACTATTATTTCAAAGCACAACTCAGGTCAGTCCTGGTGAGTATTTCATGAACCACTGAGGTAATGTTTACTCAGGCTCACACTTTACTAACTCTTCATGTGCAATGTTTACAACTTCCAAAGATTGTGCTGGCAGTTATTAATGATACACAAGCCCCAAACCATCTAAATTAGTTAATCTGGACAAAATGCAGAGGTAGCACCAAGCAATGTGAGGCACGCTGTTTCTAGTCTCACTCTAGTGTAATGCACCACTAATGTCAGCTTAGATTTGTCAGCCGTCTTCACAGGCGGAAGAATAATTATAGTCAACAGCAAGGCTGAGCACAGCCAAGAAGGCAATGCAGCAGGAAATTGTGGAGAAATTTAAAAAACAAAAACAAAATCAAATGGTCCTTTCAATTTACAAAAAAAAATAGTTTCTCAAGAAAAAAGAGGCAAAGGAGAAAATATGAAATATAGGCAATGTTTATATACTTCAGGAGGTTCATTAACCAATTCTCTTTGGGGTTACAGAGGCCAGTCCTATCTTTGGCTAAAACCACAATTTATATGAGACATTAGTACATTCTCTTTCCTCAGAAGAGCACATGAACCAATCATCAATCTATTTTTAGTTACATAGTTAATGATCTGTTGGTGCCCATACTTTACACTCTGTCACAACAACTGAGGCCTACAGCAGAAGCACAGCTGGCCACTCATTCCCCTAGCCCTGTAATTTAGCTAAACAGCTTTAGGGACAAGAGGAAATGGCAGAGTGCCCTGGAGCCCCCACAGATGCTTCAAAAATTAGTTTCTTACTATACTGTATACACACACACACACAAGTATTTTTGGCAAACAGTGTAGGCAGACTAGGCACAGATGTGCATGAAGCACTCACCATGTGTGTGCAAAAAATGGTAACTTTCCTTAAAGAGGTAAGAGGGAGATGTGAGATATGTAAGCTTGTGTGAGGCAGGAGGAGAAGAAATTCCATGACCTCTGACTGACAGGGTTTTTAGGCCTAAGAACAGGGAACACCAAGAGAATGGAGAAGGCATCAGATGGTGCCATCATGAACTAAAATGACCCTGTGACACAAAGTCAACAGTGCTCCAACCTTCCCCAGGGATACAGAGACATACAGGGAAATACACTCAGGTAATCAAACTCCCCAGAGCTGCACTGAGCTGCCACAGAAGTTTCACCTGACTCCCTCACTCTCCGTCCTGACAGCATAATGGGCTCTGGGGTGGAAAGGGTACATTAGAAATACCACCCCCAAAATACCAAACTACCTCTGACTAAGGGAAGCTATCAGCCTTTTCTGGGTTATTATTGCCTTCCTGTTCCACAGATCAATTGGTCTGCCTTCTTGACTCTGATAACAGTGACCTTCTTTGTTTTTTGTTTTCGAACCCTTACCTTCTGTCTTAATTCAATACTGTGTATTGGTTTCAAGGCAGAAGAGCAGTAAGGGCTAGGCAATGGGGGTTAAGTGACTTGCCCAGGGTCACACAGCTAGGAAGTATCCAAGGCCAGATTTTAACCCAGGATCTCCCATCTCTAGACTTGGTTTTCAATCGACTGAGCTACCCAGCTGCCCCCAATTATGACCTTATTTCACATCAGTCTCCTTCACATTGTCTCTCCTGTTTCACCATACATTTCTCCTGGTCACCTCTTCCTTTAAATCAACACTTAGTCTTTCATATAAATGAATTCATATGTCACTCTCAATAGACATGTGTGTATATCTATAGATAGATAGATAGATAGATAGATAGATAGATAGATAGATAGATAGATAGATAGATAGACAGATAGATAGATACAGAGATACATAGATGCATAAAGGCAGAAAGAAAGAGAGAGAAAGATAGGATGGGTTGGATGGATGGATGGATGGATGAGTGAGTGGGCGAATGAATGGATAGTTGATGGATGGATAAGTGGGTGGATGGATGGATAGACAGGATAGACAGACAAATAGATACATGATACATATATATATATATACACACATATATATATATGTACATGAACAAAGATCAAAAGGTAATGTTTGGATTCACTAATATTTATAAAATAGATATAGCAAATGCTTCCAATTTGTTTTCAAACATGAGCAAAACCAACATTTATATAAGTAGGACTATAATAATGATGTAGGACAGTACAGTATAATGAATTGTTGACTGATTTTGACGTCGGGAAAATCTTGATTTCAATTCTGTCTCTAGTCCTCACTGAGATTACAAACATGGGAGAGTTACTTAATCTCCTCTATGCTCACTCACTGTGCTCTTATACTTTGAGTTGCTGAGCTGCAACTCTCAAAGGAGATTATATATCATATAGTCAACCTAATTGCAAGACCATAATTGTACCTCTTCTCTACCTCCACCCCCAAAGAAAATGAATATATTGTTCACCTCCCGTATATTGCACACTAATTTTTCCCTTTCTTTTTTGACTAGAGCTATGATTTAAGCAGAATAGGCAACTCTTAGTGGGGGGGGGAAACCTTTGTTAATCCATGCTGCACAGAAGTTGCTCTATATCTTATGGTCTTAGAGTTGCCTGGGGACTATTGAGATATTTAGTCACTTGCCCAATGTTACACAACTTATATTCCAGAGGGAAGACTTGAACCCACCCAGACCTTTCTGTCTTCCAAGTTGTCTATCCAGCAAACCACACAATATGCCTATGGGCAAATAAGTGATAGAGAGATGGACATCATATAGTCTCTGTCCTCAATGATCTTTAATTAAAGTAAGGGGCTAATATGTACTCAACAATTAAAATTCAAAGTGAGAGTGTAATAAGTGCTATAGTAGGACTACAAGCAAAGTTTGGGGCTCCTAGACAAGTCTCAATTATGGCTAAGGGTATACAGGCAGCCATCTTGGAATATGTAGCTCTTAAACTAGCTCCTAAAAGATGTGTATGATTTTGACAAGTAAAGATATAGGAGAGAAGAACAACATACCAAAACAGTGAGCAAATAAGCAAATGGATAGAGATGGTAAACTGCAAAATTTTTGGATAATTGACTTAAGATTGTAAAGAGAGACAAAAGCTAGATTACATAGGACTTTAGCATATTTAGAAGTTTAGATTTCATGGCAATTAAGAATTGAAGGTTACTGATCAATAATAGACACCTCTGAAATATTACTTCTCAAAAACAATAATCCAGCAGCAGTGAATATGATGAAGTAGAGATGGGAGCAACTGGAGGTTAGGAGGGCAACCAGGAAACTAACTTAAAGACTACAAGAGAGGTTTTAAAATAGGCAAGAGTAGGTGTAAGTGAAATTCCAGATGCAGAACTGATATTTATTGAATTAATTGAATTGGAGAGAAGGAAAGGGAAGTGAAGAAGACAAGGAGATATGTGAACTTATAAAAGTTGTCAAACAAACAAAAACTATTTTTCAAGATCTATTGCCAGGCTTCAAATTATAGAGCTAGAAGGTAATATACACATTATAATATAATACATAATACAGATAATTTATTTCAATTGTCTCATTTAGATATAAGGGAAATGGGGCCCATAGAGGAAAATGGGCTTGCCTAAGGTCACCTAGATACTTATTAGCAGAACTGGGACTAGAACTCAGATCTTCTGACTCTTAAGCCCATGATCTTTCTAGTACAAAATGATATCATGACTATCAGTATTATTTATTACCATATCCTTTTTATAATTCTATAAGATTTTTTAAATTATTTCTGTTTCCTTTCAGTGTGACTATAGCTACATAATATCTATATAGTTGCCTGGATATTTATCAAACCTTTCCTTGCCTACTGCCTTGGACTTTTCTTTTGACTTGAATTTCTATAAATTCTGTCATTTTCATCTCTAGTTCATTCAATGTAGCACGTTCTTTCTCTTCCTTCTTATATATTGCCTACCTCCAGGGCTCTACACAATTCATTCCTTGCTTTTTGAAGTTAGATCATAGCTATTCATTCTTTCACTTATTGATCAAATACTATATGAAAGATATAGTTCTCTGCACAGAACAGACACTGTTCTCCCATTTTGTCTAACAATGGTAATTATTCGATTTCTGGGCATTTAGAGGGTTAAAGATGTGCAAATATTGGAGAGACAAAAGTGTTATAAGACTAATGTTTAATAAGATAAATTATATGTGGTAGCTAGTAAAGTAATTGCATGACTAAAGGAGCTTGTAGAGAAAAGAGATAAAGTGACTCCCCCCCCCCAATAAAAAAACAGTGACTGGTGAGATAAAAAGGACAGAGAGCATCTAAATTTTTGGTGTCCATGGTATCCATCTCAGTAGTGGCCAGACTAAAAGAAATGATGCTCAAATTCTACAAAAGACATTTAAGTGAGCTTTGAGGAGGAATCCATTATAGGAACCCCTGAAAATTATCATATCTTTGAATAGGCCATTCAGAAAAATTATATGATCTCAGTGAGGTGAGCAGAACCAGAGAACATTGTACACAGCAACAGCAATAATGTGAATGACAACTATTATCAGCAATACAAGGATCCAATACAAATACAAGGCACTTAGGATAAAAAATGCTATCTACCACCATAGAAGGAAAGCATCTGAATGCAAATTGAAGAATGCCATTCTTCGCTTTATTTCCTCCATTTGATATATGTCTTCTTTCACTATATGACAAACATTGAAGTATATATTATATGACATATATACAATCTATATCATATTACTTAGAGTCGTAGTGGGGAGAGGGAGGGAGGGAGTAAATATGGATTGCAGAATGTCAGAAAATGATTATTAAAATTGTATTGACATGTAATGTGGAAAAAAATTAAGTCCCCCCACTTACAAAAAAGTTTATATGATCTATGAACTGAGAACTTTTTTAATGTAGAAATGGAGCCATATGCTATGGAAATGTTTAGGCATTTTTCTATACAGGTTCAGAACAGTGAACATGCCTTCTTGAAGTTTCCCTATAACATTAGGATAGTAATTATTTTCCAGTTAAAACTGAAATCACTCTTCAGAATCTATTCCCCACCCCCATTTCTTCTTCCTACTGAATATACACTCTTTACTGTTCCCTTCAGAGACCTAAAGAAGTTTTACTTCTCTGTTTCCAAACTCACTGTATCTTCTTTAGCATCTCTCATTAGCTTCTCTCAAAGAATCACTTATGTAAAGATTTCCATTCCCTAAAGAGATGTACAATCATTCCTTCCATTAAATGGATGGTTAGTAAAACCCACAGCAAAAAAATTACTCACCACTTTAAGTGGTCTATTATTCTATAAAGGTGCCTTACTTGTCTTAGCTTGCTTGAATTTATTGACTAGGATGAGTATTAGAAACATAAAATCATAGAAATAAGAAAAACAAACAAATTTCAAAAATCACCAGGTCCATTCCCCTCAAATTACGTGGATGAGAAACCCAAGGAACTCCAGAGGGTGCAATGACTTGGTCAAGATCATAAAAGAAGTACTTAATGGATTTGGGGCTAACATGATTATCTCTTAATTCTTATTCCAAGCCCCTTTTCAGTACATCACACTCCCTCTCTGTAAACCACATAACTTCCTTTCAAAATATGGGAAAATTTTTACATATATGCTTTTAATTCCACTGAATATGTATGAGCTCCCAGAACTCCTGGAGGAAGCTACTTTACAAATGAATAATGGGCCATGTGATCTCAGACCCAAGAACAGCTTCTGTGCTAATGAATTTTTCTGAGCCTCTGACCTATTTGAATCTTGCCAAATATCCTTTAGAGGTGATTGTTCTAGCACATCTGTATCAGCCACAAGGAAGATGAATTGGCATCTTCCCAAGAGGGGTTGTTCTCATTATCATTTCTACCCAATTGGGTGAAGAAAAGAGAATGTCAATATGATTGGTTTCTTCATTGACACTACATTGGAACTGGTTATTGTTATTGTTGTGGTTGTTCAGTCATTTCTGACTCTCCATGACCCCATTTGAGGGTTTTTTTGGCAAAGATACTGAAGTGGTTTGCCATTTCCTTCTTCAGTTCATTTTACAGATGAGGAACTGAAGCAAAAGGTTTAAGTGACTTGCCCAGGATCACACAACTAGTAAATGTCTGAGACTATATTTGAACTCGAAAAGATGAATCTTCCTAGCCTAGCTCCCTGGCACTCTATCCACTGAACAACATAGCTGGAACTAGAGGACAGTGTCAATCATCCTCCATTAGTCAATCTAGAGAAGTGGTTGTGAAGACAACTCAATGTCATTACACTAGTTCACAATTTCTTTTAAAAGTATTTTTAAAAATTTCTTAACATCCCTGGTCACTCATTCTACTTACCATTTCAAAGATGTATAGGATTTTGGCAAGCAAAAAAGTGGAAGTGAAGGATGCCATTCCAAAGAGAAGGAATGGAGTAAGCAAATGCCCAGAAGTGAGATAATACATGGCCACTAGAGGGAATGATAAGTAGTCCAGAAGGTAAAGGGTAAATGGCTATACACTATTCTTAGTGGCAGCTCCCTTCCTTAATTCAAATAGGAAATTGTGTGGGAGAGGAACATGTTTCAGGTACTAGGAACTGAAAGGCAAAAAGAAGATAACCTCTGCTTTCAAAAAGTACATATTTTCTGGGGAGGTAGGCAATGTACCAATGTACAAGATGTACCCAAATAAGTAAAACACAAATTAATTTAAGGAGAGGAAGAGTGCTAATCCTTGAGAGGAAGGGGAAGGAGGAAATCAGAGAGGGCTTCAACAAGGAGGTAAGCTAAGATTACTGAGAGATATGAAGAGGGAATGCCAATCATGGGAATGAAGCAGAGGGACTTTGAATGAGAGAGAGTAGATGGAATTCCAAATCTTTACTTCCAATAACCTTACACCAAAGGTCTCTTTGGGTGCTGATTTAGAGTGGAACCAAAATGTCATTCATGTTCCCTCTCTCTGCCTTCCTAGCCACACCAACTGCCAGGTAAAGTAAGCAGAAATGATTCTCTCTGCCAACAGCAGAAGTTCAGTTAGCCAAGTTTCTGCTGCCAGCGGGTGTTTCATTCACATCCAATCCAGAGAATGGGGAGGTGGGTTCCTAGTACATTCCACTTTAGGTGTCAATGATGTGGGTGTAAGGAACATTTCCTCTAGAGGTGATTGCGCCAGTAACAACTCAAAGTAGAACTGTAACCTGACACAACAACTCTGTATTTTCCCTTTAACTTCATTACCCATTTCTACCAACTTGCTTCTTTAGTCAGAGAATTTTTCTATGTTAACAGCCAGCACATGTAAAGAACTTTAAGGTTTAAAAAGTACTTTACATATATTGTCTCCTTTGATCCTCACAACAGCCCTGGGAGGTAGGTGTTATTATTTTCCCCATTACTGAATAATAAATTGGTGCTGAGAGATCCTGATTTCCACTCATACAGCTAACAGGAGTCTGAGGCCGAATTTGAACGTATGACTTCCAAGCTAGCCCTCTAACTCTTGTGCCATCTAGCTGACTCTCAACTAACTTAGGATCATATATCATTTATTTCCATCTTGATAGCTTATGCTATTTCTCCCCACATTGGAAGAAGCCCTTCTTTCCACTACATTTTCTCATGATCACAGAATTTCAGAGTTAAAGTGAACTTCAATAGCCATCTATTCCAACCTCTCTTTAAGCAGGAATCTTTTCTGTGACATACCTGACACATAATCATGTGATAGAAAATCTCCAGGGATGGCAAAAGTAGGGGGACTCACCATCTTCTGATGGAAGTTCCCATTCCCATTCCACTTTTGGACAGTGCTACTTGTTAGGAAGGTTTGGAGAGGGGGTTGTCTTCCTTTGCTTTTATTTTCCTAAACTCAAGCCCATTTAACTCTTTGCAACTTCTATTGATAACTTGGTTCTTTCCTATGAGGCAAAACAAAATAAACATGATCCTTCTTCTGTGGGGCAGACCTTCAAATATGTGACTAGACCTATCATGATGCTCTCCTTGCCCCCTTCCCCTAGTCTTCTCTTCTCTAGAATAAAGATTCCTGGTTCTTTCAAATTATTCTTAGAGGATAGCGACTCAAGGTCCCTCATCATCTTGGCTGTCCTCTAGCTGTTTATATCCAGTATAACATTGTTTTTTAAACTATGGCATAGTGAATAGCCTGGAACCGTCTAGATATGCTCCGATTAGTACAAAGTATCACCTCTGGTGATCATTATATTCTCTTTCTTCTCTCATGTAAATATATACTTGTTCTCCTTCCCTTTTACAATGTAAGCACTTTTCTAATGTTTTGTTCTTTTACGTGTTATCTATCCTCAGCTACCTGAACAGTGCGTGGCACAAAGAAAGTGCTTCATAAACTCTTGATGAGGCAGCCTAGATGACTCAGTGTACAGAGCACTGGTCTGGAGTCAGGAAGACAAGTTCAAATCTGACCTCATATGCTTACTATGTGACCTGGGGAGGGGAGCTGGCAGTGATCCCTTAACTTCTTTTTTGTCTTAGGAAGCAGCTAAGTTGCTCAGTAGTTAGAGCACCAGGCCAGGGATCATCTAGGCTCAGACACTAGCTGTGTAACCCTGAGCAAGTTTCTTAATCTGTTTGTCTTACTCCACCAGAGAAGGAAATGGCAAACCACTCTAATATCTTTGCCAAGAAAACGCCACATATAGTATGGTCCACAGGGTCACCAAGGGTCAGACAGCAACTGAAAAAATGACATTAAATACTTGGTTGAATAATTAATTGATACCTAGAAGCTATCCTCCTCCTAACATAGCACAAGATTGCATTATTGCTTTGACTACCCACAATGACCAGATGAATTAATATGCTTTACAAACCTTAAAGTTCACTACAAAGGACAGATATTAGTGTTGTCTTTATTAAACCACATTGCTGAATTGTATTGACTTTGTTGTTCACTAAAACCTCCAGATCTTTTTCATGCTCAACATGCCCCCTATCCTGTGTTTATGGAGTTAACATTTTTTAAGTCAGAGATTTAAGCCTTTTATATTCATCTCTAATGCAGTAGCCTGTTAAAAGTTGTTTGATTTTGTGTTTTTGTTTTGGATCCTAACTTTCTCATGGCAATGTGTTAATTTACCCTCCCAGTTTTGTATTATCTGAAATTCTGATAAGCATATGCCTTTTCCAAGTTATTGATAAAAAATTATTAAAGAGCATAGGATCAAGCAGAGATTTCTGGAGCATTCATAGTAGTGGTTCAACAAAATATTAATGATTATTCTTAGAGTCCAAGAACTCAATCAGTTCTGATTTCCCCCTAAATATATAACCATCTCATCCATATCTCTCCATATTACCCATGAAAATAGTATCAAATACATCATCTATTGCTTTGCTAAAGTCTAGCTGCTTCTCATTATTGCTGAGGAGAATAATACCATTGCAAAATTTTAGTATAGAAAGGAAAATTAGAGATCCATGAATCTGACTTTTTAAAAAGTATTTTGATTATTGTATTTAAATATGATTGGTTTCCTATTCAAATATTTATATCTACACATAGAAAATCTTAAGCGTATAAAAACATTATTATTCTGAATAATCCATGGGCTTTTCCAGATTGCAAAAGAAGTCTATGAAACTAAAGACAACTTCTGCCCCAGTCAGAGTGAAAACAAAGAAAGACATCATTCATCACTATATCCCAGATTTGTTACTTTCTAAGGACTTTGAGCTTTTACTATGATGTATAGCTTTGCTTATCAAAAAACACTATCTATGGTCTTTGTAGAAAGAATATTTTGACATCTATATATAAAAAATTTCAATAATATCAATAGAGAGCCACTTTTGCTTACATTTGCCTTCTACTTCATCGACATAGCCAAAGATCTGCTTCTAGCACCTGTATAGTATAGTAAATATAATGCTACATCTGGAATAAGGAAATCCTGAGTTCAAATCCTACCTCAGTCAATTGCTACTATAGGAATTGTAGGTAAGGGATAGAGTAATTTCATGAATTATCTTAAAGAGGAAAAGAGGAAATTTTGGATACAAGCCCTGGGAGAGGATTCTGACAAGGAGAGAATGATTGTGGGAGTTTACTGAATTTAACAAGCTTTCATATAACCTCTCTAAATCTCTATTTCCTTATTAATGTGATAAGAATCATAACAGCACCTACGTCATAGGGTTGTTGTGAGGACCAAATGAGATGACGTATGTAAAGTGCTCAATTATCAGAAGGTATTTCTTTTATTGGCACAATATTGACTCCTCTGTAATTTCCATACATTATCCTAGTTCTGATCTACTGAGCAACACAAAAAAAAAAACACCTTAGACCCTCTGTGACTGTCTTTTAGATGTTTTAATACGATACTCTTCCTCATACTCCAAGTTCATGTTCAGAAAAGAACCCAGTACTATGAGATCGCTAAGCTAAGCATGGCAGAAAAAGATAGGAACATTAGGTGCACACACTGTAAACATAATTACATTTCTAAGTGCCATTCCCAGGACTTTGGATTTCTTCCATTCCATTTTGGAGAAAGAAGTTGAGGTTGCCCCAGGCTGAAGACTTTGCTTCAGAAGCTCTTGAAAGAAGCCTTTAGGGGAAATTTGAAGGTCAAGAATTTCTAGTTTTGATCAGAGGAAATGGAAACAGCACCTCAGGCAGAGAAGGAATCCCAGGAGGAAAAACACAGAGACAGAATCCAGAAGGGAAAGGAAGGTTATGACAAGGTGAGGGGAAACACCCTAGTGGGGCTGAATCAATATTTGCAAGGATCTAAGTGTATTATGTTGAGCAGACTCTACTATTATTTTTAAATCATAGCATTAACAATTCATAGGGCTTGACTTCTGAATGCTTGCCCTACACCCAGAAAATGTTAGCAATGAATTTTTATAACATCGCCATTCAGCAGGGCATGCATTGTTATTTCAAAGTACAAGACCCACTAGGTCTACTGAGAAATAGTAAGAGCATCAATAGACATTATTAAGACCCCTGTAAGATAATATTTTGAATTCTGGTGAAGTTAGCATTTTTACTTCTGCAAAGATTAAGGAGGTCCTTTATAAAATGAATTAGTACAGATGAAATTCTACAAAGGGAAAAGTCCTTTTCCTTCCTCTAAGTAGAAGTGACTTTAACTAGAAAGGATCAGTACACATTATTTAAGAAGCTTTAATTAAGTACCTACTGTGTTCCAGGCACTATGATAAGCACTTCATTATTTTTTTTTATTTTAGACTCAAATTAGCTCTGGGAGGTAGATACTATTATTATCACCGTTTTTACAGTTGTGGAAACTGAGGCACATGGAGATTAAGTTACTTCCCAGGTTCAAACAGCTAATAAGACTCTGAGATGAGATTCAAACTCAGTATGGAATCTGGCTCCAAGTCCAGGGTTATTTCTTCTATGTCACCTAGCTGTTTCACTATTAAGAGAAATATATAGCAATGCATAAAAACAAAAGGACACTTACCTTTTGCTCCACTACTAATAATAATACACCTTTCATGCCTAGGGCCAGCCCCCAAGTCTGCTTTAAGGCTATCCAAATCTTTCTGACAAATTCACTGCAAATATATCAAAGTGTTTTGATGGGCTACAAGCTGGCTTCCTTTTTGAGTTTAGAGGAAAGCTGTAATTACTAACCAAGATGAAATACTTCTTAACAAGAGGCTTTATATCTTCCTGGGAGGTGTCTTTGGGAAAGGGATACACCTGTGATATATTTACCACATTTTGGTATCCTAGGCAGGCAGCAAAATCTTGATTAACTAAAATGCTAAAGAAAGGAAACATTTTTGATAAGTTAATTTAGTTAATTTTCTTGTGTCTCAAGGGTTAACGTAAAATTCTTTGCTGTTGAAAATCTTTTCAAAAGGTACTAGGTCATTTTCCTGTCTTGCTTTACTTTATGTTGGTGCATTATTTAATCTTTCATTTGATCATGGAGGACATGAATTCACACTGCACAGTAGGAAAGACAAGGAAGGGTAGAAGGGTAAAGTTATTGAGCAGCTAAGGCAGAGCGCCAGGAATGGAGTCAGGAAGATCCCATCTTCTGAGTTCAATTCTGGCCTCAAACACTGACTAGCTATGTGACCTTAGGCAAGTCACCTAACCTTAACTGCCTCAGTCCTCATCTATAAAATGAAGCAAACTACTTCAGTGTCTTTGCCAAGAAAATCCCAAATCAGATCAGGGAGACTCAGATGGGACTTAATAATAATTTCTAAAAAGTGATTGAGGGCATGCTCTTGAAAACTGGTTGTTTTGAAGAGATCTCTGACAGCAATTTTTCTTTTTTTCTAACCCTGACCTTTCATATTAGAAAGAAGACTATGTATCGATTCCAAGGCATAAGAGAAGTAAGGGCTAGGAAACAGGGGGTTAAGTGATTTGCCCAGGGTCACACAGCTAGGATGTGCCTGATGTCAGATTAGAACCCAGGACCTCCTATCTTGAGGTCTGGTTCTCAATCCACTGAGCCACTCTGCTGCCCCAGCAGTATATTTCCTTAACATTTACTTCTCTCTCCCAAATAAGAGGCAGGGTAAAAGGGAGAAATCTCAATTCTTTTTTCCTGGTAAGGTGAATTTGGGTTGAAGAAGGTTTTGTTGTGGTGCTGTTCTTTTCTTTTAGTTACTATGTTGTCTTTGCCTCAAAACTAAGCTAAGACAAGTACTCAGAGCAGAAAGCTATAAGCTACTACCTACCTACGCCCAAGGGAGGACCCCAACCCCATATTTAGCCTGAAAACCAGGGTATCCATAAGAAGTTGGAACCTTCCGCATACCACATTTGACAGTTTGACATATTCTACTGTGTAGCTCTGTCTATCTCATCAGGATTATATTTTTTTAGATAGTCAGTCAATAAATATTTATTAACTGCTTCATAGCACTGGGGATACAAAAAAAGTAAAAGAATCAAATATAAAACAAAAAGGGCCATTCCCCAATTAACAAATGGTTAAAGGATGTAAATAGGCAGTTTGTGGAGGGGAAAAAAATCCAAGCTATCAATATAACCTTAAGTAACTAATGATTAAGAAAAATTAGATTAAAACAACTCTAGGATTCTACCTCACATCCTTTGGCAAAGTGGAAAAGAGGAAAATGGGAAATTCTTTAGGAACTGTAGAAAAAGCAGAATTTTTATTTCACTCCTAATAAATTGTTCTAGAACAGTGATGGGCAAACTACAGCCCGTGGGCCAGATGGGGGGGGAGGCTGAAATGTTTTATCTGGCAGCCTGACATTATCCCTAATCTGACGAATACAATGAGTAGGATACAATACAATGAAACTTCGAAAGAGTTGCCTTAAAAACAGACTGACAGATGAGCATTTCCTTTCCTTTGGCCCCCTCTTTAAAAAGTTTGCCCATCACTGGACTAGACATTCTGAAAAGCAATTTGTAACTATGTCAAATAAAACTATTAAACTGAGTATATTGTTCGACTCAGATACCACTATTAGGTCTATATCCAAAAAGATCAAGGAAAGAAGAAAAGGACACACACACACACACATGCACACACACACATGCAGCACCAATAATTTATAGTAGGCCTTTTTGTTGTGGCAAAGAATTGGAAATTCAGGGGAGGGACATATATCAATTGGGGAACAGCTGCTAAAATTATGATATGTGAAGGTAACGGATTACTGTTATGCTGTAAGAAATGAAGGAGATGGTTCCAGAGAAATCTGGGAAGACTTGGATGAATTGATACAGAATGAAGCCGAAATAGGAGAACAATCTATACAATAATAACAATATTGTAAAAACAAACAATCTTGAAAAACAGGATTTCCAATCAACACAATAATTAAGCACATTTCTGGAGGACTCATAATGAAACATTCAGTGGAATTGGAGTAACAGATTCAGTCTTTATTTTTTTAACATAACCAGGATATAAGTTTGTTTTGCTTGACTACATATGTTTGTAGCAAAGTTTTTATTATTTTTGCTTTCTAAACAGCTTTCTCAATGGAGAAAAGGGGGTGAGAAAGAAAAGGTGGACTTAATAGACTGATTTTTTTTAGTATTAAACTTCCCAAAAAAAGCAAAGAAAGGAAAAATCATGATTTTTAAAGCTCCTGATGTGTGTGTGTGTGTGGGGGGGACTCATCATGCAATCATATGCATTATACATATTATATGTGTGTGTCTATATGTATGCATACATCTATACATTAAGTAGATTGAAGGCAAATTCAGATAAAAGGAGCAAGGGGTAATGAAAAATATTTGGTTAAAGTACCACTGAAGAAGGTAGAATTCAAGGAAAGTTTTGGAAGAAAACTGAAATACTATATTACCTGTAAGGTTACTTCTGTGCCTAGATCTATAAATCTATGAACTAGATCTCCTGGATCCTGAAAGATCTTGCTTCTTTACTTATTCTTTCTCTTTGCAATATTTACAATTATTTCTCTATTGTATATATCATTTTTTTGCTTTAAAATATGTATATCCTCTGTTGATAGGGGAGGGAGAAACAAATTAGTTTAGCCCCTCATTACCTCTTGCCTGGAATATCATAATAGCTTCTTAACTATTCTTCCTAAATCAAGAGTTTTCCTTCTCCAATCCATTCTTCACACTATGTAACTAAACTACTCAAAAATCTTCAGTACCTTGTTTTTTAAAAACTTTTGCCTTTCATCTTAGAATCAATACTATGTATTGGTTCCAAGGCAGAAGAATAGTAAGAACTTGGCAATGGAGTTAAATGACTTGCGCAGGGTCACACAGTGACTGAGACTAGATTTGAACATAGAACCTAAAACCTTCCATTTCTAGGTCTAACTCTCAATTCACTGAGCTATCTAGCTGCCCTTTCAGTGGCTTTTTATTGCCTCTAGAATATTACACAAAATCTTTAACTTGGCACTTAAATTCCTCCACTAGCTGACTTCTAATTTTCTAGGCTTGTTTCATATTATTCCTCTTCACTCATTCTTTATTCCAAACAAATTGTCCACTTCTTTTTTCCCCAAGTTATTACAATCTATGTCTTATCGCCATGATTTCTGCATAAATTCACTCTAATGCTTGGAATGCTCTACCTCCTCTCTGTTTCTGAAAATTACTGACTTCTTTCAAAATGAAACTTATCTATTATATCTTTCAGGGACCTTTCCTTTTGTCCTCTACCACTACTCCCCTAATAACACATGTTCTTTCAGTCTTAAAATTATTTTGTACAGTAGTACTTAATTTTATAGACCCTTCACATAAGTTGAAAATGGTACATAATAGGGAACTCCATTACTAAAAAGCATTTCTCATATGAATATACCTAGGCACATTACAATTTTTCTTAGGCTTGTTAGAGTTACTAACATCAATATTCTTGTACATTGAGACCATTTTAATAAATAAATAATGTTAAAGAAACAAAAAAAAACCCATTGCTGATAGGGACATAATTTGTTACAAGTGAGAACTCAAGACAGAGACTGAATTGGTAGCTATTCTTTGGTGGGAAACAATGTAATAATTCATATTTAGATTTCTCAGAGAAAGAGAATGAGTATGATATTGGAAACTGTGGTGAGACTTATGCCATTTGGGAAAATGGCAAAGATTTAGCTTACAATTAATTTTTTTAATTTTACATATTTTGTCTGCCTTTATTTTTTCAATTGCCTGAATTTGCCGGGGTTGAATTCTCATAAAATGATGTGCCACAGTATAAAAATTATATTTACTTGTGTTCATGTTGTATCCCTTCAGTAAGATAAAAACTCCTCAAGTATATAGACTACCTTGGTTTTTTGTCTTTGTGTCCCTAGCACCTGGCACAGTGTTTCACACACTTTTAGTGATTAATAATTTTTGTTGAATAGATTTGAATGGTATAGTACATAGAGCATTGGACTAAGGTGTGAACAAGACAATATCAAATTCCATCTGAGACTTCCTAGTTTTATGACCTGAGCAAATCAATTGATTCCTCTCAACCTATATACCTCATCTATAAAATAGAGATAATAATTGCACTTACCTAACAGGATAGTTGTGAAGATCATATGAGATAGCCTATAAAGTGCTCTGCTTCACTACTTGGTTTTCAGCATAATATGTACAAAAAGAAATTATTGGAATGAAGAAATGTAGTGCATGTTCTCAAACATCCCTTTAAATGTAATTAAAAACTTTTCTTCAAAAAATTAAAGTGCTCTACAACCTTGAAACACTACAAAAAGGCCAGTTATCTTTATTTGTCCCTCTTCCTCTTCTATCTACCATCTGTTCTATTTTCATCTTTCTTTCCCAACCAATTTTCTCAAATGAGTGACCCACTTTCCTTCCCTTTTCCTGGTCATCCCTTCCCTCCTCAAACTGTGCTATTTGTTTCCTGTCTCTACTACTTTATTATACTTTTCTCTTCAAGAATCCACAATAATATTCTTGACTAACTTTTCTCTGTCCTCCTTACTGACATCTATCCATACTTTTTGACCATGTTTGAATACTTTTTATTTTAAATTCTTCCTGCCTTTGAGTACTGAGACACTAGTATGTGACCTTACTTCTATCTTCTCATCATACCTCTCCTATCTCTTTCATGTCTCCTTGTTCTTCTTCATCCACTTAATTCTAAGTGTTCACCAAAGCTCCATAATGTTCTCTTCTCTCCCAACAGTCTTCCTCAGTCATCTATTATTTAAATCTTCAACTATCACTTCTATGCAGATTTATCTAAATATAATTCTCTATTCTTTATGTCATATGCTGTCACATACTAGTAATTTCCATTTACTCTACCATATGCTTCTACAACTCAAAATATCTAAAATCATATAATCTACCCCCAACACACACACACACACACACACACACACACACACACACACACACACACAGTGANTACCCCACACACACACACACACACACACACACACACACACACACACACACACAAAATCTGGTTTCTCTGCATGATTATCTTATTTCTTTACATTTTTGCAGTCACCTAGTCTGCCAGACTCCTAGTCGGTGTGCAAAAACAAATGAATGACTGCTTTCATTCAATTTGATTTAAATTCAATTAAACACACATTTAATGATTTCATCAGTGGGAGAGACTATAGCATATATCATTCTTGAATCCTTAGACCATCAGAGGAATTTTGTTCTTTCAATTCTTGAGCAAACATTCCTCTAAGCCCTCTATGTTCTCTGGATAGCTTCCCCCATCTCCCTTTCCTAAATGTAAATTCATCCATATCTGCAAAACAACAGGAAGTTCCCCCACAGATCACCCAGTGAGCCCACCCCTTTATCATGTTTCCCACATCAAAGGTCATATCACAATTGTAAATGCCAAGAATTTTGACTGAGGTTCTGAAAGGGAAACTTTGGAAAGGTTTCCAGAAGAGATAGACAAGACAGGAAACTGTTAACAGAAGCCTTAAGAGTAAAGTCATTATAGAATTTTCAACACCAGCAAGTGCCAAAGTCAAGACACAATATCAAGGACACAGGAGGTGACAGGTCTGAGAAGGACACTTCCTCAAATATGTAATATCTCCATGCCTGGCAAGCTTTGCCTTAAAGCCAAAAAGGGGTTTTCCTCCAGGCAAGAATTTATTTTGACCATATTTGAAGACACAGTTTTATCTGTGGTTGCAAATGACCCCATCAGGGTTTTTGTTTGGAATGAAAGACAGTCTCATTCCTGTGTATCATGACTCATTGTATGACTTTGCCAGAGAATAATCTTAAACATGGCTTACAATTATGCTATTTATAAGCTTTTAATCCTTTATTTTATTATAAGACTAAAAGAGTTAATCACCAAACCTTTCAGAATATCTGCTTCCCTTGAACATCCCTGGAGCCTTCATCCAAAGCCTCCATCTCCCCAGCCCATGTGTTTCAAAAACCCTTCATTCCAGGTACAGAGATCTAAACTCCCAGAGCTCCAAAACAGACAGAATTCCTCAGCTGCTGATCTGGCTGCATAGTAGGTAGTTTTATGTGTACAAATAAGACACTATGGACTGGTGAGCCTTACAGAGAAGCCTCATCTTTCCCTACAATCCAGTATGGGAAACCCAAATTGATCTTTATATTAGATCCATAATAGCTCCAAAAACAGGAAACAACAAGCAGAGGCATAACACTAAGCAAACAAATGCAACCCTCTATCTGGAACACTCTGCCCTCTTAATGAAACCTGACATGGAGCCCACTTTGGCTTCCTACATTTAAGGAAATAAATGGGTTAGGGGTCAACCCCTAATGTGTGACCTTTTTTGATGTTATCAATTATTAGCATCCTCTCCCTCACTATAAAGTTTGGTTTTATTTTGCTTTGATCATGCTATATTCTCTACCCCTGGGAGAATTGGAACTGTTTAAAGGCAATAATATTTTGGTTTTGGTTTCGCGTCATCTCTTTCAAGCAGTGTAACTCAAAATGGTAGACACAAAATAAAAAGTTTTGTTGTTTTTAAGTAAATCAATGATACATTGGAACTCATCTTTAAAGATCATAGTGTGAAAGAATATGTGTGTCATATCCATGGAAGGAAGGAAGGAAGGAAGAAAGAAAGAGAGAAAGAAAGAAAGAAAGAAAGAAAGAAAGAAAGAAAGAAAGAAAGAAAGAAAGAA